>NC_133658.1:862829497-863139497 GCF_037893015.1 Macrotis lagotis
ACCTAGCTACCTTGCTTCTGTGTATTGTGTAACTATTCTTTTCCACTGAGCTACCTTTCTATTTCTTTTGCAATACCAAAAGTTGTAAAATTTTTTTTCATTTTCCCTTCCAAATTTTTTCCCTCCTTTTCCCTCCTCTTCTACCCATTGAGAAGATAAGAAATACCATATTCATTATACATATGCCAAATAGTTTTGATAATTACTGCTCTGTAGTTTAATTTTAAAAATGGCATTGCTTGCCCTATTTTTTCACTTAAAAAAATTATTTCCCTCAATGTTCTTGATCTTTTCATCCTTCACATGAATTTTTGTTATTTTTCCAGGTCTATAAAATAATCCTTTGGTATTTTTATTGGTTTGGGCCTGAATATGTTATTAATTTGGGTAGTATTATAAATTGTTTATATTGCTTCAGCCTACTGACAAGCAATAAATATTGACTCTAGGGTTTTCTAACTTAATATATATTATATATAGAAATATATAACTTAATCATATTATTTTCAAAAAGCAATAATTTTGTGGTCCTCTTTGCTTATGCATATTTCTGCAATTTCTGGTTGTTGCTGTTTTAATTTTAGAGGTAGCATTTCTTGCTCTATATCAAATAGCAGTGATGATAATGGACATTTTTTTAACTCCTGATCTTGTTGGAAAGACCTCTTATTTATTCTTATTATAAAAAATGTAGGCTCTTGTTTTAGATACATACCACTTATAGTAAGAAAAGATCAATTTTATTTTGATGCTTTGTTATATATTTAATGAGAATTAGGTGCAAGAGAACAATGTACACATCAACAACAACATTGTGAGATGTACAACCTTTATTTATTTATTTTTTTAGATTTTTTGCTAGGCAATGGGGTTAAGTGGCTTGCCCAAGGCCACACGGCTAGGTAATGATTAAATGTCTGAGACCAGATTTGAACCCAGGTACTCCTGACTCCAGGGCTGGTGCTTTATCCACTGTGCCACCTAGCTGCCAGAGATGTACAACATTGATGGAAGCAGTGACTCTCAGCAGTTCAGAGAGTTAGGACAACTGGATTAGAATGGCTATGGACAATGTTATCCCCATCCAGAGGAAGAAAAACAAAACAAAACACACACACACACACACACACACACACACACAGACAATCCTTCAGAATCTGATAAACACTTTAGAAAAATTATCTCTTATGTATCTCTTTCCTTTAATCCAAATTCTAATATGGAAAACTAATCTGTAAATGTGTTTATCAAAAATATTTGTGTACAATGCTAGCCTGATTGCTCTTCAATGAGGGGAGAAGGGTGGGAAAGGACCTTGGAAAGAAATTTTGTAACTTAAAAATATACATGTGTATATGGATGAAATTTTTTAAAAAAGAGAATAGGTGGTATATTTTCAAAAGTTTTTCTTTCATATATTTATGTAATCATAAGATTTTTATTGTTCTTGTTATGGTCAGTTAAGTTGATTACTTTCCTGCTCCTCTGCATTCTTGTTATAAATCCAACTTGATAATATATAATCTTTTTGATATTTTGTGGTATCTTCCTTGTTACTATTTTATTTAAAATGTTTGCATCAATATTCTTTAGGGATTATTGATCTATGGTGTTTTGTTTTTCTATTTTAGCTCTCCCTGATTTAAGTTTCAATATCAAATTTGTATCATTGAAAGAATTTGGTAAGATCCCTTCTTTTCCTATTTTTTCAAGTAATTTTTGTCATACTGGAATTATTATTATTACTTAAATGTTTGATAGAATTTGCCTGTAAATCTATCTTGTCCTTGGATTTTCTTTGGTACTTTAGTTACTATTCAATTTCTTTTTTTTGAGATTGAGTTATTTAAGTCTTCTTTTTTTTTTGGTTCTAGGAATTATATACTTTTGTAAATATTCATCCATTTCATTGAGATTGTCAATTTTGTTGGCATATAAAATTGGGCAAAATAGTTTCTAATAAATTCCCTAACTTGACCTTCATTTTTTTGTTTTGTGAATTAACCTTTTTTCATTATTCATACTGGTAATTTAGTTTTCTACTTTTTCCCCCCATGCAGTCATATAAGCTAATGATTTGAGATTCAAAGAAGAAATGCAGTCCCTGCTCTACAACTCACCGACCAGTGAAGCTGGCGGATGGTATCCAAAAGGACTTATCTGCATACAAGATATCTATAGTATAAATGGGAGGCAATCACTGATAAATTGAAAAAACTTTGGACTTACAGAATATATCATATTACCTAATACTCTTAGATTTCTTAGGAAACTCCCATTTGGTTCTAATCACTGTCTAGTTTTGATCCTGAACTGGAGAATAGTAATGTCTAATTAACTTAATCAATTAGTTAGTCAACAAACACCTATTGTGCAAAAGTGGTCTGACTTTGAGCCAGACTCTGAGTTAGGCCCCAGGGAAATACAGGCAAAATGAAACAATCCTTTTCTACATCCTATCAAAGAATACAACATCCATACATATAATTATATACAAAACATTTGTGTGTGTGTGTGTGTGTGTGTGTGTGTGTGTGTGTGTGTGTGTGTGTGTGTGTAAAGTAAATTTAAAAATTTTAAGGAAGGAGGAGTCAATGGCAACTTGGCTTGTGGAGATAGAACCCAGGAATGAACATCATGATGTAGATAATTGTAAGTCATCTTTGTTTTTTATTTTTTGTGGGGAGAGGGGTACCTTTTATTTTTTCTATCTCTAGTACTCACTATTGTGCCTGGCCCATAGTAGCCACTTAATAAGTGCTTGCTAATTGATTGAGCTTAGGATAGAGCCAACACTTGAGTTGATAGAAAACTCTAGAACCAAGATCCATGTCTTTGCTATATTTTGCATTTCCAATACCTGGATAGTGTCCTGTACACAACACTGGCAGAAAGGACAGTCATTCCAAAGGCGTGGAGAAAGAAAAGGGAGCCTTCTATGTGAGTAATAGTAATTAGGAAAGTATGTTTACATCATAGATTAGAAAGATAGGAAATGAAATTTAAATGCTAAATAGTTGGATTTATATTATAGGTAATATAAGTTAGTATGAATATAATATCAAATGATGTTATATAATAATGCAATATAATAATATAACTTTAATTACAGTAATAGGGGGCCATTGGAATTAATGGAGCAGGGGAGTAACATGATCAGACATAATGCATGTTTGTCCAATTGAATTCAATTTTTCTTACTCATAATATGTAATTAAATTAAATAGGAGGCTACAGACTTTACAAAAGTTGTCAAAATGATAACAGCTAGGTGGTGAAGTGGATAGAATACCAGCCCTGGGGTCAGGAGGACCTGAATTCAAATTTGACCTCAGATACTTCACACTTAACTAGCTGTGAGATCTTGGGCAAGTGACTTAACCTTGATTGCCTCCTTTCCAGGCTCACCTCCAAGTCTCCTGATTCATATCTGACCAATGGATCCAGATGGCTCTGGAGGAGAAAGTAAGGCTGGTGACTAGTGCAACTCCTCCCTGACCTCCTTCAAGATCAGAGGACAAAGGGGCAGCTAGGTCGCACAGTGGATAGAGCACCCGCCCTGGAGTCAGGAGTACCTGGGTTCAAATCTGGTCTCAGACACTTACGAATTACCTAGCTATGTGGCCTTGGGCAAGCCACTTAACCCCATTGCCTTGCAAACACCTTAAAAAAAAAGATCAAATCATCATCATCATATCAATATGACCCAAAGTGCACTGTGCTCATTTTTTTTTTTTTTTTTTTAGTTTTCACCTGGAGAAGAAATAATATTTTTCTATTTTACCTTTCAGTAAAAAGGCGACATCCACTATTCCTCTCCAAGTTCTCATTTAGGGCTATGAACTAGACTTGTGATTTCAGGATTATTGGTTACTCTGAGGTAAGTAGACTCCCTCTACTAAAGTAGTTTAGAATTGTTCAGGACAGAAAAAGGTAAAGTGACTTTCTCAGGGTCACACAATTAGTATAACCAAAACCATGCTCCCTCCTGCCAGGACTTGAAATGGTCTGACTCCAAGGCTAACCCACTACCAATACAAGCAGCCTTTATTTATAAATATCACTTAATCTTCACAAGAGCCCTGTGATCTAAGAATGGTTTATAACTATGTAAGAAATTTTCTCTGATGGAATTTAAATTCCTTGAGGGCAGGGCTCTATTTGTTTTATTTTGCACAATTAACCCTAAGCATTTAACACAAAATGCTTGTCAATTGAGTTATTATTTTTTTTTTTTTTTTTGGCAAGGCAATGGGGTTAAAGTGACTTCCCCGAGGTCACACAGCTAGGTAATTATGAAGTGTCTGAAGTCACTTTTGAACTCAGGTCCTCCTGACTCCAGGGCTGATGCTCTAGCCATTGCACCACTTAGCTGCCCCCTTGTCAATTGATTTAAATGATTCTAGTTCTGCTTATTTCATTCTGCATATATCTTCCTAGGTTTCTTTATATTTTTCATGCTCATCATTTCCTACCATGCAATAATATTCCATTTATATATTCTATTTGTTTAATCATTCCCCAATCAATGGACACCTAGTCTATTCTGTCTTTGCTACCACAAAAAGTGCTTCTATGATTATTTTGCAATATATTGAATATTTCTTTGTCTTTGACCTACTTGGGATTATGTTTGCCATTGCAGGATTATTGGTTCAAAGGGTATGAACAATTCAAGTACTTATCTCTATAACTAAATTGTTTTCCAAGAATGGCCAGGCCAAATCACCCCTCTGTCCATAGAGCCTCCATGTGCCTGCCTTTCCAGAATCCCCCCAAAATGCCTTATTTCTTTTTCTGAAGCAGGTCTTAAGAGTCAGAAAAACCAGGCTAGCTGGGTAACTCTGAACATGTCTTAATCCGTTTCCTCATTTATAGATGAGGAAGTGGATGCTAATAATAGCATCAGCATTGATTTCACAGTAGATGAAGTTGCATGCACAATATGAATACAGACCTCAAAGGATCTTGGTGAACTCAACTAATCAACTAGAGCGGACCTGAAGCACAATCACACAATTGTCCAGACATTACATGATGAGGAACAAATGAGTTAACTTCTGTAAAGCCCTTTGGAAACCTTAAAGAGCTATGCAAATGCTGGTTATTTTTAAAAATTATCTTTGACAATATATTAGCTATAAGGTGAAACCTCACAGAAATTTTTTTATTTTTCTAGTAATGTTATAGGTATGGGGATACTAATAATGATGTTAACATAAAAGACCTTTCATGGGCCAACAATCAATAATATGTCCATATAGATACTCAACAAATGGTCGAGTCATGTGGACTTGTTGGTAGAAATGGAAGTTTATGGGGATAATTCAGTTAGGTCATTACCCCAAGAAATTACAGAAATGTTATTCTTAAGGAGTTTGGACTTAGAAATCAATGTAGATTATGCAAGGTGGAACTGTGCTGCACAAGAGATCATTGCAAATGCAAATATTTAGCTTCTGCTAGGTACCTAGCAACACATGTTGATCTGGTGGCTAGAATTATCCATGAGGAGCTCACTACTTCTTATGGACTGAGATGTTCACCTATGAACCTGGTAAACTCAATCAACTGGAATTGACCTGGAGCATGATCACAAACTTTATTATTACTCCAAATTGCCCAGTTATAACAGTGACATGAATAGTTCAAATAAAACTTAAAAAATTTTTATTAATGTTTTTGTTGCCAAAATTTCTTCCACTATTTTCCCTCTATTCCCCTTTGGTAGAATTACCTAATTAAAGAATATTTTTTTTTTTAGGGTTTTGCAAGGCAATGGGGTTAAGTGGCTTGACCAAGGCCACACAGCTAGGTAACTATTAAGTGTCTAAGGCCAGATTTGAACTCAGGTACTCCTGACTCCAGGGCCAGTGCTCTATCCACTGTGCCATCTAGCCACCCCAATAAAGAATATTTTAAAAAAAGAAAATGAGAAAAAAATAATCAGCAAAACTAATAAATACAATGAAAAATATGTAGTATTCCACACCCAAAGTCCACCTTTACAAAGGAGGGATGTTTCCATTAGTGGTTATGAAACATTTCTAATGTTGATTTGCATGCAAGAAATGATGCAAAATATATTATTCAGTGGAATAGGTGATCAGAAGGGTCCTATAAGGATGACAGATAGACAGCCTATGGCATATCCAAACAATGCCAAAAGATACTCCAAAAGGCCACCAACAGAGGGTATGGGAAATGACATGAGTCAAATCACCCAGGACGAAGGATTGGATTATTGATGTTATTGTTCAGTTGTTTAGATGTTAGAGGGATCCCTATAGTGTTTTTTTTTTTTTAATATTTCATTTGATACAACCCTAGAGTAAAGAAGCTATCAGTTACCTACTTTTACATTTAAGGCTCAGGGATGTAGAGGGAATAATTATCAGAGGTCCTATCTCAAACCAGGTCTCTCCTGTTTCATAAATCTGTGTGTTGCCTCCCAGAGGCCCCACAGGGAGTGGAGAACAAGGAAGTTCCAACAGTTCAGTGAGGATTTCAGGTGGCATCATTCTTGGCTTGGACATGAGTTAGATGTCCCAGGAGAGAACCATAGGATCCAGGGCAGAGAGGACACCAACTCTGAGAATGGAAGATAAGCAGTAAGGAGTCACATAGCTAATTGCCTGCCACCTTGCCCAGCCAACCTCTCTGACTCCCTTTAGGGGAAGCCAAATAGGATCAGTGATGCTGGTCCCATTGCCAAAAAGGAATTTGACAAGGGGCCTGATTACTACTCTGCTATCAGCTTTCCAGAATAGAGATGGGAATCTTGTAGTTGCCTTCTGCATCATGCCAACCCTGATCCCACTAGGAATCATGCCAGCCAGATCTTAGTGGAAGAACAAGCCCCCCCCCCAAATGAAATACAACAATTAAAAACCAAACAAAACCAAAAGAAAACAACCTCAGTGAATCTTTTATTTGTCAATATGGAGTATGTAGCAAAGTAACAAATATTTCTGCATTGAAACACTGTTTTCCTTCCCAGCCTTTTCCCTTTGTGAAATTGATAGGGACAGTACACATCTTTGGGGTCCTGGCTTGGGTTTACAGCCCAGCCCAGTCTCAGCATAGCAGCCATTTATTTTACCATGACCTGCATGATAAAGTGTGGCGCATCTGGCCCACATCTCCCCACCGTCCCCAGCTCATCTCCTTCCCCCTAGCTAGACCCTCAGCATGGTTGGGAGGGCCTGCTGATGGGGTCAGGGGAAGGGACACAGAGGGAGCGGAGCAGGAACAGCAGCTTTATGAAGAATGGCAACTTATGGCACCTCCCAAGTATTCAGGAGTAAGAGAAGGGGCACTAGGACAGGGGAGATGCCAGACAGAATTCACAGTTTTCATCAGAGAAAGTGCAATGTAGAATGGCTCTGGCCCTTCTGGGGATTCCTGGACCCAAGGGCACAGGGATGTGGAGTGGGGTGGGGGTGGGGTTCAAGTAGAGGGACAGATTCACCTCTTCCTTGGCTAAGGAAGGGAAAATTTAGGGTCCTGAGGACCTCTGAGTTTGCTCCTATTTGGAAGCAGTATAGATCAATTATAAATTCTGGAACCAGAAGGATTCCCATTTTGTAAATGAGGAAACTCATATTCAGAGGGAGTCATTGGCCTAAGCCTAAAGTTACACAGCCAGCCAGTGGCAAAGTGGGGCCAGAAATATAGGCTCCTGACCCTCCCCAATCCAATACTGTCAACTTTTTATTGTACTGTCAACTTTTCCCCCAAATCCAACCTTTTAGTAAACACAAGGGCAGAGAGTGAAGGGGACAGTTGCTAGTTTAGGTGCTAGTTTAGGCAGAACCCAGCTGCTCTGGACAGAACTATTACAAATTCAGTTTCCTTAGGCACAGGTCAAGTAGGGATGAATGAAGCCAATCCTAGAGGAGATTTTCTTCACATCCTTCCCCAGCCAGACCTCAGGGAAAGAAAAAGACCTCTTCCCCCTGCCCCCAATCCCTCCTCTCAAAAAAAGCAAATTTCTTTATCAGTCTTCTTCCTATTCCTCTCTTGCCTTGATTTCTTCTGGGAAACCCCACTGCCAGCAATGGGGGAAGGGAAACAAGGCTGAAGAGAAGGGGGATCAGTTAAACAGATCCAGAGAGCCACAGATAATCCCTCTGCCTGTCCCAGGCTCCTTAGGGTTACAGGGTGAGAGGAATAGGCCTAGGAGGCAGGGGCCTTGGCAGTGCCCCTGTTCCTGTAACCTCACGGAGTGTCAGCCCAGTTTGGTGCAGGTGCTATCCTCAGCTGTGATGGCTCCTCTTCATCCAAGAGTCCTAGTCCCATGGCAGGTAAGAGAGATGGGGTTAAGGTGGGGGCAGTCTTTCTCTTAAGAAGTTGTGGCTTAAAACAGTCCTCCTTAAGTGACTTCTTCCCCCGACCTCGGTGATGGAGGAGGCTGCATATTTCCAAGGTGGAGGGAGGGAAGCAAGAATGACATGTGGACTGGATGGTCCCTGCCTCCCTCTTCAGCTCCCAGCAGCCAGATTGGGGGCCCAGAGCAGACAAAGAGGTCCTTTTGGTTCCATTGAGAAGGGAAAAAGGGATGGAGAAGAGTGGGGGGGCCCAGAGGCACTTGATTTCCAAGGTTTCACAGACAAGACTAGATGGCAGCCAGTGGGACACAGAGAATGTGATATGGGCAGAGACCAATAGTCTGTAGGTCAAAAAGGAAGCTGGCCCCCCAGCACAAAGTTGTGTCCAGTCTGGAGCTGGGGGGGCCATGGTGCCCACCATCAGGTCATGTAGCGAGTAATGGCACGGAGCGCATAAAGGAGAGCTGCTTGCATCCGGGCTTCTAGAAGCAGTAGATTCACATGGACCTGGAGGAGGAGGGAGGAAGGGGTGCAGAGAGGACCCTGTGGGTGGAGTTGAAACATTCTCACCTACCTATTTTTCCAGGACTGACAAAGTCATTGGTCCTACCTTCCCCACCCTATCTTATCCCTCAAGTCAATCAGCACATTGAGGGAAGCCTTAGAATTGTGGTCTTAAAAGTCTAGCCCAGGTGACTGACCTCCCTCACAGGGATGCCCCTGTAAGCAGTTATCTCATTCCCATTTCCTGCCTTTGTTTCTGGGATGTCTTACACTTTCTCACCTCCAGATTGTCAATCTGGACAGGCCCTCTGACAGAAGTCAGAGCTGGGATGCTCTTAGACATTTTTTTTAATGGTGCAAGAGAGCTTAAAACAAAATGTCAACTAGGAAAAAAATCTGAGAGATCATCTTATCTATAGTTCAATCTTTCATTTTAAAGACAAGGAAACTAAAGCACAGAAAAACTGATCACATACCAAATCAGTGGTGGAGGTGGGACACCAACCCAGGGCTCTTTACCTCTCCCTTTCTTCCAGTTTTTCTGTTCAATAGGAACCTAACTCCAAGTCTCCCTCCTTTCTCTCAAGTCCCAGTGCCTGAACCCCCTTACCCTGCTCCCAGCTGGTATTGCATTCAGCCGAAAGGCCCTTTACCTTCTCAGAATGTCGAAATTGCCTCCAAAAATGATTGTACATCCTCTTGGTTGTCTTCTCTGGATAACAGGCTACAGTTTTGATATAGACCTTGAGGCTCCTCTCCAATAGTTGGTTCACCTCCCCATAATCATAGTCATCATACCTGAAGAGGATGCCCGAAAAGGTATCAATCATCTGCTCCCAGAGGGAAGCCCATCATCTCCTACAAAGAGCCTCTTCCCAACTCCTCACACTCTCAAAATATCAAGGACAAGGAAGTGGGTGAAGAAGCTCCTTCTCAGGTTATTCAAGTTCGTTCTTCTAGTCTTCCTAAGTGACACCTGGAGGAAGGCTCCCAGACTGGTGGGTACAGTTTGAACCCACCAACCTATGGTATCAAACTTCATTTCTATTAGTTTCAAGGCATTTGAGGACCCCCTCCAAGGAGATGGCAGAAAGGACTCCCAAGTCTGTTTAGTGCGGATGGAAGGAGCAGGAGGGATCCCCTCCAAGAAAGTCAAATACATGCTAGAAGAGATAGAAAAGGATCCTTTAGGGGCGGCTAGGTGGCATAGTGGATAAAGCACCGGCCTTGGAGTCAGGAGTATCTGAGTTCAAATCCGATCTCAGACACTTATTACCTAGCTGTGTGGCCTTGGGCAAGCCACTTAACCCCATTTGCCTTGCAAAAAAAAAAAAACCCTAAAAAAAAAAAAAGAAAAGGATCCTCCAAAGCTAGGGAAGGAAGGGTAACTGAAAGCAAAGGAAGGAAACTGAACCAGAGGGGAATGGTATTCTCTCTCTCCCTTCCCCCTTTCCCTTCCTGATCTCTCTCCTTTTTTCTCTTTTCCCTATTCTTCCTTCTCTTCTGCAAGGGGACAAAAAGGTCCCAGGGAAACAACTGAAGGGTTTAAGGGGCTGGTTCATTGCACAGATACCTCCTTACGGGCAGGGTCTAGGCTATCCCCTCTTTTGGAGCAAACCTTCCCTCCCTCTCCCTTGGGTCACCACTTCAGTAAATGATCAACAAAATCTTGTTGACTGTCCTTGGATAAGTGGGTGGTGGCTACTTCTCACCTAATGCCAAAGACACAATGGATGTAGTTCCAGATGGCCCTGCGGAGCATCGAGGTGTCCACACCTCTATGCATGGCGATGGTGTTGTAGGTCAGGGTGTATACCACTTGGAATTTCTCATCCAACAGTTGCCCCCCCTCTGGGTAGAGTCGCTGGATCAGGGAGTAGCCATGGTCTTCCCAGGTGTAATCCTGAGGAGCAAGGGGGAGGAGGATGGAGGATTTGAACACTGAGAACTATTGCCAGTCAGGAAAGGGGCTTCTTAGCAGCCCACCCACCTTTTGGTTCCTAATGCCTATTCTCCCATAAATTTTCACCCTAAAGGAATATTGGTTCTAAGGGAGTCCCAGGGTGGGAAGAAATTCACTATACTACAGTTGAGCCTCCTCCATTTACTATCAGGCTTATTGGAACCCTTTCCCAACTTCCAGTGACCACTGTCTTCAGGGCTAGGCCTCTATACTGGAGAAAATTTCCAGGGGTCCCACTCCCCCAACTCTCAACCCCAGGTGAGTTAGGAAGGCTCTCTTCCAGGTAATGAGGGCTACCTGGGCTCGGAAGGTTGGAGGAGCCTGGGCACCTCGCCGAGTGAAGTCCTCATATCCAAAAGTGGGATCTTCCACAAAGCATAAGACATCAGGGGATGGAGTAAGTTCTAGGATGTCACCTGTGGATCAATCAGAGCAAGGTAAGAGTAGAGCCAGTGTAGGACCCCACCTGGTTCCTCCTGTATAGAGTGAGAGGAAGGTTGGAAGTCATCATGACAGCACTCCTACCAGTACCACACCTACCCCAGATCCAGCACAAAAGGTCAGTCTTCTCCACCAAGAAGTCTTTCCTTGATTTTACTGATCTCTCTCCCCTGATTTCCATACCCTTTCATTTTTCTCTGCAATATCTTTCTTTCCTAATCTGGAAAGGACCTCAAATCAAAGCCAAGGGACTAAGTGTGCCTGCTGAGATAATTCCTTAGAGGAATGGCTTAGGCACTTGTGATGAAATGGTTTTTCACCAAAGTTACAGATCTATGAGGCTTACTAAGGCATGGGGGCATGCTATAAAATTGGCATCAATAGATGTACCCAGAGAGGAAGGCACAAATCTTTGTTATATGGACATATATATATTTTTAGGTTTTTGCAAGGCAAATGGGGTTAAGTGGCTTGCCCAAGGCCACACAGCTAGGTAATTATTAAGTGTCTGAGACGGGATTTGAACCCAGGTACTCCTGACTCCAGGGCTGGTGCTTTATTCACTGCACCACCTAGACGCCCCTGGACACATGTTCTAATTTGAACCAATGATGATGGCATACACAAAATCTGATTTTACTCTGATCTTTCCCCCTCCCTCCTTTGTGGCTGATCTCACTCTCCTCTTTCCCACCTACTAGAGGGTAGAATCCAAAGGCAAGAAGGCATAGGGGTTGAAACCCTCTACCCCAAACACCACCACAAGGTCTTCCTCGAATGCCTACAGCCATACTTGTTCCCTTGCTCTGACAAGAATTAGCTCCCGTAGTTCTAACTAGGATTTTAGGATTCCTTCAGAGATAGGAAATGTGGTCATGTTCTTCTATGCAGACAAAACTACTATGACTTCTGTTTCCATATGTAAAGGACCCTGAGAAATGTATGTATCTCCATAACTAGTGATCTATATTTGGGGGGTGAATTATTTTTTCCATAAGGAGATATTTTCTGATCATTAGGTAGGACCCCTCCCTGCCCCTCCTCTGACTCCAATAGCTTTACTTGTAGGGGCCACCAGCAAGCTTGCAGACTTCTCCAGTTCAAACCGACTCTCCATCTCCTCTTGGGATGCTGCCTCCTCTTGTAGCTGGCATTCCTGGAGGATCTTCATTCGCTCCATCAAGGCCTCTACTTCCCGAACAGCATCAAAGCCCTTGGAGGGGAGAGTCTAATAGTTAGCCCTTCCTTACTCCTTGATTCACCTTAAAAGAAATTCCACCAAAAGTTTCCCAATTCAGTTTTAGCTCACAGTTTCTCGCCTCCCTTTGGTACCAGGCTCCAGGGCCAGATGCACCAGATACCCAACCTGGCTACTTACCCCAGAACTGCTAAGAGGGTCTCCGTTGGGAGGACTGCTCTGCCCACTGGATGGTGAGGGCACATGAAGGCCAGGATTGCCCTCTGGATCCCCCTCAGGAAGGATGCCACAGCCAAAAACAAAAGATGCCAAGGAGTGATAATGGGTGAGCAAGACGACTGCTTGGATAAGTTCAGCCAGGGACCAGCTGTGTTCGCCAGTGGTCAGAAGAGCCTGGAAGAGAGTCCCCATTCCCTGCTTATTCCATCTGTCCAGAGTTGAGTTCCTTTACAAAATCTAGGAGCTGATTTGTTCCTCTTCACCTAACCTCACAGGCAAAGCTGGTAAGAATTCTTAGGGAAAGATGGTGGACAAAGATGACCCCGACGACCCCCCCCCCCCCCCCCCCCCCCCCCCCCCCCCCCCCCCCCCCGTAGCTGACCTTTTGTGCAAATTAATGGAAAGGAAACAAAGACATTTCCTGGCATAGATCCCAATCTTATCCTTTCGCCCCCATTTCTTCCCACCTAATCTATACCCTATTCTGTTATTTCCTCCTGTGCAGGGTATCCATCACAGAATAAGACTATTAGGCACCTTAGAAAAGAGACTATTAGAACGTGAAGAAAAATCAGAATATGGAATAACCTTAGAGATCATCAGACCCAGCTTTCATTTTACATGGGGGAACTTAAACCTAGAAAGAAGAGGCTTATATCTGGCGGCTAAGGGTTCCACTGTAAAAGAATGCAAGACTTGGAGATAGGAAGCACCTGAGTTCAAATACTGTTTCAGATTCTTCCTAAGCTGTGTCATTTTGGGAAAGTCACTTTACCTCCCAGCCTCAGTTTTTTCTTTTGTAAAAAGAGATTAATTACTAGAACCTCCTTCATAAGATTGCTTGTGAGGCTCAAATGAAATAACAAATACTAAGCCCTTTACCTATCTTAAATCCCTATATAAATGCCAGGTATTATAATTATCATTATTATGATGAGGTTCCCACCTTACCTCAATGTGCTCCTTGGTGATGAGCCAGGGCCGATGGGCTAACAGTTTGTTGATCTCATTGAGGTTACGGAGTTTCTGGGGAACCCGGTGTATACCAAGGAGCCATTCTGGGTCTCCGCCCACTTGTAAGAACTCAGCCATGTGGAAACTAATCAAGTAGGAGCACTGGTGCCTAGCAGAGGCCTAGAAAAGAGTGGGGGAGATAGAAATAAGAAGTAAGGGGCTAGGCAGAGGGTGAGGCCTCTCTGGCTCCTCCCTCCAGTTTGGCCATTGCTATGATTTTGTAATGAGGATGCTGTTGCAGGACAAAGTTGGACAGACATGGGCCCAAGTCACTAGATTGGCCCAAAGGGGAGGGCAGGGGGAGACCAGACTGGTCTTCTGGGTCCAGTCTTCACTTTGACTCTCTACTGCCCCTACCAAAGATTGCCTTCGATCCCTACCTCCTTCCTTCCTTCTGAAAGCACCCAAATTTTCTAATTGCAGGCATGTTGTCTCCCTCTTAGACTGGGAACTCCTCAAGAATTACTGCTTGTTTTTATGTATTTTTGTATCTCTAAGACTTATCACAATCCCTAGGATATAGTAGGTGCTCAATAAATAACCTCATCATCTCTGTTATCTGTCCTGCTCCCCAAGCCCTTGCATGTGACAGACACAATGATGAAATCAATACTATGTGCCAAAAATTCTGTTAAGGGCACAATAATCAATACCCTTAAGGTCCTTTCATAATCCTGTGGATTGCCTACACCAAAATAATTTATATATTGTCTCTTTCATTAGAAGGGAAGCAACTAGACACAATGAATAGAGGACCAAGGCTGGAGTCAGGAAGGCCAGAGTTCAAATCCAGTCTCTTAAGAACTGGGTGATCCCGACTAAATGACTTAACCCTGTTTGTCTCAATTTCTTCATCTAGAAAATGAGCAGAATCACTCCATTATCTTTGCCAACAAAACCCCAAATGGGGTCACAAAGAGCAGGGACTTACTTGACTGAACAATAACAAATTAGAATGTAAATTCTTGGAGGGCTGGAGTTGTTTTCACTTTTGCATTTCTGCAGACAATTGGCTTTTTCATTTATTTATAATTATAAAATTATATATAATATAGATGTAGCCCTTAAGCAACCCTACCCAAACTCTGGGACCCTTTGGCCCCCCCCAACCTTCTTCCCAATGTTGCCTTTCTCTTTCCTCATCCTGGCTGGAAAAGACCCAGAATTCCAGGTCCATTCAGACTCTCAAGTTCACCCTGTAGTTCCCAGAGTATTATGAGCTAGACCCCTTGAAGTTGCTCTTCCCCTGACTCTTTTACCCCTCACACCACACCAATTGTAAACAATTGCAATCCTATTAGGACCAGCAGTCCTTTTGACCTTGCTCTGCCAAAGCACTCTAAGATGGTCAGGTCCTTATCATCCACTCTGCCACTGCACCCTGGGAATTTGTGGGCTTTTCCACCTCTACTTTTTTATTAATTTACTCCACTCAATTACCTTCTATCCGATGTACCAGAAAATAGAGAACAATAGCTCCCTGTAAATTAGGAAGTACAAGTATTACACCCATTTTATAGATGAGGAAACAGTTTTAGGGAAGTCCAAGTCAAACAATGAATTTAGAGGGACTAGAACCCAAGCTCAACCCCAAAGGCCACACAAGGGCTCACCATGATGGCAATGTAGTGCCTCCAGGGGCAGGGCAGGGGTCCATCTACTCGCAACAGCAGGCCCTGCATCCTCCAGAAGCTGTTGAGGTAGTCAGGGTGCAGGCCCATCACCAGCATGACATTATCTGGACGTCCAGAGGTCAAAATGTCCAGACCCAGCTGATGCTCCATGGTCTCCGGTCCCTGCTGCAGGATCTGCCAGGTTAGGGAGAGGTTATAGTCTGAGTTCTCTCTGGACTCCTCTAAAGCAGAGCTAGACCTAGGGCCAGGGCTGACTTAAGAAAAACCTATCGGGGGTGGCTAGGTGGTGCAGTGGATAGAGCGCCGGCCCTGGAGTCAGGAGTACCGCAGTTCAAATCCGGCCTCAGACACTTAATAATTACCTAGCCATGTGGCCTTGGGCAAGCCACTTAACCCCATTGCCTTGCAAAAAACAAAAAAAAACACAAAAAAAACCCAACCCTATCATTAATAACCCAGATGTAAAACTGGTCAATTAGAGAGTGGTCATTCATATTCCTGAAGAATGTTTCATTGGTAAAAAGGATTATTAATCTTTTTTTGTTTGAATTGGACCCCTTCCCCCCAAAAAATTTGATAGGAAACAAGGCAAAACCAATAAGAGTTTTAGGCACTAAAATTAAAAATTAAATTTAAAAGCATTCAATGTGAATCACTTTCTAGGATATCAAATCAAGTAAAATGTGGAATGAATGTCTCTCATCTTCCTCCCTTCAATTTAACTTCTATATTTGTTCAGTACTGAAATTAGCTCCAGATACTGGAGCTGGCCAAAGTCTGACACACCCTCTTTACCTAATCAATTTTTGGTCTAAATCTTCCAAATAGTTAAGGATCCTAAGACAAGATGAGGAAGGAAATAGAACGGCCCAGAGCCTCTGCAGGTTCTGCAGGTTGCTCACTGTACCAAGAATCCATCCAAGTACTTGGTAAATGAAAGACAATGGAAGTCCAAACCCTGGCCTCTTCAGGGCAAAGAAATCAGAAGAGAAGGTAGAGAGATAGAAGGGCTCCCCAGTCCTTTAATTCCCTGCCCCCCAAATAAGGGCCAGGGCTGATCTGGGAAAACCTAATATTTAAAAATCAAGACTCTTAAATCAAGTAAACTAGGGCAGTGATCCATATTTGCAGAGAAATGCTTAATTTATCAAGTCTAGCTTGTTAACTATGTTTATAGACCTTTAATTATTTAAAAGCTCTTCTCCTACATCCCTTTCTCCAAATTTCCCCAACCTTCCTTCCTCCCCCCTTCCTGGGTGCTTAGATTGGGATGTCATTCTCAATCAGCCATTTAAACAAATATCCCTTACTTACCTCTTCCACTGGGATGAAGGCACTAGGGCCTCTCGGGAGCCTCCGAGTAGGGACTGTCTTCTGCTCCTAAGGGAAAAAAAAATTCTTATCAATGGGGGTCAAACACTGGGGATGGAAGTACCTGGCTCCCTCCTCTGGTCTAGGACACACAGGCCTTAGGTTCTAATACTGGCAGAATTTGGGTTAGTAACAACAGAAGTGACACTCCAGGTGGTCTGCACCTGTGACGTTACCAGATTAAAATGTAGTTTGGAAATATTTAATCAAATCAATATACAACATAGATAATGTCAGTATGTGGTTTTCTAGGCTACTAGATATAGCAGTCCCCTTTTCCTTTGGGTTTGACAAAATTATTCCAATGCTAATTCTCTCATTTTCCAGAAGAAGGAAGACCCAGGGAAATAAATGGACTGGACCAAATTCAAGTCAAAAGACAAACACCCATTAAGCAGACCAGAGAATACAAAGACAAGAGTGAAATAATCCTAGCCCCCAAGAAGTTTACAATCCAATAGGCAAAGACACCAGGAAAATACTATATATAAAAGAAATTAAGGTAAGAGTAGGGAGAAGGAATATCATTCTTTAGTACCTTCTAGCAAAAAAAAACAACCCTCACTTCTAGAAAAAAAAAGAGAATAAATGTCTCCCCCCTCTACTTCCTTCCTTCACCATTCACCCCTAGGTAAGAAGTCCTCAAGGACTTCCCAGGCCCCAGCAGGGACAAAGACTTCTGCCCCTCCCAATCCCAGACAGAATACCAGCTTGGCCACTCAGTTTGTAGGGTATGGCCTTGGGCTGGTCACTTTCCCTTTGGGGGTCTCAGTTTTCAAATCTATAAAAATATAGGCTTTGGGCAGGAATCTCTCAGAGCCCTGGCACCTCCCATTTGGGGACTCCCCTGCAGGTGCCAGCTTTAGCTTCAGCCTCCCTCACCTCCCAAGGCCTCAGAGACCTAATATCCCTCCCTTCCCCTCCTCCAAAATAAACAACTCAGTCTGGAAGATAAGAAGCTGCTGACTAGGCAAATCCCCATTCTCATCCCTCCCCCAAAGCAGATGGAAACAACTCTCAAGGGGGTGGAACCAGCCCTGGCCAGCTGGAAGGTAACCAGGAGAAGGATGGGGAGACAGGTCAAACTGGCCTCAGAAATCTCTCAACCCTAGGGGAAGGGGGGGAAGAGATGGGGAAGACAAGCTCACCTGGCAAGTATCTCTAATCCCCTCCCCTCCCCCCAACTTTTGTGGCCTACAGGGTCAGCTTGCAACTGAGATCACCCAGTAGAAAGATCCCAGGATAAGAGATGGCCATTAGGAACCTGAATTTCCATCAGAGACTTCCTGCAGTGCCCTCCCTCCCCAGTCCCCCATTAGCTTCCCCCAGAAACTACAAAGAGTTTTTCTTTACATGGGGATCATATCCCCTAGCTGTTTGTTTCTCACCATCAACAACATACATTTTCTTTATGAATACATGTTGTCCCCTTCATATAAGGTAAATTCCTTGATGGCAGTATACTAATATCTGTATATTTCCAGTGCCAAGCACTTAGTAAATGTCTAAAAATAAATACTTGTTGGAACTCTTGGGATTTTGCCTTACAACCTACAAAGTAGCAAAAATGATAAAAGATGGGAATATTCCATGTTGGAGAGATTGTGTATGGAAAGAAAGATACATCAATGGCCCAACCATTCTGAAAAGTCATCTGGAATACTTCCCAGAAAATTGCCTAAGATGTCCTTATATTTTGATCCAGAGAATACCCTAACTAAGGAGATAATCATTGATAAAAATAAAGGCTCCACAGACAGTAATCTATTCACAAGTTTTTGTAATAGAAAAGAACTGGAAACAAAATGGATGAACATCCATTAGGGAGCAGCTGACAAAATTGTGAGTAGCTGCGGGGCACAATGGATTCAGATTATCCGGACTACAGTCAGGAAGATCTGGGTACAAATCTGACTTCGGATACTGACTGTGCCCTTGTTTGCCTAATCTGTAAAATGAGCTAGAGAAGGAAATAGCAAAGCATGCCAATCTTTGCCAAGTAAATCCCAAATGAGGTCACAAATTGTTGGACATGACTGAAATGACTGAACACAACAACAAAAACAAAGTTGTGGTACTTGAACGTGTACTTTAGAGCATTAAGAAATGATAAATACGATAAAGAGAAGTATGGGAAGACTTATATGAACAGCTGAGTAAGCAAACACAGGAAAACATGACACACAATGACTCTCAACAATTTAAGTGGAAAGAACAATAGCAAAAAAACAGAAATGGAATGCCTCCATAAGATGACCAAGCTTGATCTCAAATAAAGAGATATAAGTCTCTTCCCTCCCTTCTTTGAAGAATGGATTATGGGGGGCAGCTAGTAGTGTGGATAAAACACTGGCCCTGGTCAAAAGGACCTAAATTCAAACCTGGTTTTCCTAGCACTTCCTAGCTGTGTGACCCTGCACAAATCATTTAACCCAGAGGGCCTCTCCTTACCCCGCCCAAAAAAAGGATTATGGATAGAGCACTGCAGATGATCTCACTCTCTTGATGTGTTTTAAGTTTGCTAAATTGTTAAAAGGGATGACTGTTATTATCATTATGATATTCTGATTGGAGTTACTAGGTCTCCATTCTGGTGATAACTTCATTCCCGATGTCTACCTGTCTAGTGCATTTCTGCTGACCTCAGGCAAATTTATAAAGTAATACAGAGTTGTGCTGGTAAATATTTAACAATCTGGTTGTCTGGAGGAGTATGTGTGGTAATTATGTATTCATGCTTCCAAATTACACTGCACTGTTAACACTTTTAAAAGACTAGACGGTCGACAAAACAATAAATCAAGGTCTGATTTGTTAAAGCCCTGATATGTAATGATCATGCTAGAGCAGATACTAGCACATTTGAGAAATCACAAAGTTGGCATAGAGGCATCATGATATAGGGGTGATAAGATATTTCAATTGGCCAGATATCTGCTAGAGGGCTTGCCATCTCTTTCTTGTCCTCTTGCATCTTTCAAAAGGTGAAGATGGAGGAAGTTTTATTCTGGATCTGATTTCCACAAATTAGTTGTTGGTAAGGTGATGATGATCCTGGGAGTAGGAGCATGTCAGTGATCCCTCCATAATTGTCTGATATTCATCTTAGATTTGAGGGGAAAATCCCATGGACCTGCAGGAGAAAGTTACTCCCTAGGAGCATAGGATGATCAAGAATGAAATTCAAAGGCAAAAAAAGGGAATGTTCTAATGAAAAGGAATAATGGGATTCATTGGAACATACCTATGTGGGTGAACAACTACCCACCTGCTTAGATTTAAAAAAATAAATGTACAGAAGATGGATGAAGTTGAAGCTGGAAACAAAGTAATGCTTCAAGGAATTCTGAAGTTCAAGATAAAAGCATGGATTTTTTTAAAAAAACTATATTATGGGAGAAAAAGGAAGATTTTTGTTTGGGATGGAGAGAAAAAAAGTAATAAAAGAGAGAGAAGGTAGAATTGCTTAATTCTCATTTTGTTTCTCTTGTGCTCTGTTTGTTTCTATATAAAAGGGGAATGACCTAACATTGGAAAGAACAGGGAATTCGATAATTGAGGGTAAGGAGATAGTAAAAGTGGACTTGGTCCTTGATGAAGTCCCCTGGGTCAGATGAACTACAGCCTTGGTTCCAAAGAACTGACGATAGGATTGCTGAGTCAGTGACATTTGAAAGATCACACAAAA
The DNA here is from genome assembly GCF_037893015.1 of Macrotis lagotis. Classification (NCBI taxonomy): domain Eukaryota; kingdom Metazoa; phylum Chordata; class Mammalia; order Peramelemorphia; family Peramelidae; genus Macrotis; species Macrotis lagotis. The sequence continues at coordinate 862,849,860 of NC_133658.1, forward strand.
TGGGAGAAGTGTTACATATGGAGAAAAGAAATTGTACCCACTTCCAAATTATAATCTGCAAAGTCTAGGCAAGCAAGTTTGCCTTCTATTCTGGGAAAACTAAGAGATGGTGGGTAAACATTTGCAAAGAAAAGCTGCTATGACCAAGAACCAACAAGGCTTTATCAAGAAGAGCCATATTACCACAAGACTTCTTGGTACACCTGGCTAAATTTGATTTTAGCAAAGCTATTGATAATGCATCTCATACTATTCTGGGCCCATCAGTAATGCAACCAGATGGATGAACTAGAAAAAACCAAAACCAAAAACTAAACTTAACATGTATAAGGTGGTAGAGACATGGTTAAATAGCTAGTTTGTTTGGTTTTTTAAAAACTACTGAAAAAAGATCTAGGAGTTTAATAGATCTATTTTTAAAAACTTGTATTTTTGTCTCTGGTGCTTAATGATTATTGACTGACTGAAACCTCGACATGAAGTAGCAGTGTGATAGAGCTGACAAGAAAGTCAAGGGTTGAATTGGAGGAAGCTCACAGGCCTATATGGAGGTGGTAATCTCATTATATTCTGCCCTTATCAGAAGTATTTAATTCAAGGGGCAAACTGGTGGCACAATGGAACACTGGTCCTGGAATCGGGAGGACTGGAGTTCTGATCTAGTTTTAGAAATTTACTAGTTGTGTGACCTTGGCCAAGTCACTTAACTCTATTTGCTTCAGCTTCCTCATCTCTAAAATGAGATGGAGAAGGAAATAGTAAAGCATTCCATCTTTGCCAAGGCAACCCCAAATAGGCTGTCACACAGAGCCTCAACAACAACAAAAAATGGAACGGGCTGCCTAGATAGGAGGTGGGCTATTCCCTGTACCCCTCAAGTAGAGGCTGGATATTGTTAGGTATCTACTCATTGGTATATACCTTCATGCCAATGGTTGGTTGCACTAGATGGTCTCTTGACTGTCCTTCAAACTCTCACATTCTGTAATAAACATTTAAGATGTGCCTGGGGCACAATGGATTCAGAGCACTGACCCTAGAGTCAGGGGGACTTGAGTACAAAGACACCGGACCATTGATACTTATGACCTTGGGGGAATCATTTAACCCTATTACCTCACAAAAAAAAACCCCAAGAGTTTGCCAGACATTTTGCTGGGAATGAAAAGAAAAAAATCCCAGTCTCTAACCTTTCTTATATTCCATTTTCTTACTGAACTATCCTCTAGGAGGTCAGGAGATGTTTCTCAATGTTCCCGGATTTCGGCAGGCCTGTGATTTCATCATCAGAGGGAACTCCCATCTTTACAGGGAAATTTCCTTCAGGGATATAGATAGGTATCATCTGGTCTGGAGCTTCAGGAGCACCATACAGGGTATGGGGGACTGGGAGATCTAAGCATCTCATCTCCCTCCAAAACCTTCCAGGACATGACTTGCTCTGAGGTAGAAGTCCTTCCTCAGACAGGAGTCTATGCCATGCCATATCTATCACTTGTGTGCCCACAGGCAAAAAAGAAGTCATAGCCTGGGATTTGAATATGATGATCTCAAGCCTCCTTGACTCTAAATCTATGATCCTAAATAAATGGCTCAAGAACACAACCAATTGCAGCTGAGTGGATGGAGTGTTGTTGTCAAAAAGACCTGAGTTCAAATGCAGATCAGACACTTACTAGCTGAATGACCCATGGCAGCTCACTTCATGCTATCTGCCTCAGTTTCCTCATCTGTAAAATGAGCTAGAGAAAGAAATGACAAACTACTCCAGGATCTTTGCCAAGAAAACTTCATACTGGATCACAAAAAGTCCTGGCTGAACAATAACAAACTGCAGACTCCAAATCTAAGGTTTCCTTCCCTGAAACGGTTAAGTACTTAAATAAATGCTTTTAAAGTCATCCTTCCTATTGTATTTTCTCAGGAGGTACAAGAGAACTTCCCCCCTCTGTCCACAGCTGTTTCGCCTCAGGAAAGAGAAATAGAAGGCAGTTGTGATTCAGTGATAAAATTACAGGACTTGGGTTCGAATTCCAGACCTAATACCTATAGCCCAAATGACTTTAGGCAAGTGACAATCTCTAGGCCACAACTTCTAGCTCGATCTAAGATACTTTTCAGGTGTTACAGTCTGGGACTGTAGTGAGTTTAGGCAGCCACTTCTGGCTCTAGTTTCAGGGGGCTAAGAGAACCCCAGTAGAGTAATGGCAGGAGACTTGGATAACAGACAGAGGTAACAGGATATTTACAAAACTCTTTAAATGCTCCAGAAAACCCTCCAAACTTAAATCAAAATACATAGACTGAAGAACACCATTCATTAGGAGTTTGGGCAGAAAAGGATCTTAGGAAATTTTTTCTAACCCCCCTCTTTTTTTAAACTGATAAGAAAACACTCAGAAAAGGGAAATGACTTGAGGTTTCAGCAGGTTCTGGCAAAAAGAGTCAAATGCAACTGAGAACTAGGGAAAATCAAGAATCTATCTTTTCTTTTTTCCCCCAATAAGGAAATTACTCCTATTACTGAATATCAACCATTGTTCTGCAATTTTAAGTACTCTATACAATCCTAACACAAGACACTCCATCTCTCCATCTCCGGGTCTTTGCCCAGGCTGTCCCACAATCTTAATTGCCCTCCCACCTTACCACTACTGGTTTAGTTCCCCAGGCTATAAGCCTTGGCTCTTTCAGGAAGCCTTTCTCAGTCTCTGCAGAAGACAGCTCTTTCCCACTGAGATTACCTCCCATCAATTTGGGGTATGTCTTTGTTATTCTCCCATTTGCCTCACTCATTAGAATGGCAGCTTCTGGAGGGCAGGGACTGTTTTTGCCTTTCCTTTGTTATCTGCACAGCTAGCCACACAACTAAGCACAGAATAAAAGCTTAGAGGTAATGCTGGTAGACTGACAGGCTTCAAGTTTTAGAGTTACCTGGGAAATTGAGAAGTTAGGTGATTTGCAGAGTATAAATCAGAAGCCTCCCTCTCCCCACCCCAATCCAGTAGGAAGGCCACTTATCTTATGGTTATAAATATTACTTAGGAGTGAAGGAGTCTGCAGCCTCTCATTAACCCAATGGGTTAAAAACCCTTGGTCGGTTTTCAATGATGTAGGGCTAGGCAGTCATGTTCCAAAGGGGGGGGGGGGGGGCACCTGAGAATTTAGCTTGGAGAAATCAGTGGTGGAGACCTCAAATGGAAAAGGGGCCTCCAGTAATCTGTGCATAATGCCTGTAGGCCAGTTTCAGAATGGAATATTATCTATAGCTTCTTGTGTTTCTGTTTCCATTAAAGATTTCCCAATTACATTCTGATCTGGCTTGGGCAGAAGAGGAACATTGTGGGTGAATGTTTGACATCTCCTATCTAAATCCCTTGCCTGTCCCTGACCATGATAGGTGTGGCATCAGCCTAGGTCTGATGGATTTGGTGTTTGAAGTCCCAGAGGATTTGGGGCTTGGGCTCTTGTCTGGCCATGTTACCTGGAACGGCCTTCCTTATCTGCCAGCTCCTGGCTTGCAAGAAGTCTGATCTCCAAAGGAGAAGGGACTGGCTACCCTGCTAGCCTTTCCAAGACAGCAGGAATACTCATTAACTTCTCGGTCCCCGCAGAGCCGTCTCCCCTGCTGACACCGGGATTCCGGAGTTTTCCACTGGGGAAGGGTTCTATCAGGTGAGGGGGCATGGCCTTCCTCCTCCACCAGGCACACCTGGAGGGGGGAGGGGGAGGGGGAGTGGCACCGGGAAGAGCGGAGGCCGAAGCTTTCCTTGCACCTCCGGAAGGAACCCTACAATGTCTCTCACTCTGGTCCTTGCAGGTCGGTGAGGTCGTCCCGGGGGCTCCCTTGTTAGGGAAGTAAGAGAACGCCGGGGAAAAGGGCTGGAGTTCGAATCTAGTCCCCACTTTGGCCATCTATTTGACCTTATGGAAGTCACTGCGTCTCTCCGGAAGCCTCCGTTTTTTCCTCTGGAAAAAATCCCTGGGCTCCAGTGTCGGGATCCCCCCAGGACCCTGGTCCGGACAGAGAAAAGATGCCCCCCAAGTCCCCCAAGCGAGGAGCGAGAGCCCCCCGCCCCCACGGGGCTTCAGACTGACCCGAGACTTCAGGCAGGGAGAGGAACAGGGCAAATCGCACAAAAGCCAGAGTGGGTCTGGGTCCGGGGGCAGGCGAGGAAGACTTCCCGGAGGAGGGGCCGGCCCGAGCCAGGGGCTGAGGAAGGCGGGCGGGTCGGCCCGGCCTCCAGCTCCGGCCGCAGTGGAGCGGGCCCCGCGGCCCCGCTAACAGGTGACCCGGGGCGGGGGGCCAGGTCTCCCGTCCCCGAGGAGGAGGAGGAGGGGATGGGCCGCCGCCCCAAAGCCCCAGCGCCCGGACCTCGAGGGGCTCCCCCTGGGAAAGGGGGGGGAGGAGGGCCGGCTCCGACGGGCGCAGGCATGCCTGGGCTAGAAGCCCGAGCAGCCCCTCCTGGCCCCGCCCCACCCCCACCCACCACCCCCGAGCAGCGGTCCAGTGCCTGTGGGGGGGCGGGTGCCAGCCCAGGCCAGGGCAGGTCACACTCGGCCCAGGGCAGGTCACACCCGGGCCAGGGAAGGCTACAGCCGGGCCAGGGCAGGTCACACTCGGCCCAGGGCAGGCTACACTCGGCCCAGGGCAGGTCACACTCGGCCCAGGGCAGGCTACACTCGGCCCAGGGCAGGTCACACTCGGCCCAGGGCAGGCTACACTCGGCCCGGGGCAGGTCACACTCGGCCCGGGGCAGGTCACACTCGGCCCGGGGCAGGCTACAGCCGGGCCAGGGCAGGCTACACTCGGCCCGGGGCAGGTCACACTCGGCCCGGGGCAGGTCACACTCGGCCCAGGGAAGGCTACAGCCGGGCCAGGGCAGGCTACAGCCGGGCCAGGGAAGGCTACAGCCGGGCCAGGGCAGGTCACACTCGGCCCAGGGCAGGCTACAGTCGGCCCAGGGAAGGCTACAGTCGGGCCAGGGCAGGCTACAGTCGGGCCAGGGCAGGTCACACTCGGCCCAGGGCAGGTCACACCCGGGCCAGGGAAGGCTACAGCCGGGCCAGGGCAGGTCACACTCGGCCCGGGGCAGGTCACACTCGGCCCGGGGCAGGCTACACTCGGCCCAGGGCAGGTCACACTCGGCCCAGGGCAGGCTACACTCGGCCCAGGGCAGGTCACACTCGGCCCAGGGAAGGCTACAGCCGGGCCAGGGCAGGCTACACTCGGCCCGGGGCAGGTCACACTCGGCCCGGGGCAGGCTACAGCCGGGCCAGGGCAGGCCACACGCAGCCGGGCAGCTGCCGCCCGCGATCCCGGGCGAGCCGTCGGGCTGCCCTGTGAGCAGGGGGGCCCCGGGGGCACTCACCTCGGCGGCCCCGGCGCCGCCGCACTGGGCGTAGGGGATGTAGCCCTGGATGCCGGCGCAGTTCTCCGCGTCCGCCACGATCATGGTGCCCGGCGGCGCGCAGCTCCGGAGCGGGGCCGGCCGGCGAGCGGCTCCCGGGGCGCCGCGGCTGCGGGTCAGGCGGGGCTCGGCACCTGTCCGCAGCCCCACGGCTCTGCGCGCGAGGGGCCCGGGGCTAGCCGCGGGGAGCCCCAGCTTCTACCGAGGCCCCGGGGGGTCTCCGAAGGCTGGCGTGACGCGCGTCCGGACCAGCGCGGCTCGCGGGCATCCCCGAGCCCGACCGCCTTTAGCTTCTCTGGAGCCCAGCTCTGCCACCGGGACCTACCCAGCCGCAGGTCGGGGGGCGGGGCGCAGGAGGGCGGGGCACCAAAGCCCAGGCCCCGGCCAATCACCTGCTCGCTCGTCTGGCCGGAGGCGGAGCCGCCTTACCCCCACCGACGGCTCCTTCGGATGATCTTCCAATGGGCTCGGGGAAGCGCGGGGCCCCTGGGAGTTGTAGTTTTATCCCGGTGGATGGTGCAAACTTTTGCAAGAGGGTTACTCATAAACAAGTAAATGAGAAAGGCCGAGAGGGACGGACCCAGATAGTCATTTCATGATGAAATGCAACTTGTTAGGGGCTGCTAGGACATCTGGGTTTAGAATTTCAAGCCAATTCATGCTGCAGACTTTAAGTTCCTGGTGAGACCAGGGGTCAGGGTCTCGGGATGGCTTTTGGCATATTGAACACTGCTGGAGCTAATAATAGATCTGAACAGGACGGAATCTTAAAGGGTCTTTCAACAGATTCACCTTGCCCTCAAGTAAACCTGCACCTTCAAACATATCAGACAAAAGAGAATCCAGCCTGTATCTTAAGTTCTCCAGAAGGAATCTCTTAACTTCCCTAACTGGTTTCTAACTTCTGTTTCTCTTGTTGGAGTTCCAGAATTTCCTCACTTCTTTATTTTCCTTAACCAGTTTACACTATTTGATGCTATATTTAACAGTATTTAATAACACATTACTCCTTCAATCAATTAATCAACAAACATTTGTTCAACTCCTCAAGTTTGAAATTCTCCTCCCCAGTTTAAGACCTCAAACTATCTCAAACTGATGACCCTTCAGGTCTTCTTACTTAGATTCTCCTTTTTGATTCTCTTCTTCCCAAGGGGGCATTTCGCCCAGACTTCTGACCCCGACCCTTTTCTCTTTAGGAGGGGAAGAGGAGGCTAGGAGGAAAGAACAATGGGCAGATGGGAGGGACTGCTAGTTGATGCAATGCTGTTGCTAAATTACATCTTCCCCTACTTTCTCTCACAGGCACGTATTCCAACCCAGTAGCTGAGATATGAAATGACAGCTAGCTAGTCTAGGCAGGAATACTATCTTCTGGGACTTGGATGACCTTGGGGAAGGAGGAAAGCAACCAGGTCCCTAGATACTTCACCAGTTTCAATTAGGGTGTCCTTTCTTCCCAAACTGTTCCCACACCTCTTTGCTGTGGAATTCTCTCAAATTTATCTTTTAATCTCTCATTTCTACTCTCAGTTCCACTCAAAATTTTTAACTCCTTGCTGGACATTAACATTAAAATGTATCTCTGGGAATTAAAAAAAGCTGAATGCTGAAAACTGAACTCATCTTCCTAAAGGCAGCTATTTTTTCTTGACTTTCCCCATTTCTTTTAATGGCTCCTGATATTCCACTGAAAGCCTAACTCATCCCAGATTCTTCTCTCTACTCTACACGCCATCAGTCACCAAAACTTGTCTATTCTTTCTTTTTACTTCCAGAATCCCAGTCCTAATGTAGGTAGTGGTGAACACCTCTCACTAGGATTATAGAAATAGACTCCTACTGTTTCTCCTCTAAATCTATTCTACACACTGGCCACAAGAAATTTTTCCCACTTTTTTGGGAGGGAATTGGGGTTGTGACTTTCCCAGAGTCACATGTCTAATAAGTGTTTGAACCTAGATTCTCCTGACTCCAAGGCACGGTGCCACCTAGTTTCCCCACCCCCACCCCCCTGCCAAGAATCTTCTTAAAACAAAGGTCTGAACCTGTTACTCAACCATTTGGAGGTCTTCAATGGTTCCCATAGTTTAAAATGATCAAGTCTAGTATCCTAATGAGGGTATTTAAGACTCTCCACAAATGGGTCCACATCTTATAGATTGGATTAAGTGTTCTAAGAGAACTTAATGTTCATTTAATCTCTCATTTTGCAGATAAGGAAACTGAGAATAAGGGAGATTAAGTGAGAGTAGCAGAACTAGGCTCCCAGTCCTGTACAGATACAAAGATATTTCTGCTATTTATTATAATGATTATATATATATATATATATTGATATTTCAAGGCATACAGCTTCCCTTTTGTGCTCTGTGCTCCAGTCAAACTGTATTAATGGATTTTTTTTGTTTTTGCAAGCCAGTGGGGTTAAGTGACTTGCCCAAGGTCACATAGCTAAGTATTAAGTATCTAAAGTAGGATTTGAACTCAGATCTTCTGTCCAGGGCTAGTGCTCTATCCTCTGTGCCACCTAGCTGCTCCTAATAATGAACATTTTCAAATGCACTTTGCCATTTCCTTGCCTTTGTTCAATAGTTCTCTCTCCCCCCTCTCTTCATTCCTTCTTCCCTCCCTCTCTCCTCTCTCCATCTACCAACACCAGAGCATTGCTTACTGCTTTGTAGTTGCAGTTATTAATATCAACATCTTCCTTCCCCTATGAGACTATAAAGTCCATGGCAGGGATCATGCCTTATCCATCTCCAGTACATAATATATAACTGAAATGCTTTGTAATCAAAATCTCATTTTCTTTTTATTCTCAAAAGCCTTAGGTTGGTAGCACAAGCATTATCCTCCTTTTACAGATCCTCCCTCCCTTCCTTTCCTCCCTCCTTCTCCCTCTCTTTCCCTCCCTTCCTCTTTCCCATCTCTCCCTTCTTCCCTCTGTCTCCTCTCTCTCTCTCTCTCTCTCACACCTTCCTCCTTCTTCCTGCTTCTTTTAGAGCCATCTCTTGAAATCTCACTATCTTTTAAGAGTCAGTACCAAGCAAGTAATCTCTCTTTCCTCTGAACCCCACAGCACCATCTACTGTCACCATGGCACTGCCTACCTGCTTTGTATTTGCAGTTATTAGTGTCATTATCTTCTTTCCCCTATGAGAAAGGGCTCATGCTTTATCCATCTCCAATATATAATATATAGTTGAAGTTCTTTGTAATCAAAATCCCCCCCTTTTTTTTGCTCAAGGTTTGGAGAGAAAGTTGTTGATCCAAGGTCACCTAGGATATAGGCTGCCCAACTCCCAAGCTCAGTGCTCTTTCTGATTTTCTTGGCTGCTTCTCTGTAACTCTCTGTTCTTTATACATAAAAGAAACTTGGCAAATTTGAACTCATTGAATTAAATGGACATTTTGATTTGGAAAAGCTCACCTAAAGAAAACCAGGTGGCCTTTCAAGCCTGGTTGAAGATATTGTCTATCCAACTGACTTTTCAGCCTTCCTCACTACCTTTTCCAAGCAATAAAAGAGGAGTCCCGATTCCGTATTCTCTAGTTTTCATAGTCTACAAAAGATACTAGCAACAGAAAGGGAAAAAGACCTGTTTGAATCTACAAGGGCAGACAGTGCCCTCTGCTGGGCCCCTGCTGCTACAATTCAGAGTCATACCAGAGAAAAACCGAACCATTGAGCTTCTCTTGTCCATCCTCATTTAATGAGCCTGAAATTGGAGGCCTCCAAGAAGTTGCTCTTTGCACAAGGTGACAGAGCTAGTAATGGTATAACCAGAATTTGACTCTGGTCAGAGGCCAGGCATTCTGGCCACAGCACCTCTCTTCCTAAAATAGTCTGATCTGCAGAGATTGGATCAGCTTGTCAGCAGTGACCAGCTATGAGGTTCAACCATTATCTCTGAGGGTGGTTCTGCTTCTGGATAAAATATGGTCAAGCTCCAAGGGGGCCTGACAGGTCATCTAGAGCAACTCCCTCTCAACAGAGGTGGGGGCCAACTTATCCGAAGTCACACAAAGCATTTTTGGTAAGAGATCAGACTAGAACCCTAATGCCTACACTCCTGATTCAGGATTGTACCTCAATATACCATAATGCCCTGACAGCCTAACATCTCTCAAAGATAGTATCCTTTATCCCTTCAGGGTCCTCCACCTCTATTAACATTTCCTAATTGAGGGGCAGCTAGGTGGCAGTGGATAAAGCACCGGCCCTGGAGTCAGGAGTACCTGGGTTCAAATCCAGTCTCAGACACTTAATAATTACCTAGATGTGTGGCCTTGGGCAAGCCACTTAACTCCATTTGCCTTGCAAAAACCTAAAAAACAAAAACATTTCCTAATTGACCAGATATGCCCATACACCCCCCACAATTAAAAAAAAAATCTTCCCTGCACTCTTCATCCTTCCCAAGACAATGCCCATCCTGTTGTTTCCATGAGGAATCCTACTCACCAGCAGGATCCCCTTCTCCCAGGCTGGGTCCTCCCATGGCAAGACCATTCCCTCAGCATCCTCAGACCTTGGGCTGCCTGCCCTCTGTGCCCTTGGCAGAATTCTCTTGGCTTTCTCTGTTCATGCTAGATGACTGAACTAGTGATGCTCTGATCCCTCCTTTGGGGTCTACTCCATACCCTTCATTTGACAGATTAAAAAAAGAAACTGATGCCCCCAGAGGAATAGGGAACTTTTCAAGGTGGGGAAACCCCTAAGGGAGTATCAATACCATTGCAAGCATCTCCAGAAGTCTTCAAAACGCCTTGGTCACACCTTCCTTCTGGCCTTGGCAGATGAAATTCAGGTAGACCTGCTGCGATCAAGAACATTAAGATAAACCATCCCTTTTGCTAGCCTTTTTCTTTTGCTCAGCAACAGGCTCTCTTTTATATGTTGACTTGTGACCAATTAAAAGGGAGATGGGTGGGATTTGTCTGGTAGCCAATAGCTAACCTCTGGGAATAGCACCAGGAAGCTGATAGGTCTAGGCCAATTTCTGACTTGGTTACAGGGGCTAAACCAAAAGCTTTATAGAAGGGTGGGGAAAGGATAATCTTTATATCCTCAGGGCTCTGCCTTCCAAGGTTTTCTGAAAGATATGTGCTTCAGGATCCTACCTAAACCAAGTAAGATATTCAGCTGCTCTTTTTCTTGATTCAAGGGAGGGGGGAGAGAAATGGAATGAGAGGATAGCTGGGGAAAATTAAAGGGGCCAGACCACTGACTGATGCTCTGTCCATTATCAGTCCAATTTGGCCAACAGGCCCCTTAGTTGAGACCTCCTGTTTAACTAAGATATGTTATAGTAGATATTTGTTATGATTGCTATTTCAGTTGTTTCAGTTGTGTCTGACTCTCTATGACACAGTTGGGGTTTTTTCTTGGCAGAGATACTGGAGTTGTTTGCCATTTGTTTTTTACCATTTCTTTTTCTAGCTCATTTGGAAATGAGGAAACAGGTATAGTGATGTTCAAATTCTCTATCACTAAAGACTTGAGGGATCATTTTCTTTCCTTTTTGAATTTTTAATTTTTGTTTGTTTGCAAGGCAATGGGGTTAAATGACTTGCCCAAGGTCACACAGCTAGGCTATTATTAAGTGCCTGAGGTCACATTTGAACTCAGGTCCTCCTGACTCCAGGGCCAGTGCTCTATCCTCTGCCCTACCTAGCTACCCCAGGGTTATTTTCAGTTATCCTGTTATTGAAAGAAAACTAGATTTGGGGAATAGTGAGAATCTTGGCTCTGCCACTTATAAATTATGTGACTTGAGACAAGTCACTTATTTACTCTGGACCTGTTTCCATCTCTGTAAAAGTGAGATAACAGTTGCATTAACTCATGGGGACATTTTGGGAAACCAAGGAGCTCATTCTTTATAACAGATAGATAACCCTTTCTTTTCAATGTCAGGAGAAATCAATGAAGATATTGGGTATGCTGGCTGGACTACCTGCGGCTGACTTATGAGAGGATCTGGACTGAGGAGAGACATGGATGGGAAGTAAGCTGTAACAGGGAAGGGAAAAACCAATCCTCCAAATCAATGAAATTAGCTCAACTTAAGTATTTTCAAATGTAGACTATTATCTAGTCCACTGCCTTCATTTTTCAAGTGCAGACATAGAAGTCTTTTCCAGTCACACAGCAGCTTAGAGGGTAGTCTGGTTCTATGGACTAGGGCAAGGTTTGTTGGTACCCAGGTCTAGGTGCTTTCTTGCCTGGTGACTTCCCATTGGTTAAGACATGTATCGGAGATATGTGATAATGAACCATAACAGAATATTCAGAACATGTTAACTTGCTACAAAATTAATGCAATTAAGTGCCTATACTGTCATTTTAAGTAATTAGGTGTCAGTGGATAGAGTACTGACCTAGAGTCAGGAAGTTCAAATCTGGCCTCAGATACTGACTAGTTAGGTGACCCTGGGCTTCATTTAATACTGTTTGTTGCCGTTTCTTCATCTGTAAAATGAGCTGGACAAGGAAATTGCAAACCACTCCAGTATCTCTGCCAAGAAAACCCCAAATGGGGTCAGGGGGAGTTGGCTATGTCTGAAAATGACTGAATAACAACAAAAATCTTAATAATACTAGGGCTGATTTTGATGAGTTGGAAAGAAGGCAAAGGAAATGAGAGAGGAAAAGAACAAGAGAGGAACAGGAAAGAACGAAAGAGAAAGTGATTCCACCTACCTTGCCAGTTGTTTTCATTCACTTCCTTATGATATACCTCATTAACTCAACTAGTCACCTTTCCTAAAACCAACCAATTCACATTTCACAAGTGCTTACTAAGTGACAGGCATTATTCTAAGTTGGGGAGGGGCAAAGAAAGGCAAACAAACAAATATCTGGCTAAAGGAGTTCAGTCAAATGGCAGAAGACAACTTGTAAATAATTATGTATAAAATATATACAAGGTAAATTAGGAATAGTCTCAGAAGCAAGGATTTAAGATAAGGAGGATTGGGAAAGCCTCTGGAAGAAGTGCAGCACTTTAAGACTTGAACGAAGTCAGGGAAGAAGGTAGAGTTAGTTGCATGGGAAGCAGACTGTGAAAACCTTTAGTCAGGAGATGGAATGTCATGTTTAAGAAACAGCAAGGTGGTCAGTGTTGCTGGATTATAAGGTATGTGGGTAGCACTTGTAATAGTGGTGGTAAGGTGCAAGTAAATTGGCAAGGTAGAAAGGAGTCAGGTTATGAAGGGTTTTAAAAGTCAAACAAAAAATTTTAGATTTTCTCCTGGAGTTAATAGGGTTTTATTGAATAAAAGGGTGATATGGTCAGAGCTACACTTTAGAGAGATGATTTTAACAGCTGATTGAAAGCTGGTTTGGAGTGGGAGGAGACCTGCCACAGAGAGACCAACCAGTAGTGATGGGAACCTATAATAGAATGGTGACAGTGTCAGAGGAAAAGGTTTTACAGAGATTTTACAAGCACAGAAAATAATAGACTTGAACAATTGATTGGATAAGGTAGGGGTGTGTCTATGTGTTTTTGTATGTGTTTGTGTATCTGTATGAAAATGGAGAGTCCAAGAGAACTAGGTTGGAGCCTAGATGGGCTGGAGAACATAGTGGTACAATCAACAGTAACTAGGAAATTAGGAAAAGGGTTTAGTGGGAAAGATAATGAATTTAATTTTGGGCATACTGAGTTTAAAATGTCTATTCAACATCCAGTACAAGGTGTCCAATAGTCAACTGAAGATGTCAGGAAAGCTTAGGGCTGTACAAGTAGATCTGATGATCAGCAGCATAGAGATGAATCAAAACTGGGAACTGACAAGATCACAGGAGAAAAAAAGGCCCTATACAGAGTGTTGGGGACCACCCACAGTTAGAAGATCTAGGAGGAGACAAAGCAGTCAGTAGACAGGAAGACTTGAAGATTAATGAGAGAAGCTGGGATTACGGAGGATCTTGCTAAAGATGACTGGATGGAATTTGATCACTTGGACATGTAGTTTCCCTAGTTAAGTGAGACCACCTATTCATCCCTAAGAGGTGGAGATAGTTGCAGAAGGCAACATGTGAGATGAGAAAAAAAAGAGTGCTCTATGAATGGCTTCAATTTTTTCAGAGAAATGGGACAAGGTTCCCAGCTCAAAGGGTGAAAGGGAGTTATGGGAAATTTGAGAAGTCAAGGTTTGGAAAAGCCATTGTGGTGAGTGGGATGTCAATGAGGAAGGTGTAAAAGGATTGCCTTACCACTATGAGGATCCAGACTGGATTATGTAATATAATTGTCTAGTGAACAGGGATGAAGGCAGCAGATAGCATAAAAAATCCAAAGTTGGGATTTGGCAGGTCTTTGATAGGCAAAAAAAGGTCAATGGTCTGAGAAAGAATTGAGGAGGCAGATTTAGGGATCAGTGAGGATGGAAAAACAGAATTTGGGATGGCAAGATGGAATGACAATAGATTCACAAACATGCATGTGTACTATTTGAGGGTAGTAAGATCTAGAGTATGACTACAGGTGCAGCTAGGTGGCTCAGTGGATAGAGCACTGGCCCTGGAGTCAGGATTACATGAGTTCAAATCCGGTCTCAGACACTTAATGTTTATTTAGCTGTGTGACCTTGGGCAAGTCACTTAACCCCATTGCTTTGCAAAAATCAAAAACAAACAAAATTTGAACTTTTTTTAGGTTTGTTTGCAAGGCAAATGGGGTTAAGTGGCTTGCCCAAGGCCACACAGCTAGGTAATTATTAAGTATCTGAGGCCGGATTTGAACCCAGGTACTCCTGACTCCAGGGCCAGTGCTTTATCCACTATGCCACCTAACAGCCCCCAAAATTTGAACTCTTAAATGAATCTCTCAATTGCCAAATATGGTCCTTTCTTAGTTCTCATTTATCTGCTGGGGCACAATTGTGCTGACTCTCTGATCCTCTCATTTTACTCTACCCATCTAGTCCCTCATAGTCCCCATTGTCAGCTCATTACCCTTGCCACAGCCATTGGGGGTATATCTCCTCAAGATTCTATCCTTAAGGGCAGCTAGGTGGCAGTAGATAGAACACTGGCCCTGGAGTCAGTAGTAGCCAGAGTTCAAATCCGGCCTCAGACACTTAATAATTACGTAGCTGCGTGGCCTTGGGCAAGTCATTTAATCCCATTTGCCTTGCAAAAACCTTAAAAGATTCTATTCTTAGCCTTCTCTCTTCTGATCCCATGGATTTTATCTCCACTCAGATTATTCCCAGATTTATTTGGCCCTAGACTGTTCCCTATAGTTACGCATAGAATATTTAAAACTTAATGGCCCAAGGGTTTTTTTTATTATAAAATTTTTTATTTAAGGCAATGGGATTAGGTGACTTGCCCAAGGTCATGCAGCTAGATAATTATCATTTGGAATCAAATTTTAACTCAGGTCCTCTTGACTCCAGGGCCGGTGCACTATATACACTGTGCCATCTAGCACCCCCCTCCACAGACTTTTCAAACCCACTTCCCTCTATGGAATTTCCAAATTATCATTCCTCTGGTCACCTTAGTGTCACCCTGGATTGTTCACTCATTCCACATATCCCATCTTGTAATTTTTTCCATATCTCAGGCATAGACTCCTTTACATATGATAGGGACATGTTTAATTCTATGGCCTATTGGCACCTCAAACTCTACAAATCATCCCCTTTACCCTAAGCATCCACTCTTCTAAATTACTGGAGGATACCACTAGCCTCACAATCATCTTAGTGGTATCCTTAACCCTTTCAGGCTGGACAACTATCAACAGTGGTTTGATTGGTCTAGTTTGTCTCTGCATACTCCAAGATAACTTCCACATAGCTGACAAGTGATTTTCCTAAAGCAGAGATCTGACCATATCTCTCCTCAACAAACTCCATCATCTATTACTAGGAACAAATTTAAACCTATTCACAATCTGTACATTATATTTGTAATCTTTCTCTGTGCTTTCCCAATAGCAGTCCCCTATACCTGAAAACTCCTCTTCCTCATCTTTTAGAATTCCTACTTTCCTTTAAAACCAGCTCAGGAGGGGCGGCTAAGTGGTGCAGTGGATACAGCACTGGCCTTGGAGTCAGGAGTACCTGAGTTCAAATCCAGCCTCAGACACTTAATAATTACCTAGCCTTGTGACCTTGGGCAGCCACTTAACCCCATTGCCTTGAAAAAAAATCTAAAAAAAAGAAAAAACAAAACCAGCTCAGGACCAACCTTCCTGATCCCTCAGATGTTGGTGGCTCCCTCCCTGAACTATCTTGTATTCATTTTGCATATGATCTATATATTCTATTTATATGTACATGTCTTCCCCTCTTAAAACAAGTCAACATTTATTAAGCATAATATGCCAAGTACCTTGTTAACCACTTAGGATACCAAAAAGGGGGCAAAAGTATCACTTCCTAGTCGCAAGAAGCTCATAGTCTAATGGAGAAAACATGACAAGATTGAAAAATAAATGAGTTAATCTATGAGAATATAAACTTGAAGGCAGGGACTATTAATATTTTGTATCTTCAGTGCTTAGTCTGACACAGCAGATGCTTAATAATTCCTACTCACTGAGTGAGAACACCTATCCAAATAGTCAACTTAAAAAGGAACTGTGGGTTAAACAAATTAGGGAGGTGGCGATTTTCAGCATCTGAGATCACAGATTTTCATCCACAGCTTATGACCATTATCCCCAAAATAATGCTTTCTCCCTAGCATAAGGAAGCACCTGAAAGAAATCAGTGACCACAGTTTATTATCATCATTTAGTTGCAGTACACAACAAAAAGTATATCAAGCTAGGGAGTATGTCACATTGGGCACACAAGGAGTGAACAATGATTCCATATCTGGATCAAGGCTGACCACTGAACAGAAATCAGCTTAATCATCATGATGCTTCAGATTTTTGATCTTCTTCTTATGACGCTCAATTTCTTTCTGCAGACGCTGGATCTCCTTCTCATGGTGTGTAATTTCTTCCTGATGATGCTCCTTCAGGGCAGCCAGCTGCTCTTTGCTCTTCTCTCTACAATGACAACCACCTCCATGTTTGACCCACCATCCCCAGCCCAGGGTGCTTCATCCTATAGGCAGCCTCAAGTACTTACACAGCAGGAACAGGTCTGTCCCTCATCTGGATCCTCCTGCTGACTTGGCTGACTATTCTTTATTAGAAAGGTCTCTCCTAACTCAACAACACTTTGTTTGTCAGATGAGGTGTTAAGATAACACAGCATGAATGTTAAGGTTGGGGTTTGCTATATCCAAGATTTGAAGGACTCAAGAGCTTTCTTGAGCATTTTCCTTACCTTGGTGTTGCTTAAGATCCCTGCTGGATTGCACTGGTGTGGACAATCCCTCCACCTGTATAAATCAGTGTGTCTCCTGTCTTAACAGATGGTTTTCACGAGTTACTATACCCTACAAAATTTATCACCTGATGGTCAACTTTTTAGTGATGAATTCAGTCTTTAGGCAGTTAGTATGTCATGAAATACAACTTTTAAACACCTCTTTAGCTTGGTATGACCTACACAAAATTGAGCACTACTGAATAGTCTTCAAGGACTCAGCATCATCTCCTTATCAAAATTGAAGAGAATTATATTAATACTTGGGACATCTTTTTACTTTCTACCATTAGGATTTCATTCCTTTTAGAGGCTTCTATTAAAATATTAGTAGTCCTGAGAAGAGTGATAAATCACTAAATCTTAGGGGAGGATCACTGTAAAGTATGAAAAATGGCATCAATAAAACACTTTAAAAGTGAGAGAGGACTAATTGCAAGGATGACTTTAGAATCACTGCAGTATCGTGAAGATCAGTTATCAAAGGACTTTAATAGGAACTATAGGCAAATAAATAAAAGATGCACTATACAACCTGCATAGGCTTACAAATCTTTCCACTCAGTTCTTGTGCCTCCAGCCTTCTGTGACCCCATTTGAGGTTTTCTAGGCAACTATACCAGAGTGGTTTGCCATTTCCTTTTCCAGCTTATTTTACAGATGAGGAAACTGGAGCAAACAGGGTGAAGTGATCTGCCTAGGGTACCACAGCTAGGAAGTGTCTGAGGCTGGATTTGAACTCAAAAAGATGAGTTTTCTGATTCCAAGCCCAGCATACTATCCGCCACTGTGCCACCTGGCTGTCTGTGGTAAATCTTAAGAGGTGCTGGAGTGGAAACATAAGTTCAATTTGACAATTTTATTCCTAGGATAGAACAGGAAACATTTGTGTGCCTCAAGTTTGGGGAGCTAGGATGGAGGTTTCCATTGTGAAGCCTATGTACCTCTTTTTCAGAATACTTTTAAGTATATAAAATACATGGGTTTACAAAAGAAACAATTTAGTCATCAAAATCATGAATCCCAGCAATCCTTGTCAGAGAACGTTGCTAGAGTTACACATAGGCAGTGTGTATGTATCAGCAGAGGCAATACATGAGGCCCCTCATTCTCAGGGTAGTTCCCTATTATGTCACAAGGCTCCAGGAAAACTTTTTTTAAGGTTTTTTTTTTTCAAGGCAAATGGGGTTAACTAGTTTTCCCAAGGCCACACAGCTAGGTAATTTTTAAGTGTCTGAGACCAGATTTGAACCCAGGTACTCCTGACTCCAAGGCCTGTTTTATCCCGGGTAAACTTTTAAAACTGTATCCCTGTCTACTAGAGGTTTTAAACCTTAATAAGTTAGCCCAAGAAATTTAGTTTATCACAAAATAAAATGCCTAGATGCCATGCAGAATAGATTCTTATAGTATAAAAAACATGTTCTTATAAAAATGGGACAATAAATATTCTTAATCGTAGCCTTAACCAGCCTGGGTGGTTCAGAACTTCTTCCAGATAAAAAAATTAGGTCTAACTAAATGAGGAGGTGCTTTGGGGCACAGTTTAGAGTAAACTCAGGAAAAAAATGATCAGATCCTTCTTTTGGGGAGCAAGTCCATGCATGTAACCTTGGTTACCTTTAAACTTTAACCTCCGGGGACCTTTGCTTGTAAAATAAATGGTCCTGTCCAGCTTTTCATTTCTGAGAATGGACCTTCTTGAAAAATTGTTTGCCTGTTTTTAGGGTTATCTTTTTATAACTTTGGGGCAGTCACTGACAAGCCTTGTAGGAAACTTGCCAAAAGAGCCGTGGCAGAGGTGAGAAGGGAACTTAAAACCATTTTGTTCGACCCATTCATTTTTAAGAGAGAGCAATTTGCTCAAGGTCACCCACTCAGTAACCAGTAGGGCCGGGATTCCAACATCGATCTTTTGATTCTGCCTCTACTCTCCTTTCGTTCTCATCTAACTTGCCTCCCAAATTGAAGCGGGGGCTTCCCTGGCTGGGGAAAGAGACTGAAGGAGCCCTAAAGGCGGTGGCGCCCCTCCCCCGCCCCCAGGGGAAAGCCTGGGAGGCGGGGCTCCTGAAAGCCCCGCCCACCACGAGGAGTGGGCGGGGCCGAGGAAGCGGAGCCCCAAAGTCCAGACTCCAGGAAAGCCTCGGGAGAGAAGCCCCGCCCCTCCCCCACCCCACTGCTCGGCGCGGTTACTTTGTATCCCTTTTCCGAGTCCGGGGTCCGATCCCACCAGACAGTTTGGGCTTAAGAACAAGCGAAGCGCCCGGATATGTGCCGAGTTAAAATGACGAGGGGCAAAACAGGGCCCCTCCCGGGAGATGGCTGGGTTGGGTGGACCAGGGGCATGGGGAGCTAAGGGAATTCGGGGTAGCGGGGAGCCTCACCGGAAGTACCGGTCCTCCTCAGCCTTCTCCCTCTTGCCGAAGGCCCCGCCTGCCTCCCGGATGGCACCGGAATCGCTGGTGTCGGCAGGGTTGCTGCTGAACTGCGGAGACAAGAGGAGGGCAGAGAGGGGAGTGAGCGAGGCCAGGCCTGGCCAGGCCGGGGTGGGGACGGGCCGGGCTGGAAAAGGCTGCGGTCGCAGTACCTGTCGGTCCAAGTAGCCCCGAGCCTGCATGGTTCTCGCGCCCCACAGGCCGAGCCCGAGTCGCGTCGCCGCCACGGTGGTACAGGCCATTCTCCCAGCTACACCACGGCACCCACCAGCCCTGGGTCGCCGCGAGACCTTCAACGGAGTCCGGCCTACGCGCTCACGTCACAGGCCTGGCGCAGCCAACGTAGCCAATCCCACGCACAAGGCGCGGAGTGGCAGTAGGGCAGCCAATAGGGACCGGGAAGGGGCGGGGTCCAGGTAGGGGACGGCGATTCCTTGTAAGGGGCGGAGCCACGGCGCAGCCAATCATGACCAAGGGCTCTGCGGACAGCGCTCTGGAGGTGTTGATGGGAGGGGGAGGGGCGAGTAAGGGTGAGGTTGCGAGAGGCCGGGCCGTTTGCACCAATCAGATCGCGGAGGGAGGTTTAGGGCAAGTTAGAACCTGGACATTCTTTTCATAAAAAAAAAAGTGTTAATAATTTTTGTTTTTATATTCTCCTTATTCCCAAACATTCCCTTACCTTTCACCTGCCCAGAGAGCCATTCCTTGTCTGGAGAAAAAAGTAGTCCCTTCCTCCCTTCCTCTAGTCCAGGTGTTCAGTGAAGGGCGAGCTGGGTCTGGAATCAGGTGTACCTGAGCCTCAGACACTGACTGGCTGGATGGCCTTGGGCAAGTCACTTAACTTCTGTTTGCCTTAATCCTCTGAGGAAGGAAATGGCACAGCATTGGTTTGGTCCCAGATGGGCTCGGACCTCAAACCTCTCTCCCTTCTTTCCAGCTCTCCTCTCTTCCTCCTTCTCTTCTTTCTTTTTCTTCTTCTATCCCCCTTACCCATATTTACATAATAGTGGAACCTCAGGCTCAAAGACTTAGAAAACTCCAAAGTGTTGTCCAGAATGGTTTATCCAATTCAAATATTGATCAGCAGGGTAGTCCCTATCTTTCTCCATTTCTCCAACCCCTCCAACACAGTTTCCATCTTTGTGGTGGTTGTTCAGTTATTTTCAATTATAGAGAGACTCTTTTTTTTTTTTTTTTAGATTTTTGCAAGGCAATGAATGGGCTTAAGTGGCTTGCCCACGGCCACACAGCTAGGTAATTATTAAGTGTCTGAGGCCAAATTTGAACTCAGGTACTTCTGACTCCAGGGCTGGTGCTCTACTCATTGAGCCACCTTAGTCACCCCAATATAGAGACTCTTAATGATCCTATTTGGGGTTTTCTTGGCAAAGATCCTAGAGTGTCTTACCTTTCCTTCTCCAGTTCATTTTACAAATGAGGAACTAAGGCAAACCAGGTTAAGTGATTTGCCAAGGATCAAACAATTAGTAAGAGTCTGAGGTCAGATTTGATAAGACTTTCTAACTTCAGGCCTGGCACTTTTATCTACTGTGCCACCTAGTGCCTCACTTCCATCTTTGGTCACTGCCAATTTATTAGTTGTGAGGTTAAATGTCAGAATAGTTGACTTGCATTTCCCTTATTACTAGAGATTTTTAAATGTCAGCCAGACCAGAACTGACTAAGTTGTGGGTAGCTGGAGCCCCACAAAGCAGGTTAGAGATAGAAAAATAAGCTTAATTTCAGATTGAGGAAAATGATGTTTACAAACCAAAACTCCTCTCCTATGAAGGAGGCTTTAGGTTGCTGAGACTGGGCCTATTTATATACATATAAATCATAAGTGGGCTGGGCCATGACAAAATTTTTAGGTCTTAAGTTGCTGTTCCATAGCAGATTTGTGCAACCCAGGCATCCCTGGGTCCTGTGGGAACACTTCCCAAGTTGATCATCCTGTCTTGGGGGTCATGATTATTCTGTGGGATATAGAATCAGAGTTCTGTGATGGAAACTGGTGGGAAGTACCTGATTCCATTCACTTGATATTCATACAAAACAGGGATTGTGAGCATGACCAGAAAATGGACCAGAAAGTCATACAGAAAGTGGATGGATGGTTTTAGGCTGCAGCACATTGGCTCTCAGGTCCCTGGGGAAAGGGGGGAGCATGAATCTCTCAGTGAACACCTGGTCCAGATCAAATCAATATACATTTTTAGTGCTTTTAAAAAACAATAGTATTTTACTATTTCCAATTATATATAAAGATAATTTTTAATATTTATTTTTAACTGTGGCTTGAAGGAAACTAGGAGGCAGAAATGAAGAGGGAGATGGGGGGGGGCAGTTAGTAAAAACACCTGAGGCAGAAGGGTGGAATGCTTTGTCCAGGAAAGAAGTCAGTATTACTCCATTAATGAGGATGTGGAGGGGAGGAAGGTATAAAAAAACTGAAAAGGTTATAAATGGTTTTAAGAGCCAGAGGTTTTGTCCTAGATGCTGGAGGTATTGGGCAGCTAGGTGGAGCAGTGGTCTTAGAGTCAGGAGGAAGTGTGCTCTTAACCTCAAACATTTGCCACTTACTGTGTGATCTTGGGCAAGTCATTTAACCTTTATTACCTTGCATCTGTTGTCCCGATTGGCCACTGGACCCAGATGACTCTGGAGGAGAAAGTGAGGCTGGTGATTTAGCACAGGACCTTCCTAATTCAAATCCACTTCATATGCATGTCATGATATCACCTCCCTGATGTTGTGGTCCTTTTCAAAAATGAAGGAATGTGTTGGAGGGGAATAAGGGCAAAGTAGTCGGATCTATCATTGACACTGACAGCTTTATGGAAGATGGAATAGAGTGGGGAGATACTTGAGGCAGGGAGACCAATTAAATAAGTATATGAAACCTCATTGTAAGGATAGTAAGATAGAAAATATTCACATAGATAGTTATGACAAATGCTACTACAAAAGAATATAATTCCTAGGGGGTAGCTAGGTGGCACAGTGAATAGAGCACAGGCCCTGGAGTCAGGAGTACCTGAGTTCAAATCTGGCCTCAGACACTTAATATCTAGCTGTGTGGCCTTGGGCAAGTCACTTAACTCCATTGCCTTGCAAAAACAAAACAAAACAACTGTTTATTAACAATACTTTCTCACAATAATATTTTTAAATTCAGGTTTAATATTTTTATTTTTCCACAATTACATGTAAAAACAATTTTAGCTTTTTTTCCAAATTCTGAGTTACAAACTCTCTCCCTCATGGAAAAGGCAAGCAACTTGACATAGGTTATATGTGTGCAGTCATATAAAACATATTTTCATATAACTCACACTGTGAAGGAAAAGAGTCAAAAAAAGAAAATAAAGAAGGAGTATGCTTTGATCTGCATTCAGATTTCATCAGTTCTCTGGAGATTGATTGCACACAATAGCATTTTTCTTCCTTATTTTGTGACACATAGCTCGTAAGCATGAAATGCCTGAGGTCAAACTTTACCTCAGGTCTTCCCTGACTTCAGGGCCACTGACCCACCTCGATGCCCCACAACAATAGTATTTTTCAAAAATGCTTTATGAGGGGCGGCTAGGTGGTGTAGTGGATAAAGCACTGGCCTTGGAGTCAGGAGTACCTGGGTTCAAATCTGGTCTCAGACACTTCATAATTACCTAGCTGTGTGGTCTTGGGCAAGCCATTTAACCCCATTTGCTTTGCAAAAACCTAAAAAAAAATGCTTTATGACATCTGTGCAAAAATATGCAAGAAGCCTAAGGGCTTCAGAAACCTCAACATTCTTTAGTATCCCCAGAACCTAACTTAGGGCTTCGAATGAAATAGGCACGTAAAAATATGATTCCAGCAATAATGATAGATTCCAGCAATAATGATAGATGTTTATAAAACAAGTAAAAATGTGCAACATGTTACATCCCTTATCTCTTTTGAACTTTTCAGGAACTCTCTGAGGTAAGTGTTATTTAGTTGTTATCCGACCCTTTGGGACCCCATTTGAGACTTCGTTGGCGAATCCTAGAGTGCTTTGCCTTTTCCTTCTCCCGCAGATGAGCGGCCCAGGTAAACAGGGCTAAGCCCTTGCGGGGGGTCTCCCAGCTGTAGGCCTTGTAGGCCAGCTTTGAATTCAGATCCGGTATCACATCCACTCTGCTGGCTTTAGCCAGGCTGGGCTGGGTAGCTCGGGAGGGAGGGAATAAACCAGCTGGTGCAGCGGCCGGAGCATTTCTTCCGTCACAGAGGGCTCCGGGCTCATCAGGGCTCCGTCGCTAAGCGCCTGACGAGGGCATGCGCGGCCGGCTCTGCGGGCTTCAGGCTCGCCGCAGTTCCTCCCTAGAAGCCGGCTCGAGGCTGTTTACGCGCCACTTAGAAGTGTTCTCGCCTTTGCCCCGCTGGTAGTCCTTTAATAATCCCAGTTAGGCAGCAGTCTGCATTCTACCCAGATATTTTCTCATTTTGCATTTGAGGAAACAGAGGCTGAGAAGAGTGGAGTATCTTTCTCAGGGTCCCTCCCCGCCCCCAGTGAGAAGCTAAACTGGATTTGAACTCGGGGCTCCCGGCTCCTGGACCAGAACGGCTTCCATGCCGTTCTAGGCAGCGGAAAACCGGGTCTTTCATGAGGACGGTTGTTCCGACGCAGACACCTACATCTACGGATGCCAGCCCCGGGGGGTGAGAGTCTGCGCGCTCCCGAGCCCAGTTTACGCCCGGAGCCGCCGAGGCTCCAGCCGCGGTGTGTACTCGCCCTTTAAGAGGGCGCCCGGGAGCGCCGGAGGGCGGAGCCTGAGCCGACGCCGGGCCTCTGTCACGTGTGTCGGCGTCTACGGCCTCGGGGGTCACGTGGTGGCTGCGCTGGGGAAAATGGCGGCTTCGGGGGAAAGCGGGGCCTCGGGCGGCGGCAGCACCGAAGAGGCGTTTATGACCTTCTACAGCGAGGTGAGCCCGGCAGCGGCCCCGGCGTCCGGCACGGCTGCGCTCGGAGCCGGGCCCGCGGCGTCCGGGGGGGCCTGGCCGCCCCGCCGAGGCCCGCCCCGGGGAGGCCGGCCGTGCCGGGCCTGGCGGAGCCGCCTCCTCCCGGGCCCGGGCCCGCCCTCCCAGCTTCCCCTCCCCCACGGAGCTGGTCCCGGCCCCCCGCGGCTCCCGGTCGCCCCGCTCCCTCCTCTCCCGGCCTGGCCCCCCGCCGCTGCCCTGGGCCTCTGGCCCTTCCCCGCCTCCCCTTCCCTGCCCGCTGCGGCCCCCCAAGCCGCTGCACTTGCCTGCGCTCCCCTCCTGTTGCTTCTCCCCCCCCCCGCCCCTTCCGTTTTTCTCTGTCCCCCTGCCCCCCTTGCGCTTGCTGCCGGGCTCCGGCCCCCCTCCTCTTGGGGCTCACGCTGCCCCTTTGCTTCTTCCTGCGCGCCCCGACCCATCGGCTCCTCCCAGCCCCCCGCATCCCCGCGAGCCCCTCCAGCCCCTCGGCCCGAAAGCAGCGATGCAGGGCCGGAGGGTGGGGACAGAGGCTCTTGGGTGGCCCGCGGCCCTCTGGAGCATCCACATTCCCCGGCCTTGGCAGAGGAGGGAGCGAAGAGCTTCCTGGCCACGCAATCTCGAGGCCTGCCCGTAGAGTAGAATGCCACTTTTCTCCAGGGTAGGACTGGCCGACTTGTTTTTATATCCTTAGCATTTAACTCAGACCCCCGACCCGTGATAAGGTCATTTATGTTGGCTGAGCTCTCAGGTACTCTGAATTTTACAGATGAGGAAACTTGAGTCGAAGAGGTAAAATGACTTGCCCGAGATTGAACTTCCTCTCTTAAATGTCTACGATGGTATTCAACCCAGTTCTTCCTGACTATAGGTTCAGAGCTGTTATTTTCAGGGACGTTGATTGTGTTACAAAATTACCTCCATTTTACAGAAAAGGAGCAAGTGCAAGTGTTTTTTTCAAGGTCCCCCCCCCCCCCCCCCGTCAATGTTTTTAATAACTGTTCCCGTGTCCTTTGCTTACTACTACCCAACACTTTTTTCATAGCCCTCTTTGCCTCCCAACTCTGCTATTGTAGAGGCTTGCTTCTTGGTTTTGGCTTTGGTTTGTTTGTCTTGTTCTGTTTGTTGCATTTTTTTCTAAGGGTTGCAGGGAAGGAAGGGAGCAACATTTCTGCAGCAGGAAAGAGGGAAAGATGGAGGCCACAATTGGAATCCTCCAGTGGAGATTAAATTCATTAAAATTACTTGGAGAAATTGTTTCCATGGAAATTGACTTTGGTTTGGTAGCATTGAACTCCAAAGGAGCAGTTGAAGAGAAGCCACATACAGAGCCAGAGAAGACTTGGGATCAGATCCCGGGACTTTGCTTTCCTACCTTTGTGACTTTGTTAGCTTCTCTGCCATAAACTGAGAGGATGGGGGAAATTCGATTTGAATTTTGAGGAGAAAGCTGAGGGGATCAGGGGTTCTTAATGATGAATAAGTTTCATGGGGTTTGTGAACTGGGATGGGGAAAATGACTACATCTTTATTTTCACTGAACCCTTAGTATTTCCTTCAGTAAATTTAAAAGTTTATTTTGTGGAAGGGTCAAATTCTTGGTCTAGATGCTCTTTCTAAAGGACTTTCTAGTTCAGAATTCTATGATATGACTTAACCTGATCTTGAGGTAGGCAGGATGATGTAAAGAGTGTTGGCCTTGGAGTGAGCATTACTTTTTTTTGGGGGGGGGGTTGCAAGACAAGGGGGTTAAGTGACTTGCCCAAGGTCACAAACTAGGTATTTTTCAGAGGCCATATTTGAACTTAATTTAATTCAAGTTACTTAACCAGCCTCTGTTTCCTCCCCTTCAAAAATTGGAGGGGTTTGACTAATTGAACTTTGAAATTAATTCCAGCTCTAAATCCCATTCCTTTAAGAGTGGCTTTGACTTAGCAAAATTACCCTGGAGACAGTAAACATACTTTTTCTTCACATTTTTATGTGTTGTTTTTACCTGAAAGATTATTCTTGTCTTAATGCTGTTTTAATCTATCTTCTCAGTGGGATTTGATGATCTAGGCATTGATTGGAAAAATAGTACCCCAAGTTCTCCATGTTGAGCAAGATTTCATGTTCCTAGGGTCCTTTTTGACTTGTTTTTTTTGCATCTAGATTTAGAACAATTCTCCAGAGTTCTGTTTCTGAGAATGTGTTTCATGGGAGGGATGTTTTATAGGAGGACTTGGCAATTAATTGCTTTCCAATACTTGCCTTCAATTTACAATAATAATAGTAATTATAAAAGTTGGCATTTATATGTTACTACATATATTATATCATTTGACCCTTACAACAACCAGATGAGGTAAGATTTACAATTATTTCTATTTATAAATGAAGTCCCCCAAGTTGGTGACTTACAGAATATCACACAATGAATAAATGTCATTAAGTCATTGAACACAGTTCTCTCTTCATCTTATCTAGTGTATTGTCTACCTCTGCCCCTCCTTTTTTATTTCTCCTTTTTCTGTCTCTTTTTCTATTTATTTTAAATTTTGAATTTAAACTCAAAAAACCAACATTTCCATTTACAAAAGTAGAACAGAGGAGAATTGCATCTGAAACAAAGAATTTGTATGCATTTTGCTTCTTGAATAATAGTGATAAAAATCAGTGGTTTCATTTCAGAGTTGCTCTGTTTGCCTATTTCATTCTAAATTTGCTTCTCTTCTTTTTATTTTAAATGATTCAATGAACCTCTCTGCTCTCTCTTTTTAGCACCACCATTGCTAGTTCCCCCTCTTCTCCCACACCAATTCTCTGTCTAGTCAGGAAAAAAAGAAAACTATTCCTTGTAACAAATAAGCTTAGTTAAATTTACTATGTCTCCTGTTCATCATCCTCTCTCAGGAGATGTTTCTCCTATGGTAGTAACATGCTTCTTCACAAGTCCTTTGATCTTGTGGGTTTGTCATCACATTGAATTATTCTTAAGTCTTTCAAAGTGTTTTTCTTTACAGTGTAGTTACTATGTAAATTAGTCTCCTGGTTCTACTTACTTCACTGTTCATTATTTTGCATGTCTTACCAGTTTTCTCTGAAACCATTTTTTGTAATTTCTTATTTCTAAATAGCATTCCATTATATTTGTATACTATAATTTGGTCACTCTTCAATTGAGAGATTCTTCTGCCCCTTTTTTCATTTATTTGTTCCAACAAGAAAAGCAACTCGTAACTATTTTTGTAGAGAGGATATTTTCCTTCTTTCTTTATACTACACTGTCTCTCCAGGGATATGCTAGGCTTATCACTAACTTTATTATAGTTGACCTGACTCTAATACTTAACCCAGGGGTTATGGTCAAATCTTTGACCTTCAAGATCCTCATCTTAAACAGTACAAACAGATCATATTTAGAGCACTCACTTGTGAGGAAAGACTTTATAAAGGTTGACTTGCTGTCTAGATGTCTAGATATTATTGTAAAGGATTAAACTATATTTCACCTATTAAAATTGACTTATGGAGTTTTTTTTCCCCTTAATTTCAGGTGAAACAAATAGAAAAGAGAGACTCTGTTTTAACGTCAAAAAATCAGATTGAAAGACTGACCCGACCTGGATCTTCTTATTTTAACTTGAACCCATTTGAGGTGAGTTTGTCTTTTAATTGATGATCTATTTTTTCACCATTCCCTCACATCAAGCACTTTCACAGAAGAAGAGCACAGAGATGATTTATTTTCTATGTGAACTTTTGGACTTGCTTTGGGTGCTATTAGAACAGGAGATGCTTGTCAT
The DNA here is from genome assembly GCF_037893015.1 of Macrotis lagotis. NCBI lineage: Eukaryota > Metazoa > Chordata > Mammalia > Peramelemorphia > Peramelidae > Macrotis > Macrotis lagotis. The sequence continues at coordinate 862,877,823 of NC_133658.1, forward strand.
TGAACTTAGGTGGTTTGCTGAAGGCTATATTCTGGAATCCTAGGTTCCTTTCTTTTAGTATTTGCCATTATTTTTCATTAACCAGAACTTTCAATGTATAGTTATCCTTTCCACATTGCGGATTTCGATTTATCAAGGGATGGCTTAAGAAATTAAATGGAAATTTTTGGAAGTTTTGTGGAAGCCTCGGATGACATGTAAAGGCCAACAGATGACAAGAAAAAATTTAGAAACTTAGAAATGATTAAATGTATGTATAGTATTGCTTAATATTAACATATTTAATCTTGATGCCATAATAATTCAGACTTCTGATATGAAGGGGAAGCTAAAAACAACCTTTTGAGGTAAGATTTACAGGTATTTTCCAATTACAAGGGGTTTTCCAGATCACATGGTTTCTGTGCCCTCCCCATAACTGTAGTCACCTTGCAATTGGGATGCTTCCTTATTGTCTTTATTATTCTTTTTTTTTTTTTTTTTTAGGTAAGGCAATGGGGTTAAGTAGCTTGCCCAAGGCCACACAGCTAGGTAATTATTATGTGTCTGAGGTCAGATTTAAACTCAGGTACTCCTGATTCCAGGGCCGGTGCTCTATCCATTGCACCGCCTAGCCGTCCTGTCTTCACTATACTGTTATTCTGTTAATTTAAAAAAATTAATATCTGTATATATAAACTGGTTAGATTTTTAAAAAAACTTTTAGGAGAGCTACTTCTGTGGTTCTCATATGAGGTTTTTTGGGGAGGGAAGTGTGGGGTATAAATGGTATTATTAGTACTAAATGTTTTGTCCTGCAATTACCTACTTGGAGATAATAATTGAAATCATGGGGAGAGAGAATCCTCAGTATTGTCATACAGTTTTTTTTTGTTTTTTTTTAGGTTTTTGCAAGGCAGTGGGGTTAAGTGGCTTGCCCAAGGTCATACAGCTAGGTAATTATTAAGTGTCTGAGGCTGGATTTGAACTCAAGTACTCCTGACTCCAGGGCCAGTGCTCTATACACTGCGCCATCTAGCTGCCCCTGTCATACAGTTTTTATGTTATCTATAAATTTAAGGAAAAGAATTATAGCTCATTTTTATGTACAGGGAAAGATCATAGAGAGGGAAGATAACTTTGGGGAGGAAAGTGAAGATCCAGGAATGGATAAAGAGAAATAGGTTGAGAATCATGAAAGAACTATTATAGAAACCAGATGATAAGAAAAATGCCATAAAGGGTAAAAGGAGTAGGGGGATGGAGTAGAAAGTCATTGGGTTATGTGCTGAGGATAAGTGGGGGCAAGAAAGAAACTATATGATAGGATCTTTAGTGACTTTGGAGAGAATTGTTTCTGTCCAGTGGTGGGGAGGGAAGTTGGATTGAGATCTTAGGCTGGCTGAAATAAGATGATCCAAGCTAGGCCAGTCTTTCACTCTGATTTTTTCTTTATAGTTTTTTTTTTTTTTTTTGCAAGGCAGTGGGGTTAAGTGGCTTGCCCCAAGGCCACACAGCTAGATAATTATTAAGTGTCTGAGGCCAGATTTGAACTCAAGGTACTTCTGACTCCAGGGCCAGTGCTCTATCCACTGTGCCATCTAGCCGCCCCCACTCTTATTTTTTTGATGTTAAAATCCAATCTGTTTTTTCCCCTTTGTTTCACCTGGAATAAGGGAAATTCTTCAAATAAATTCATAGGTGAAACTTATATTTTTATCCTTTTACAGTAATAATATCTAGGCAGCCAATCATTGTTTATAAAAAAATAACTTTCTTTAACATATTCTATAGATAAGGGTCTTGAAGATCAGAGAATTAAAGTAACCTCTTCATTTCCACAGGGTTACTGAGTGTTAGAATCAGGTTAGTTTGATAAAGTTAGCATTGTGCTCAGTATATCCCAGGAGAGATATTGTACTTTAATAGACTATAAGTAAGAGGAGAATCTAGACCAGGGTCACAGGCATGTCTGGGTAATGACTGGCATGCATGGAAAGGAGTACCCGAATCAACAAAGTCATGAATTTGTTAAACACTTAGGCAGTATCTTGAATGAGAGCACTGGTAGCCTTGCTGTCATCTGCCTTGTGTATACCAGGGCAGGAATGCTTTCCATTGCTTTCTTTCATTTTGGGTGCCACGTTTAAGAGATGGTGGTAAACTGGACAACTAACTTGTTGGTATTGTTTTGAGATCATGCCATAGTAAGTTTGGTCAAAAGAACTGGAGCTATTTAGCTTAGAAAAGAGAAAACTTTGGGTAGAGGAAGAGATGTGATAGCTAGCTGTCTTCAGATATTTGAAGCTCTTTTAACGGAGTGGGGGGGGGGGCAAAATGTGTAGGACTTGTTCTGCTTGACCCTAGAAGACAGTATGAGAACCAATGGGTGGAAACTTGCAAGCAGAGATGTAAAGTCCAAAAGAATTTTGAACTTCCTCTTAAGTAGTGGATTCCCTTTTTGCTAGAGCTTTTCAAGCAAAGGCTGGATGACAACATCTTGGGCATGTTATACAATGGGATTCTGTATGGGACTGAAATTCCTTTCAACTTCTAGGTTGTAATTATAATGAGTGATGGATAGTAAGACAGCCAGCAAGCATAGGTTACTTTTTCTAGCAGTTTGGCAGAAAGGGGAAGAGAGAAAAGATAAGTTTTGTATTTCTTGTAGATTGTTACAGGTTTGTGAGATCAAGTTGTTTTCATTTTGACCCCATCTACAGATTGTATCAACCACAGACTGTAACTTGGACTAAAAGCTTTTAAAGTGCAGGCAGATACTGGGCCAGAGGATTTATGTGGTCTATACCCACACATTGGTGTGCATTAAAAATTTGCTACTGCCACTCCTTTATTGAGACCCATTGCTCACTGCTGATGGGAAAACTTATAGTATATTGGGCAATAGTTTTCTCTGTGTAGTCAAAGCACAGAATTCCCGTTAATCTTTGTGCAGTGCTTAGTGGGGTGTACACATTAGAGGGTTTTATATATTTGACTTGAGATATTGCTGACCTCCGACAACACAAGACATTTAAGTTGTCTTATAAAACTATTCTATTTATTATTATTATTATTATTATTATGCACTTCATAGAATTATGGAAATGTTAGGGGACTGAAGTTAGGAGATAGGAAGTTTAGGGGGAGGTATGATCTATATGATATGACTGATGAAGGAACTGAGGCTATGAGTAGGGAAGGGATTTATCCAGAGTTGTAAACATTTTCTATTTAAATCTCTGATACTGAATCCTTTGACTTCCAGCCCAGCACTATATTCCTTATACAGGACTTCTTCCTTTATTGGGTGTTTCCTGAAACCTTAACTCTTCTGATATAATCTTTAGAAGAAACAGTTTTGATAACTTTTGTTCCCAGATATACCCTCACTTATGAGAATGAAAAACAGTGAAGCAAAACCAAACATGTATACAGTGTTCCTTATCCTTCCTTCCTGCCCTATTTCTCTACCAGAGGGATTGAGGTGCATTATATCTTTTTGGGGGATGAGATTGATCATGACAGCTATTTAGAGTTAGGATTCTCTTACTTTTTACATTATTATAGTTAGTGTTGTATTCTTGTAACTTGAAAAATGTTTCTTTTAAAAAAAGATTTTTATTGATATATTTAATCTCTGTGTCACCTAGATTTCTATCTGTATTTCTCTCCTCCTGGTCAGCCATCACTTATATTAGAATAGTTTAAAAGAAAAAAAAGAAAGAAATAAAAAAAAAGTTCAATTAAATCACTCAATTTGTGAAAATTTTTTGACATTTTCCATGTACTCTATTCCACCCTTTGCAAGTCTTATATCTCTTCTTTGGAGGCCAAGCTTGTTCTTTATAATTTTACAGCATTCAGTTTTGATTGTTTTGTGGTTGTTCTTTCCACTTACGTTGTGGTAGTCAGTGTATATATCGTTTTCCTGGTTCTGCTTACTTTACTTTTCATCAGTTCTTTTAAGTCTTTCCATGCTTGTCTGTATTTATCATGCTTATTGTTTCTTACAGTAGAGTCATATTCCATTACATTCATGTACTACAGTTTGTTTAGTCATTCTCCAGTTGTTTCTGGTTCTTTACTGTCACAAAGAATTCTGTAAATGTTTTGGTATATATGGAGCTTTTTTTTTTAATTACAGACCTTTATTTCTAGTAGTATAATCCCTGAGTCAAAGGATGTGAGCATTTTAGTTACTTTATTTATATTCATATTACTTTTTTTGCTTTTCCAGAATGCATTTATCACTTCACACCTATCATTGACTGTTCTTTTATCATCTTTGCCAGTTTTCTGTCACCAATCTAATCTTCCTTGGTGGGATCATAGTTACTTTATCAATTTTCATTGACTTGAGTTGAAATTGAATTTATCAGTTTATATATCTCAGATTCCATCCTATTCTTCGTTAGGCATGAACCTCCAAATTCTAGAATCTTATAGAATCACAGTATTAAAATTGGAAGAGACCTAAGAAGTGATCTAATCCAGTTTAGACCTCACCAGAACCCTTTGTATTTCACTTCCAACAAATATTAATCCAGACTTGAAAGTTTACAAAGTGGAGAGGCAGAGCCAAGATTAATAGTGGTGTTATTCATTCATTACATTTGCGCTTTGATTCTTTGTGACTACATTAGGGACAAATGGAGTAATTTTCCAATCCCTTCTTCAGCTCATTTTATAAGGGAGGAAACTAAGGCAACCAGGGTGAAATGACTTGCCCAGAGTCACAAAGCTAGAAAGTGTTTGAGGCCAGATTTGAATTAAGGATGATGAGAACTCAGACTACAGGCCTGGCACTCTATCCTCTATGCCACTTAGCTGCCTTAAAATGATGGAATATAAGGAAAAAGGACAGTTAGCTTGCTCATACAGCCCTTAGGTTTTTCAGACACATTTAAAATGTGTACCAGACTGAATCCTGATTGGGAAATATAAAGGGGAAAAAAAATCACAGTGAATCATTTTACCTCGTCAGCATAGGGAGGGAGACTGACAGATATCTGGAGACTGGGGACATAATTGAGCCAGGTTCACCCCATGCAAATCATCCACCACAGGGAGAGGCTGTGCACCAGGGCAAGACAAGGTCCCACATCCAGCATAGAGGGTCCTTCCCTGGTGTAGAGTGAGGAACAGGTGCCAACTGGTGGCTTTACTGTTCACTTCCCAGTTCCAGGTCACAGATCCAGGGTGGATTGAGGAGAGGACCTTCCTGCCAGAGTGGCATTCCAGGGTTTCAGGCCCTAGCCTGTATCATGATCAAGGAGCAAGTTCAGAAGCAGTCAGCAGCTGTGTGACTCAGATCCCAGGAGTAGAGCGGGGTCTAAGTTCCAGTCCCTAGCCCTGTCTGAAGCCTGCAGAGGAATAACCAGGGCGGGAATCCTAGACCAAAGGGAATCCTACACTTGCATCATTCTGAACCAAGAGTGCTTTCCAGAGGTCTGGGTATTGGCTGAATCCAGCAGCAGTCTACTGGAACTCCAAATGAGGTAAGCCCACAGGCGTGTTCCTCAGACCCAAGCCCAGGGGAGGAAATTGCTGAGGTCAGATCAGGGGGGAAGTGATCAGATGTGCCTGGATCAGAACACTTTGGAAGCACTGAAAGCTTTCATGACCCCAACATGAGATAGGGTCATTCTGGAATAGCACAATACTTAAAAGTTACCAATACTCAAAGAAAGTAACTAACAGTGAGACCAGCTTAGGCATCCTTTCCAGAAACGCCAATTTAATATCGTGTCCAAACTTAAGAAGTAGTCTTAGAAAATGGGCAAATAAAAAATGGATCCCATGATAAAACCATTGTGCTGATGAGAGGATGTTTAATCCTTGAAACCAGAAGAAGAGAATGACTCCCAAGCATTTGCAAGCAAATTCTTGAAGAAAAACACAGCTGGGACACTAATTCAACTAGAATTCATGGAAGAGATGAAATAAGTTAAAAAAAAGTTTAAAATGTTTTCATAATGAAATGAGAATTCTAGAGGAAAAGAATTGGAAAAGAAATGAGTGCTATAGAAGAAAGAATTGGAAAGGGAATTAACAGCTTAGTAAAGAGGTACCAAATGACATCCAAGCCACAAACTATCTCAAAATTAGGATGAATCAAATAGAAGTTAATGATTCCATAATATAACCAGAAAAATAAAAGTTAAAAGTATGAAGAAATAGAAGAAAATATAAAGTATTTCTTAGCAAAAGCAACTTTTCTGGAAAATAAACCAAGGAGAGAAAATTTAAGAATCATTGAATTATTTGAATGCATAAACACCCACCCCCCCAAATCATAGACATCATATTTCAAGAAATATAAAAACAACCAGATCTTTTAGAACCAGAGGGAAAAATAGCATAAAAAGAACCCACTTTTCACCCCCTGAAAGAAACCCCAAAATGAACATCACAACGAAATCTAGAGCTTTTAGGTCAAAGGAAAAATACTTCAAGCATTCAAGGACCAAGTTGCTGCAGTCAGAATCACATATGATTGAGCAGACACCACTGTGAAGGAGGAAAGAGCATGGAATATATTTCAGAAGGCAAAAATTATAGCTTGCAACCAAGAATAATTTACCCAACAAAACTGAATGTCATTCTTCAGGGAAGGAAATAGACTTTTCATGAAATAGAAGATTTCTAATACATTTCTGATGAAAAAAATCAGAGCTATATAGGAACTTTGAAGTGTAAACATGGAAGCTGAGAAACATGAAAAGCTAAACATGAGCAAACAATCATAAAGAACTAAAAAATAAACTATTTGCATACTATTATGGGGAGATGATAACTGTGTCCCTTCTGAACCCTACTATCATTAGGGATCATAGAGGACCTTGGAGTGATTCTATTACATTTTGATGATCTTAGAAAAACAGAAAGGGAGAGGAGGAGGAGGAATACGCAAGGGGGATGAGGAAGGTGAGAGAAAATTATTTCAATCAGGTGCACAAAAAGAAGTCTGTACAAACACGGAGGGAAGGGAAAAGGATGTGACTGACATTTGACTCAGCTGGTCAGAGGAGGAAAAAAATATACATATTTGGGTCCAGGAATTCATTTCATTAAACAGAGAGGGGAATAAGAGTAGATAAAGCTCTAAACAAAACAAACTCTAAGGGTGTATAAAAATATAGTTTTTTGGAGGCTTACACAGAATGGAAAACTGACCAAGGTGTACCTATCATTTGGGAATGACTGAAGTTCTTTTTTTTTTAAATAAATATAATGGAATACTATTGTAGTCTTAAAAAATGAAGTGGTTTTAGGGAGACTTTTTTTTTTTTTTTTTAGGTTTTTGCAAGGCAAATGGGGTTAAGTGGCTTGCCCAAGGCCACACAGCTAGGTAATTATTATTAAGTGTCTGAGACTGGATTTGAACCCAGGTACTCCTGACTCCAAGGCCAGTGCTTTATCTACTACGCCATCTAGCTGCCCCTATAAGAGACATTTTTCAAAAGCAAATGTAGTGTTCATTCAGATTCTGTAGGATTGTTTTTTTTGGTTTTGTTTTTCTTCCTCTGAATGGGGATAGCATTTATCCATAACAGTTTTCCTAGGATTGTCCTAGCTTTCTGAACTGTTGCGAGGAGCTGCATCCATCAAGGCTGAGCAATTCACAACGTTGTTGTTAAATGTGTGCAGTGTCTTCTTGGTTCTGTGCCCTTTGCTTAGCATCCGTTCCTGTAATTTGATCTTTGCTTCTCTAGAGTCCAATCAGTCATTTTTTTTTAATTTTTGTAAGGCAAATGGGGTTAAGTGGCTTGCCCAAGGCCACACAGCTAGTGTCTGAGTGTCTGGATTTGAACTCAGGTACTCCTGACTCCAGGGCTGGTGCTCTATCCACTGTGCCACCTAGCCGCCCCTAGTCATGGTTTCTTATAGGACAACAGTATTCCATAACATTCATATACCATAATTGTTAGTCATTCCCCAATTAATGGGCATCCCCTCAATTTCAATTCTTTGCCACTACAAAAAGAACTGCTATGAATATTTTGAAATTTGAGACTTTTTCCCATTTTTTATGATTTCTTTTAGATATAGTCTTAGTATTGGAATAAGTGGGTAAAAGAGTATGATCAATTTTATTGCTCTTTGGGCATAGTTCCATATTGCTCTCCAAAATGGTTGGATCAGTTAACAACTCCACCAACAATGCATTAATGTCCTGGGAAGACTTCTAAGAATTTCTGTAGTTAGAAGCGAGTGGAACCAGAATAGTTTATATATATTGAGAGCAACATTGTAAAGACAGTTTTGAAAGACTTAGGGATTTTTATTAGTATAATGACCAACCATGAATATAGAGGATTAAATGATGAAACCTGCTTACTCCTCTCCTGATAGAGGTCAGAGACTTAGTTCAGCAGGAGACTTTTCTTTCTTTTTTTTTATTCTCATTTTGTACGAATAATGTTTTTTTATACATTAATAAAATATTCTTGTTTGAGTAAACAAAATGCCCCCTCCCCCAAAACAAGTATAAACTTGCTTGAGCGATAAAGTAAAGGGGAGAGAAAAAAATTAAAATAAAAAAATAGTAATAATTGTAGATATGGCCAGGTGATGCAGTGGACGAAGCACCAGCCCTGGAGCCAGGAGCACCCGAGCCCAAATCCGGCCCCATACACCCAACAGTCACTCAGCTGTGTGACCCCATGCAACCCACCCCAACCCCATTGCCCTGCAAAAACCAAAAAAAGGAAAAAAAGGACACAAAATAAAATAGTAATAATAGTAGGGGCGGCCCGGTGGTGGACAGAGCACTGGCCCTTGAGCCAAGAGCACCTGGGTCCAAATCCGGCCTCAGACACCCAATGATCACCCAGCTATGCAGCCCCAGGCAGGCCACCCAGCCACATTTGCCCTGCACCCCCCCCCCCCCAAAAAAATAATAATAATAAAAATGTGCTTCAGTCTGTGTTCCAACCCCACCAACTCTGTCGCGGGTGGATCGCATTCTTTATGATAAGTCCATCGCAAGTTACTTCCATATTTTTCCACTGTTGCCATTGCTGATTGCAACTCCCTCCTTTCATACTTCTCCACTACCATATACTATATTTCTCTCTCCTTTCACTCTGACTCTGCTGTAGGGTAGCTGAGTGGTGCAGCAGACATATCCCCGGGCCTGGGGCCAAGAGGCCCCGAGCCCCCATACCACCCCTTAAGCCCAGCATCCACCTGGCCCTATGGTCCTGGACAGGCCATCCAATCCCAGCCCCTTGCAAGAAGTAAAAAAGAAAATGTATTAAATCTGACCACTCTCCCCCCATGCTCCATCATTCACATCCCCACCCCTTCCCCCTGTACCCCTTCTCTCCTTCTTACTCCAGATGTCTTTACCCCATTGAGTATATATGCTGTTTCCAGAAGGAGACTTTTAAAAAAAAATATTTCCAATATGGAAATTTCTTTGACTATACATGATTGTAATGGGAATTTTGTTTTTTTTCCTCAGGATAGAAAGGAGACTGAATGAGAGGGTGAGAAGACAGATTTTTGCAGATTAAAAAAAGATTTTTAATAAATTTTAATAAAATACAACAAAAATTGTCATCCATTTTGGTCTTGGAAGTCCCCCCATTAAGGGAAAACCACTGCTTTTTCTCCTTAGATATTTTTTCTTGATTGTTGAGGTACCTTCTCTTTGGCCTTAAATTTTCTTATCATTAGACTCCTTTGTTATGGACTCTATTTTACTCTGGTAAATATTACTTAGCTATTCATCTACATATCGCTTTTTGGTTTACAAAATACTTTCTTTGCAACAGCTGCAGTAGGTTAATAGCCAAGGCAGTATTCTTATTTTACACATTTCTGAAAACTGAAGCTCAGAAATGTCTAGAGGTATTACTCACAACTTGTGCCAGAATTGAGACAGCTCTTCAAGACTCACTACTTTTTCCATTGTATCTCAAAACTAAAAAAAAAAATTTTTAAGTGTTTAATTGATGTTTTTACATCATAGTCATTTCTTGAAATCTAATGCATATTTCTAAATTGAATTCTCCCTTGTAATAAGGAAAAACAGTTTAGTAAAAACACCACAGAGAGTGACCACAAGAGAAATTGCATACCAACTTCTGCCAAAGCAATATCATACCTCCGTGCATTATATGACAGCATTGGGAACCGCTGTTGAGTCTTCAGTTCTTTAGAGCTTATGTTTATGTTAGTCATTTTTTCATTGGCATTGTTGTAGTCATTGAGTTTTTCATTTTATTAGTTGATTTCCCCAGATCACTCAATCTGTTGCACATCCTTATGTAGGTCTAGTTCTTTTGAAGGTTGCTGTTCCTTTCCTCTGTCAGAGGTCATTAGCTTCTTCAAATATGTTGTTTTTTGAAGTGCTTGGTTTCTTGTCTTTCACCTCAACCTGAGTTTAGCACTTGGGCCTGTTATAACCATTTAGTTTCTGTTACGACCTACTCTTCCTATGTTCCCTGCCCTACAACAACTCCTCCTCTTGGACAGAGACTTGGTAGGAGCCAGGAGTGCTTTGTCAGTGGTAGCCATTTGTTCCTTAAGGTCTCTGTTGGAACCTGGTGAAGTTTTGTAGTCTTCATTTTTATTTCTTTCCTTTCCTCATTCCATAACCATTACTGCTTTTCCTTCTCAGACTCATCCTAAATGTGATTTTTCTTTGTTACCATAGATTACCAATTGTCTCTTATAGATCTAAAGTATCCAGTGTAGTGGCAGTGGATTTGGAGTTAGATCATCTGGATGCAAACCTCAGGTCTATCTCTTTAGACCTGTTTGGTCTTGATCAATCCTTCATCTTGTTTTGGCCTCAGTTTTCTAATCTGTAAAGAGAGGATCTTAGACTGATAATCTCTGAGTTGCCATCTAAACTCTTCATATAGAGTTCTTCCTATGATTCTTTGTCTACCAGTGCCATTTGCTGGTCTGGAAGATGAGGTAACCAAAACCCTGAAATCTCCTTATTTCAGTCTTCATCCCTTAGAAGACACCATCATATTGGTGATGCTGATCATAGTCCACCTTGGTGGACATTCTCTGATCCTTCCTCACAAAATTATTGTTCTGAGGGATCTTACAGAAGCTAAAGTTCATGAGGTCAGGATTTGCACTGATCAGACCGTTGCTTTGAGATAACCAGACCAGTATGCTGGTCAGACTATTGGCCATAACTGCTTCCTTTCAGTCCAGTTCCAATTCTTGGTGTGGTTGGTGTTGACAGGCTGTGATAGGATTTGGGGTCTTAGTGATGCCTAAGAATACCTCTCCATTTGCATAGTTACAAATATCTATGAGGCAGAAGAATTTTTATGCATTGATGGAGGAAGAGGAAAACATTGAGGAGGTGTTTGGGAGCCTGACTCTATGTGCATAGTGAGTACCTTTTCCTGGTAAAATAAGCTCTAGGAGGACCATTGGAATAACCTAGGAAAAGGGAAGCTGTGCCCTGGGCAGGTGCCCCCCACTGATCAATTTGCTTATGACAATGGACTTATTTTTGGAAATCCTTTTTTGTTGCTTTAATCTGATTACTTGGTACTTATAGGTTCTCCAGATAGACCCTGAAGTGACAGATGAAGAAATCAAGAAGCGGTTCAGGCAGGTAAGCCACCTTTATATGTTGTCAATGGCACCTGATGCATGGCACAGCCCCCTTTGCTGTGATGGACTTAGGGAGGCACCACTTCAGGGTTGTACAAGTCTTTGTAGGGTCAAGATGTGAGCATCTGAAAGTTTCAAGCATTTTTCACGACCCTCAAAAAGCCTTGCTTTACCCCTTTAGCTGACAGGGTTACACTTAGGTTATTAGAGGATTTAAGATTTTCTTGTGGTTCAACTTCAAAGTGGGAGTGTATCTGTTGGACAAAATAGATACTATATCATGTATTTTAGACTTACATTTTCCAAAAACAATTTAATTTAAGATTAAGTCTGAAATCTAAGCATTTCTAGCTGAGTGACAGAGATATTTAAACTGACTTGGTCCTTTGGGCTTCTGATATGACTCTGCCCCATGACAAGTAATTTTAAGTAATATTTAAAAATTCAATTTTAGAGAAATTCTGAAGAACGATCCCAGTATGTAAAAATGCTGGTTGGATTAATATTCCAGAATAGTTGGGTAACCAAGTCACAATGTTATTCCTTCCTGGATGTCTCTCCTCATGGGATTAGTAGGAGATAAATTTTGGGGATCTTTACTGATTAGACCAATGAAGTCCTTTCATTGCAATAAAGGCACTTCCCTTGGATGGGTCCTAGTGCCAAACACTTCTGGGCTGGGAAGGTAGAGAGCTTTGGACATGAATTAAGTTTGTGGCATCAACTTTAATTCAGTTCTTTGAGGAAAGCTATTTCATAAAGGGAGAAGTCGGAAAGAGTTTTTTGGTCCGGGGAAATACTATTTTTTTTTTGACTTTTTTTTTGCAAGGCAAATGGGGTTAAGTCGCTTGCCCAAGGCCACACAGCTAGGTAATTATTAAGTGTCCGAGACCGGATTTGAACCCAGGTACTCCTAACTCCAGGGCTGTTGCTTTATCCACTGCGCCACCTAGCCGCCCCAGGGAAATACTATTTCTTAACAATTCCAGGGTTACTAAAAAGTTTTTTTTTAATATACTTCCTTTTATGAAATGTCATCCCCCCCTTCTCTCCCTTTCTTAAACCTCCTTTCTTTTGTATCTTTTACCAGTGTAAATGAAAGGACCAGATGGCTTTCCATAAGGAGTGTTGGGGAAGGCTTCCAGGAAAGGATAGAGATAGACATATACTGAAATCTGTATTATATAGGAAATATATATATATTATTGATCTAGAAATAGTAGTATGTATACATATGTTTGTATGTATATGTATATTATCTCCTTTCCTGGAGGCCTTCTCCAATGCACCCTATGAAAAGCCATCTGGTCTCTCTTATACTTAAACATCTCCTTTTGCTTCCTCTTTCTCATGGCTTTTCAGATCATTTTACAGAATTCCAATGGTTGATTGAGTTTGCCTCATCATTGTCTTCTTTAGTCTGAATAATCTCATTGCATCTCACCTCTCCTTGTAAATCCACTTTTTAGCCTGTTTAACACATTTTTGGACACTTTACAGTTTCTTTCTGTCCCTCCAAATGCATGTAGCAGTGTGAGATCAGCAGGACACTGCATTTCCCAACTCTTAGATGCCATGTTCCAGGCTTTGTTCTTGCCTTTTTATATTACTCACTTATTTTATGATTAAGTCAAACTTTTTCCATGAAGCCTACTCAGTTATTTCTCATTTTGTGTGTCTCTTGCATGTTTTCCCTCCTGAGTGGTCCATTGCTTGTTTTCAAACTCAATACTTTATTAAACTTTGACTTGCTTTTTGCCTGCCATTTCATTTCTTAATTGCCATTTTTATTTTAAGATGTTGGCAGTTTCTCTTAACTTAAAAGGCATACACTCAAGTCTTTTTCAAAATATAGAAGGAATAGCTTATCTTTTTTTTTGTTTGTTTTGCAAAACAGTGGGGTTAAGTGACTTGCTCAAGTTCACAAACTAGTAAGTATCAAGTGTCTCAGGCTACATTTGAACTCAGGTCCTCCTGAGTCCAGGGGTCTATCCATGATGCCACCTAGCCTTCTCTCCTTAGCTCTAGTGTCCCATTAACAATTGCTTAGTGGACATCTCAAATTTGACATGTCCTTGGCTTTCCAACATCCTTCACTGAACCTTCCTATTATTGATTCCCAGTCATTTCAGTTTTCACTTGACCCCCTCCTCATGGGACCCATATTGACATTTCTAATTCCACTTGTATTTGGTGTCCAGCTCCTCTCCACCCATGTAGCCACCACTTGTTTAGGCCCATATTATCTCCCACCAGGACATTTGCGCTAGGTTATTAATTGGTCTCCTTGCTTTGTTTCTTTCCACTCTGATCCGTCCTTGTATTTGTCAGTAATTTTTCCCAAGACACACATCTGTCCACGTCACTCGCCTATTTAGTAAATTCCAATGGCTCCCTAGCTCCTGACAAGGGGTGTGGCACAGACAGACATGTGTCTTGGGAAAACCACTTTGCTTTACAGGCTCAGAGCTTTTGGTTCTCTTTGCAAACCTGCTGGGTCACTAGTGCAAGTGCTAGTCCCCTGTCTTGTAGACAAAGAAACAGAGACTGACTCCAAGCAGGCCCCATAGGGGCAGGACTTAGTCAAGCATGCAGGTCTTCCTCATGAGTCTGTTCTTTCTGCTTTGGAGCAGGTTCCTTTCTGTGACCCTGGGCTTCAGACTTCCCTGATCCTGGGGGAACACCATGTGGGGGAGGGGTAGTGGCAGGTATTTGGCTGAATTTAGTGACTTCTTCCCCTTATTGTTATCCATAGTTATCCATATTGGTGCATCCTGACAAGAACCAAGATGACGCAGAGAGAGCACAGAAGGCTTTTGAAGGTATTTGTGCCCCACTCACCAGGACCATGGCCACAGTCAGGGTGGGATGGACCTCCTGACCTGGGCAGCAGAGCTAGTTCTCAGCCTGGCCTTCAGTTCCTTGAACAGCTTCCCTAGGACTCAGTTGTGATAGGGGGTTTCTTTCTTCACCTGTGCCATCTTTTTTTTTTTTTGCAAGGGGGGTTAAGTAGTTTGGCCAAGGCCACCCAGCTAGGTAATTATTAAGTGTCTGAGGCTGGATTTGAACTCAGGTCCTCCTGACTCCAGGGCCAGTGCTCTATCCACTGCACCACCTAGTTGCCCCTTACCTGTGCCATTTCTTACCAGGCTTCCCATTATCTTCTCTTAGCTCTCCCAGTTCTCTCCATTCATTGTCTCTTGGCATGCCATCATCTTCAGAGGCAGGGGGTGGCAGTTGTCAGAGGGGTCCTAAAGCCCTTTCCTGACTCTCCTGTCAGGTAGCCGGGAAGTTCAAGTGTTATGGACCCATTTCACAGATCAGCTAACTTAGGTTCAAACTTAGTCACATACCAAAGAAATAACCTTAGTTCTGACCCTCAATCTTATTGGGGCCATGGGGTTAATTGACTTGCTACAGTCACACAGTTAGGCAGTTATTAAATATCTGAGGTTGGATTTGAACTCAGGTCCCCCTGACTTCAGGGATGGTACTCTATCCCATGTGCCACCTAGCTGCCCCCTTCAATCTTTCTATTACTATATGAATTGGACCTTTAGCTTTGCTTTGCATTTCTCTAGCTCTTAAGACCTATGTCATAATAATTACAGCTTATATTTAGGCAACATAGATCAGAAAAGTTACCTCTGAACCAGGAAGTCCTCTGGGGTCCAAACCCCACCTCTGACAAACGGGGGCTCCCTGATTCCAGTTTAGTTACTTTCCTGATCAAGACTCCAGGTGCTGAGACTGCCCCCGTGGTGTGTCATAGGGGCATTTCCCCACCTATACCAATGACATTCCAGGTCCAGTCACTATCTTCTTACTTCCATTATCTCTTCTGATGCCCACAACAACCCAGGAAGGGCAGATCTAGCACCAGAATCATCTCCATCCTGATCATGAAGGAGCTGACTCAGCTTTGTGGTTTTGTCCAAGGTCCCATAAGCCACTCAACCAGGAGCTGTCCCTCTCAGGCCTCCTGCCCCTCCTTTTCATACAGGATCTTTTCCTCTCCACCACTGTTCGGACTTCTCTATTTTCTAGAACAGAGTTATGCAAAAAAAAAGCCCTGACCTACTCCAAACCCCTCCACTTGACTGGTATACATGGTTTAGGACATTGTGCTACTATGTATGGGGTTGCCAGCACCACCATTGCTAGGGAAGAAGGAGGACGGGAAGTAAGCTTGGCTGAGTCATCTGATCACATGTTGTTGTACCTGTGGATAGGGGTCAGCAGGTGGTCAGCAGGAAACCTTGAGTTTCAATGAGGAGGGGCAAGGATTTTAAAGCTATGCCTGACCCTTCATCCCTCTGATTGAGCAGGCAGCAGTGACTCAGGGATTAGAAGTGACAGGCTTTATCATAGATCAGGTATGATTGGATTGTGACCCCCCCAATTCATCCTTTTTCATTAGGGTTTTCCCATCTTCAGTTTTCATCACTAATTCAATTCTAACCCTTTCTGGGGATCCTGCAATTTTATTTCAGTTTTGTTCTGTTGTAGGGAAAAATGTGATCAAAGACTCACAGAGCTAGAGCTATAGGGGAACAGAGAGGCAGGGCACTGCCTGGCCCCCCATCCTCTTCTAAGTTGTGTCCCAATGTTTATGAAAGTTGGGGAGTTTAATAATACAGCATAGTGAGCACAGAAATAAGTGTTTTACAAGTTCCACATATTTGGCAAGAAACCTTTTGTTTCAGACTCTATCTTTGTGTCATTGTCACCTCTGTTTAGCTGATGGGAAACCTGAGCCTTGAAGAAGTCAGGTTTCTTAGGCTAGGCTGTGGAGAGTTTGGGCCTGGATCCAGGCGGTTCTACAACCACAGCTGCCTCTGCACTCTGTTGGGGAGTCTGTCTTACATTTGTATATGGTATCTGAGGAATTCAGCGAACTGCAGTGTAATATTTGCATGTTCAGTCACTTTAACAACACTTCAACAATTCCATAGAAGTGCAGACTTTGTGACAGTTGAGATTTCAGAGAGTGTTAGCAAACTTTTTAATTTCTCTCTTTTGCACCAGCTGTTGATAAAGCCTACAAGCTGCTCCTGGATCAGGAGCAGAAGAAGCGGGCCCTGGATGTCATTCAAGCAGGAAAAGAGTACGTGGAGCATACCGTGAGTGTCAAGGGGTTTGGTTCTGGTAACCTGAGAGGGCTTTTTGTGCACAGGAGAAGGGGGCAGAGGAGGGAGGAACAAATGGAAGCAGATGCCTCTTCCTATAGTCATGATTAGGAACAGTTTCTCTACATCCTAGTTTATCTGGTACCCTGTCAGAGCAAAGGGATGGCTATAACTGTTCAAATTCACCCATCTTAGCTGATGCCAGTTCCTTTACATAGAGAATGTCCCCTCCCCTGCCTCCCATCCCATCACACATTTCTTCATATCAATCTATTCTGCAAAAAATCAAATGGGAGGGATCCCCTACCATGGGACTAATGGAATGATCCCTTTCCTTCATTGAACTAGGACTTGAGGACAGCTTGGGTGTGTTATGTCTTCTAAAAGGTGTTACATAATAGTCTTAAATTGTCTACACTGGAACATTCATGAAGTTTTTTTCCCCCAGATGTTATGATATCTTTGCATAGTGGAAAATACTGTGATTTCTTTGTTTAGTTTTTAACCTATTAGGGAATGTTCCATGTGTCAGAAATAGCTAGGGACCTTTTATTTCAGATATCACAATTTGAAAGAGTTTATTTTAGATGTCATAGTTTGAAAGAGTTCAGGTAGATATGATGTCTTTCTGGAAAAACCTTTTTTGGGCATCTGAAATAAAAATCTATAACCATAATGAATTTTTTTTCAAATGTGTGAGTAAGTAGATATATAGAAGAGTAGTCCCCAGGAGAAGGAACTTCTGTGGCAGTCAATCTTTTTTTCTTAATTTTTTTAAAATTACATGTAAAGATAACTTTCAACATTCATTTTTTGGTAAGATTTTGAGTTGCACATTTTTTTCCCCTTTCCCTTCCTTCACCCTCCCCTCGATAGCTAGTAATCCATAGAGGTTCTATGTGTATAGTAGATAATATTTTTTGTTTTATTTTATTTATTTATTTTTCAGGATTTTTCAAGGCAAATGGGGTTAAATGACTTGCCCAAGGCCACACAGCTAGGTAATTATTAAGTGTCTGAGGCTGGATTTGAACTCGGGTCCTCCTGACTCCAGGGCCAGTGCTCTATTCACTATGCCACCTAGCTACCCCTAGATAATATTTTTTTTTTTTTTAGGTTTTTGCAAGGCAAACGGGGTTAAGTGGCTTGCCCAAGGCCACACAGCTAGGTAATTATTAAGTGTCTGAGACCGGATTTGAACCCAGGTACTCCTGACTCCAGGGCCGGTTCTTTATACACTACGCCACCTAGCCACCCCTAGATAATATTTTTGAAAGATGTTTTCCTACTGTGTATCTCATAAGGAATCAGCAAAGAGTAGAGCTTCCCTTACCAACCCTTATGCCTTGCATTCTATAGACTTGATTGAAATACCTTTGGGCAGCCAGCATATTGATTGCCACTTGTTGGGTTGCTTGGAATAGGAGAGCTGCAAGACTTCATCCTGTGACCACTGGGGGGCACTCTTGCTGATTTCTGTTGGTTTTCTGCTTTTATGTGCATAATAGCTTCCTTGAGGGGATGAGTGCATTGACTTGGTTTGGAGCTAAAGATTTTGGATTGGTTTCAGGCTCTCCTTTTAGGGGAATAGGTAGAAGGAATATTTTGCTTGATGTTGGTTTGAGAAATTTTCAAGACCAACATTGCTTTCATAGAGATGGTTAGTTGTTGAGTCTCCCATATGTATGACTTCTTCCAATTGCCATTGACAGTGCGCTGAGGGATCTGCTCCCAATGCTTTTCTGCCATCTGAATCCTTGCTGCTCTCAAAGAGGGTAAACCCAACATGATGTGGGGTCTGTTTCATGTCATTGACGGGCCCTGGGACAGTGGGCCCTTTGATGTTGAGGACTGATCTGGAAGGAGGACATCCTCTCTTTTCCCTCATTCTGGCCTATGACTTGTGTCAGCTGATTTTGGTCTCTTTTAACAAGGTCCCTATTTTTAGGTGAAAGAGCGAAAGAAACAGCTAAAGAAAGAGGGGAAGCCTACAAATGTGGAAGAAGATGACCCTGAATTGGTGAGTTTGAGAAGAAAGTTTATGTTTCTCCAAAGTTACATAGACTTGGGAAGTTTCTTCTAGTGTTGTGATCAACTAATGTAGGTGAGTGAGATCTTGGATCCATCAGAGTCCAAGGATCTCATGGCTTCAGAGAAGTGAGAAATTGATGCCTGAGTTACTTCTCTGGGCTTAATTAAAACATTTATAAAGGATGGTATGTGAGCTCCTTTCTTGTCTGATAATTCTCAGTATCCTCAGGGACTTCCTTCCTTAACACCTCTTCTTTAGGGACACTTCTCCTTTGGAAGGAATTCCAGCTCCTTTTGCTTTCATAATATATCTCATTTTGGGGGCAGCTAGGTGGTGTGGTGCATAGAGCACCGGCATTTGGCCCCAGGCACTTAATTTTTTATCCTGTAAACTTCTTCATCATTTCTCTGGATTCTGTCCAAATTCTTCCATGTCATTCCCAAGTTGTAAAGTCTAGAACTTTTTTCTTTTTTTTTCTTTTTTTGGCAAAGCAGTGGGGTTAAGTGACTTGCCAAAGGTCACACAGCTAAGTAATTATTATCTATATGAGTCTTCATTTGAACTCAGGTCTTCTTGACTCCAGTATTGGTACTCTATTCACTGCGCCACCTAATTGACCCCATAAAGTCTAGAATTTTTAAAGAAACCAGTTATTGATTAGAAATATCTAAAATCAGGGGTGGCTAGGTGGCGTAGTGGATAAAGCACCGGCCTTGGAGTCAGGAGTACCTGGGTTCAAGTCCGGTTTCAGACACTTAATAATTACCTAGCTGTGTGGCCTTAGGCAAGCCACCTAACCCCATTTGCCTTGCAAAAACCTAAAAAAAAAAATTAAAAAGAAATACCTAAAATCTCTGAAGCTTTCCTATTGGTAAAGAACAGATTTGTTTGATATTAGAGTAAAAAATGCTCTTTGTAAATGAATAGTACAAATTTAATTATTCACATCTGCCAGATGAGAACACTGAGGCACAGAAATGTCAGTGACTTGCCTAGAGAGTCACACAAGCAATAAGTCTATCTCCTGACTTGGTACATGTCAGATCTACTTGCACTTTAATCTGTATCCTTAGAATTCTAAGACCACCTCTCTTCTCTTCTCTTCTCTCTCTCTCTCTCTCTCTCTTTTTTAGTTTTTGCAAGGCAGTGGGGGTTAAGTGGCTTGCCCAAGGCCACACAGCTAGGTAATTATTAAAGTGTCTGAGGCCGGATTTGAACTCAGGTCCTCCTGACTCCAGGGCCGGTGCTCTAACCACTGCACCACCTAGCCTCCCCTCTTATCTTTCTTTATACTATTCTGACTTAGATTCAGTAAGTATTTTGGAGAAGTGGGAAATAGACCTTTTCCTGCTCTCCCTCCCTCTTCCTATTCTCTCTACTTTGCTGTCTGACTTTTGGATTCACTAAGTAGACAAACTCTGCTTTTGAGAGACAGTAGATGAGAGAAGTGGCAGGGGACATCAGCTGGATTTCCCTGTCACATTCTGCCAATATTGCTAATTTGTGTAGCTATCAGAGAGGTGATGTCATGATAAGAACCTTGAAAATTCAGAATCTAGGCTTCATTTTCTTACTCTGATTAGGTAATTTTACTTTCCTTTTGGATTGTGAATTTCCTTAGGACAAGTTTGCCTAATTCCCCAATTTTACTGAAATGTCCTGTTCATAGCCATTCTTTTAAAGGAATAATTGTGGGCCAGACTTTTCACCCCACTCTCTGGATTTTTCTCTTTCTCTTTTTATAATGTTATTTGGAACCCTTAACTTGATGAGAGACATCCATTTGTCTTTGGAGTTCCTTGGGCTTTTTGGAAGATGGGTGCTTCTTCATGGTCCCCAAAGGTGTGGGAAGAGGGGGTGAGTGTCTGCATATGAGAGGTCCCTGTGTCTGAGCAGGAAGGTGGGGCCCCTCAACTCCATCTTGTTTCCTGGGGGAACCAGCATCAGAAAGACTTCACTTTAGGGGCAGCTAGGTGGCGCAGTGGATAGAGCACCGGCCCTGGAGTCAGGAGTACCTGAGTTCAAATCCGGCCTTAGACACTTTAATAATTACCTAGCTGTGTGGCCTTGGGCAAGCCACTTAACCCCATTTGCCTTGCAAAAAAAACCTTAAAAAAAACGAAAGTAACTAGAAAGATTTCACTTTGTGGATGTCCCTTATCAAGTTAAGGGTTCCAAATGACATTATAAAAAGAGAAAGAGAAAAATCCAGAGACAGTTGGGGGGGTAAAGTCTGGCCCACAATTATTCCTTTAAAAGACTGGCTATGGGGGCGGCTAGGTGGCGCAGTGGATAAAGCATCGGCCCTGGAGTCAGGAGTACCAGGGTTCAAATCCAGTCTCAGACACTTAATAATTACCTAGCTGTGTGGCCTTGGGCAAGCCACTTAACCCCATTTGCCTTGCAAAAACCTTAAAAAAAAAACAAAAAAAAATGGCTATGCACAGGACATTTCATCACAAGCTCACATTACCAATTTTATTGAATGTACTTTTTCCCTTAGACTTCATTCCATAAAGGAATTCTCTTTTACATTCTTCTTTTCCTACAGTTCAAACAGGCAGTTTACAAACAGACAATGAAGCTTTTTGCTGAATTGGAAATTAAGAGGAAAGAGAGAGAAGCTAAAGAAATGCATGAAAGGTAAACCATCAGTTTAAACCCAGTCTGGGAAGCTAGATTCCTTTGAATTGGTTTCGTACATATTTCCTGATTAATATATTCTGTCCCTTTACTTTTTAAAAAATAAACCAAATTATGATTTATTAAGTTTGGATTCTCATCTGAATCCTTCTGTGGACACCCTGAAAAAAACGAGTTCTATCACAGACCTCTCTGGGTGTGGACAATCCTCCCTTTGCCCCCTTTTCTGTTAACTCTTTCCACATTTCCTAGTATTATAGGTATTTATAAGGGAGGAAAGGCATAAGTATTTATGAATTCTCTCAGTGTTTCAGACACTCTGCTAAACTCTTTATAAGTGTTAGCCCTTCAGCAACCCTGGGAGTAGGTGCTATTATTAATCCACGTTTTACAGTTGAGATTTGGTGATTTGCCAGGGCCATAGATCTAGTGTTGGCTATCTGATTTAACCTGGGAGCTTCCTGTCTCCAAGACCAGGTCTCTGTGCACTCTGATTCCCCCAAGTAGTGTCTGAGAAAAGTCTCTAGGATAGTCACAGGCCATTGTGGTAGTAATCCACCTTTTCTTTGATTCAATTATTCCCCAATTCGTGGGGTATAGAGTCTGATCTTTTGTCTTCACTGTGGCATAGCTAATGTTATGAGTATTTTTGTCTTTGTTCCTTCTAGTGATTCTCACAGTGTCTTTTTCTAGCAATGAGTTTTTTGGGTCAAAGTGTAATAGATTTGGGGGTTATGTATCACCAGCTTTCACAAATCAGTAATTACACCAGCATTGTAATCCAATTAGTTTCATAGGTCAGAATTATTGCCAGAGTCAATTCAACAGAAGTTTATTAACTTTTGTTACATTCAAGGTACTACTTCCATAGAAATTTGAATAATCAGGGCACCACCTTCTGAGTAAGGTAGCATATACTTGTCTTGGGAGTGGGGTGGGGTTTGGAGTTGCAGAATTGGACTGAACAGCCCTGTTGGAAGTTGGGAGATCATTTCTGAGCCTCAAGGTAAAGTAATAGCAACTATCAGAATAGCTAGCAAGCTAGCATCTCTGCTAGCACTTTGAGGTTTGATCTTCACAGCCACTTCAGGAGGTAGGTACAATTATGATGTTCATTGTACAGTTGAGGAAAAACAAAGCAGAGAGAGGTTAAGTAAACTGCTGGGGGTCACACCAGACTCAGGGTTCTGGGCACTCTGATATTGCCTAAGAGCCATGGCAAGAACTTTGCTGATGTCTTCACTTCTCTTGTTTCCTAAATGAAATCATTTCCCCAGGTGTTTAAGGCCTTTTGTAATCTCTTTCCCAAGCCTGTCTAGTTCCACTCACAAAGACTGTATTCCAACCCCTGTTTTTTTGCCTCCTTAGAAGACCCACTTTGGGCTCTTTTAACCCCTCCAATCCTTCTAGCGGAAAGAGAAAACTCTATCAGGTTCCTGGGATTTGGTTCCCTTTTGCTTAGTTTAGATTTTTGTGTTGCTATTTCACACTGAACACTGGGTGGGGCAGTAGAGGCCTAGACTCACATTTGGCTCTAGTTGGGTGACCTTGCTACTAAACAAATCACTTAGCTCACTGCCCAGTACAGAGTGGGTGCTTAATACATTTTTTTTTTGATTGCCAGCATCTGATTGATCATTATTTGTTGAATTGCATCCCTGGTGGCTCATCTTAATTGTCCTTTCCTCCTGAAAGCTTTTCTTGATCTTCCACTCCCTTCCTCTGAACTCCCATAACACTTTGTTATCATAATAAGCCTTAGAGTGTGAGTGATTGAGGAAAGTGAAGCTTGGCTTGAGCTGCTACCATGAAGATACAAATGGTGTTCTTATTTTACAAATCAGACAACCTTAGCTTCCAAGGATCAGAATGACTGCCCAAAGGCAGCCAGGATATATCCCAGGATTCCAAGCCTACACCTTGGGGAGAGCAATGTAAGTGGTCTTTCCAATGACTTTACTGCCTCTTTTTTCTTCAACCTGGAATGGAAGCTATGAAATCAGCATCTGGCTTCCTCTTTGATCAGTGTGTTCTCCCACAAGACAAGTTCTTTTATAAACTCAGTTACTTTCCTCCAAAATTCATTTTTTCTTTAAAATCATCAAAGCTTGATGGTTTCCCACAATTGTTTTGTCTGGGCTGTGATGTCCAGTGAAGTAAACTTATTTATTGGTGGGGAAGATGCCCTGTCTTTAGAGGCACTGTCAACTAGCTAACTTCCTCTGAAATGAAGCTATTCCTGCCTTTTCCCCTCCTGCCCCTCCTTGCCTCGTCATGATGTGGAGAAGAAGAGTGTTGTTTGATAGAAGACTTTGCATGTTTAGGGAATCTTTTTATATCCGGATGGTAGTAATGCTCACCTCATGGGAGAAGCCCTGTGGCCTCTTTCCTGCTCAGCATGACTGGAGAATTCTGGCAGTTCATTTTTAGGGTGCCTGGAAGTCTCCCTTTATTTTCTGAGATCCGTGTTTACTCTTTCTTTACTGCTGTTTATGTTCTGTGCATCATGCTTTGCCTTTCCTTCTAGGAAGCGACAAAGAGAAGAAGAGATTGAAGCACAAGAAAAAGCAAAGAGAGAAAGAGAGTGGCAGAAAAACTTTGAGGTAAAATTCAGATGGATTCTGTAAGGTAGGAGGACTTTGCAAGGCAGACCTGGAGGGTTAGGAAGGGTCTTAAAGGTTGTCTGGGTCAATTCATAGCCTGCAGCCTGGAGTAGGGAAGGGATATTCCCATGTGCCATATTAGGCCATGGCAGAAATCGCCTGCCTCCAAGGTCAGCTTTGCTACCACAATTAGCTTTCTTTTTTAGATTTTTGCAAGGCAAATGGGGTTAAGTGGCTTGCCCAAGGCCACACAGCTAGGTAATTATTAAGTGTCTGTAGCCAGATTTGAACTCAGTTGCTACTGACTCCAGGGCTGGTGCTCTATCTATTGCCCCACCCAGCCACCCCAACCACAATTAGCTTTTGAGTAAAATGACTCATCTGTAGAAATGGAACTACTAATTGATTATCAAGGAAAGACTCAGTTTTTAATGTATTTCCGCTATTCTTCAGAAAACAATTCCAAGGTCTACTTTTGGAGGCTTTTCCTGGATCTTGACACATACCTCACTTATTCCCCCATCCCCTGTTAGAATTTTACTTCCTTAAGACTTTTTTTTTTAGTTTTTTTGCTAGGTAATGGGGTTAAGTGGCTTGCCCAAGGCCACACAGCTAGGTAATTATTAAGTGTATGAGGCTGGATTTGAACTCAGGTACTTCTGACTCCTGGGCTGGTGCTCTATTCACTTTGCCACCTAGCCATACCCCTTAAGACTTTTGTACTTGATTTTTGGTCAAAATCATATCTGTCCTATGCTTTAGTTATTCATGGAAGAGGTGACAAAGGAACCTCCCTTGGGGTGACTCTGGAGGGGAAGTCCCATTCCTCAGAAACCAGATCATTCTCTGCATGAGGTCTGGGTTCAGCACCCGACTCCCCAGATAGAGAAGAGGGATGGGCTAATGGAGTGGCATGGGAGTCCTGCTCCCACTTTCTCGGGTTCCTTTTCCATTTCCTATGCTAGCCTCTTGAACCTTGTTCACTTGACTAGAAGCCAGTCTGAAGGGATCTGTTTTTAAGAAACAATAAGAGATTTTTCCCTGTAAAAAATGAAAGGTTTGGCCTAGGTAACCTTTATAGTCTTTCCCATTTCTAATATTCCACACTGATGACACCCTCCCTGCCCAGCTTAGATGTTTTGTCTTGTGTTAGGAGGGAGATCTGGGCAGCAGTAGCCTGGGGAGAGTCATCACCCCTGTCCATCTCCCTCCCACCCCACCCCCCAGGTCTGAGACAGCCCATGCTGAGCCCCTGAATCAGAAATGCTCTCTCAACCCCTGAGTTGTGTGTTCAGATCATCCTGTGACTTGAGGCCCTTCCAGTTGTGTTGTTTCACCTTCGCTCATTCTTGGTGTCTTGTATATTGTCTCATGTAGTCTCCCCAATAAGATGACAAGAGGTCCTCAGTGACAAGGGCAGGGTGCCATCCTGGACCAAACCTAGCATGATAGGAGGTATGCTAGGATCCAGTGAATATTGTTTGACCTCACATCCCCTTCTCAAAATGTCACTTTTGGTGACATACCATCTCATCCTGGATGCTTCTCCCTAGAGTTGGCACCAGATTGGTGCTGGGAAGAGCTGGGAGACCCAACTGGGGGCATGGTCCTGCCTTCCTGATTAATAGAAGTGGCTTTATTGCTTTCAGAGCAATTGCCTCTCAGTATTCTTATGAGGACAAGGCTCATGTAAATGCTACCCTCATTTCCCATATGCAGAAATAGACTCAGAGGTGAAGGACTAGTGGGAGCTAGGAATATTCCTGAATCAGGGTTCAGCATGGCAGAAGGAGGCATGCCTGGAGGCTCCCTGCAGCAGATTTCCCTTGTGGAGATGTTCAGGGTGTGCACTAGTCTTGAAAGCCCTTTCAAGAAATCTAGAAGAGGATGACTGCCAGCTCAGGCTCTTGATGGGAAGCAGGCACTTCACCACACTAACCTTGTTGCCAATCCATTGTTTCAGTAGGTCTTTTCTAACACATCTTTGTTTTCCTCCATTCACTTATAGCTTCTGTTTTTTGAGAGACAGGGTTGGGAAGGTTGCAACTGAGCCATCTTGGCCTCCTGGTTATATAGCCCTGTGGATGGGTGGATCTCTGGGACATGGCCTCTTTCTTCTTCTTTGTGCAATCTGACAGATGGACAGTTGGTGGAAGGCCCCACAGCCCCTTTTATCGTAGAACTCACCCTCCCAGGAAAACTCTTCCTTTTCCTGACAGCTCTCTGATTCTTATACTTTTTGTACTCAGGAAAGTCGAGATGGGCGTGTGGACAGTTGGCGAAATTTCCAGGCAAACACAAAGGGAAAGAAGGAGAAGAAAAATCGGACCTTTCTGAGGCCACCCAAAGTAAAAATGGAGCAGCGAGAGTGATGTCTGGCGCTGCTGCAACAGAACCTTTCCCTCCCTCTGCTCTCCCCCTCCTGCTTTGAAGGACTCATCCCCCACACATAGAGTAGTATTGGCTTTTTAGTCCATTGGTTTTCAGTATAATTTAATATTGATCAGAGTAATTCTTTTGTACATGGAAACATGGGGCCTGGTTTAATAGCAGCCTGGCCCAGTCCCCGCCACTGTCTAGGGCGTGGGAGGGGGAGGGCACTGCCCACCTCTGTTGCTATTTGTAATTTAATGTTTTGTACTTCACTGAATTGTGACCTTTATGAACTTCATGTAGAGTGTGTGGAAATCATCTCATTAAACCAGTTGCTTAAAATGGTGTTTGGTGACTTAGGAGGTCTGCCTTTAGGGAGATCATCCCTTCCTTCAAATGCCCGTTCCTCGGTGAGCGTCCAACCAAAGCCCAGCCTGTGTGTATATCTTGGTTGGTGAAGGAAGTGGTGTTTGGGTGGAGTGGTCATGTCACTGCCCCAACTCCTGCCATCTGGGCTCAAAGCCAGCCCTTGCCCCTGAACAGCCAACATTGGTCAAGACTAGAGGCACCATCACCTGTTTGATTTCCAAAGAGCTTGCTGCCATCTTCCATCTAGCACAACTCTGTCCTAGCTTGTTTACCTTTAGTTAGTGGCTATTCTGTATGTATAATAAATTTTTCTACCAAAACCACTGATGTGTCCTCTCTCAGCCATTATTTTGAAGACCTTTTCTTTTGTGACTTGGTCTGAGCCAGTGTGGGCTATGGTACCTTTGTCTTCCAGGGTGGCAAAAATCACCTGTCAAGGAATTGTGCACATAGGAATGTATGGAAAATTAGAATAATGTTTGTAAACTTCAACTCTGAGTTTAAATGAAAAATAAAATTGTTGTGACTTCTAGTGTGGGTTCCTTGGAGGAATGAGATTCAATATTGTAGCCTGCAGAGCTGATCTTTGACCAGGAATACACTCTGGTGGTTGGGCGGACCTCTGTAGTCTTGATTGTTCCTTCCTCTCTTTACCACTCTCCAAGTTGGGGGGGGGGGGTGATTAGCTCCACCCATTCTTGGTCATGGGTTCTGAAAGCTGGAGATGATGTGGGCAGAGCAGTGTCTTCAGACACCCCTGACCAGCCCCGACACCCAGCTGGGAAGCTAGTAGCTAGAGAGGCTCAGGCATGTTAGCCTCTTGTAGGCCTGCTGAGGTGAGAAAAAGGGAAGTGGGGTCAGCTTCATGCTCATGTTCCTGGATGCAGTTTGGGCTATCTGAAAAGGTATGTTTATCTTTTATGATGTCTTTCAAACTTTTGCCATTTGTTTCTGGGGAGGAGGGGGTAGATATCCTCCAACTCAGAATGTTTCTGATGTTTTGTGTGTACTCTAGAACTGAGAGGGAAGAGCACAGAATGTCCAGCTGCCTGTCTATATCCCTGGTGCAAGTGGGAGGCCTATAAGATGGACAACACATGTGTCTGTTCAAAATGTGCTGGAAAAAAATTTGAGAGTTTTCTCATTTTGGAAAGGTAGAGTCTCTAGACTATGTAAAATCACTGGAGAGAATCTTAAAATGTATGGTATTATGGCTGGTTAAATCTTCCTGTTTACAGAAGGGGAAACTGAGGCACATGGCGAGGCAAATGACAAAACCCTGGCTGCGTGACTTCTTTCTATTATACCACGCTTCCCTCTTCTCTTATATTGCTTTTATGTACGGGGTTGTAGAGAGGGCAGTTTTGCCTTCTGTCTCTTGACAAGATATGTCAGGAACCTCAATCATTCCTCAGACCAGTGGTCTTCAAACTCCAGGACTCTTGATGCTATGGGCCATCTGCCTATCCTACTTCATGCTTGAACTATTTGGGATACAGGAATGAAATAACCCAAATCTGTCATCGTGAGCATGAAAATATAGGCAGTCTGAGACACAGCCAAGATGTGTCCATTAGCCTTTCCCATTGGCACAAGGGAAGGAAGGCATTGTATACCATTGTTTTCAGGTTGGAAACTTCACCCTGGGGACAGGAATGGGTTGGGAAAGTGGAAACTGTCACTTTGCTTTCAGGCAGGAAAGAGGTGCTCTAACAAAATAGATGATCTAAGAAGACCCGACCACTGGAAAGTAAAAGGAAGGTTCTGCTCCCAGGCTCTTTCCAGGGGTAAAGTAGCAAGCCATGGGGCAATCTGGGCTTTGTTCTGCTGTTTCTTTGTTTAGCTTGATGCTAAATTAAGGGAGACACCCGCCCATACAACAAAACTACAGCTCCCTGTTGATCCTCTGGTGCTTCCTAGGGTAGATTTATAGTCGCTGAAGCTGGCACGGAGGGCTTTTTCTGAGGTGTAGCTGCTGGGTAGGGAGGAAGCCTGTGAGGGAGGCACACATTCCCCTGCCCTTCCTCTGGCCTTTTTAGGAAGCCACAAGCAATAGCCCAGGGCTTACTGAACCTGAAGTCAGAACAGCAGGGTTTTGACTTAATAGCTGCGTGATCTTGGGCAAACCAATTACTCAGCTCAGTTTTGTCATCTGTGAAAGGGAGAGGATTCTTGTACTAGGGATGTCATTGAGTGCTCAACTCCTGGGCCAATTACTCCATACCCCCAGTAAAAATAAAGCAACATAGATATATAAAGTTAGAAATTATATGGGTGGCTAGATGGCACAGTGGATAGAGCACTGGCCCTGGAGTCAGGAGTACCTGAGTTCAAAACTGGCCTCAGACACTTAATAATTACCTAGCTGTGTGGCCTTGGGCAAGCCACTTAACCCATTTACCTTGCCAAAACCTTAAAAAAAATAATAAAAAAAAAGTGACAGTCTTACAGGAGAATTTCCACACTGGCTAGTTCCTATCATCTGTGAGTTCCCAGATCCAGACCCAGAGATCTTTCTAGAAATGAGTGAATGAATGAATGAGGAAGAATTTCTGGGGTCTGGGGTTGATTATTTAGGACAGGCCTGTTCTGTGAAGCATGGATGACTAGATTGGGGCGGGGGTTGTTTCCCTCTATGATACTCCTGTTTTTCTATTTGCAATAAGTGAAAATAGCTGTCATAGACCTGATTACCAGGGTGGGAGTTGTTGGGAGTAGGAATATTATATAGTTTTTATAAGTTTGCCCTTTATATATGTTTGAGCCTCACAACCTATGTGAAAAGCAGGTGCTGGTTTGCTCGTTTTAGTTGAAGTTGACTTGCTCAGGGTCACACATAATAAGTTTCAGGCCAATTTGGAACTCAAATTTCCTTATCCACCTGGAAGTCTTAGAACTAGAGAAATGCACATTGGCACTGGAGATCCTCCTCCCCCCACCCCCCAAAAAAGACAAACAGTCCTTGCCTTTAGGGAGTCCACAATTTAATGAGGAAGGCAACTGTGGACAAACAAGACATGAAGGAAGGCACTGAGATTAATTAGGACTAGGAAAGACCATGAAGAAGGTCTTTGGTTGAGACCTGAAGGAAGCCAGGGAAACTAGGAGGTAGAAGGAAAGAAAGGAGAGAAGTTGGGAGAAATGAGAGGAGGGAGAGAAGAGAAGAGGGAAAGAGGAGAGAGAAGAGAGGGGAGGTAGAAGGCAGAGAAGAGGAGGGAGGAGGTAGAGAAGATGATGCAGACAGAAGAAGGGAGAGGTTTCAGGCATGGGGCATCAGACAGTGAATATACTTGGTCAGGAGATGGACGATCTTGTGTGAAGACCTCATTGTCCCTAGACCACCTATGTTTGAATCTGAAGGCACAATAGGGAACCTTGGAATTTATTGAATGAGATGGGGACAAGTTGATGCAGTCAGACCTGTGCTCTAGGAAGATCAATTTAACTACTGAGTGGAGGATGGATTGGAGGGAGAGAAGAAAGGAAAACCAATCAGCAGCCCATTGCAAGAGTGTAGAAATGAAATGATGAGCACCAGGTTGGTGGCTGTGATTGAGAAGAGAAGAAAGTATATATACCAAAGCTGTAACAAAGGTGTTCAGTTGTTTGAGTCATGTCCAACTTTGTGACCCCATTTAGGATTTTCTTGGCAAAGATACTGCAGCAGTTTGCCGTTTCATTCTCTAGTTCATTTTACAGATGAGTAAACTGAGGTAAACAAGATTTAGTGACTTGTTCAGCTAGTGTCTGAGGGTGGATTTGAACTCAGGTCTTCCTGACCCCCATCTTGTTCTCTATCCACTGCAGTGTCACCTAGCTGCCCTGGGGAGATAAAAATGAGACAACTTGACAAGTTTTTTTTTTTTTTTTTTAGATTTTTCAAGGCAATGGGGTTCAGTGGCTTGCCCAAGGCCACACGGCTAGGTCATTCTTAAGTGTCTGAGACCGGATGTGAACCCAGGGACTCCTGACTCCAGGGCCAGTGTTCTATTCACTGCGCCACCTAGCCGCCCTGACAACTTGACAAGTTGATTAGGAATGGGGAATGGGAGAGTGAGGAATCAAGGATGACCCCAAGGTTGTCAATCTGGTTGCCTGGGAAAATGGTGGTGCCCTTGACATCATTAGAGAAATTAGGAAGAGAGGGAGAGAAAAATAAGCTCAGATCTAGACAAGTGGAGTTTTAGATATTTATAAGACAGACTTGGTAATGTCTGAAGATCAGGAAACCCACATCCTGCTTCCAACACTTCCTCTGGAGCCATGGACAAGTTATTATTGTTCCATTCAGTTCTACACCTAAAATTCTCTAATCCTATGAACGTTACAATTGTGACTCAAGTTGGATCTGGAAAAAGAATAGAGAAATGTCTGTTATGGGCCTGCAGCTCAAAGTGAATTTTCTTGTTCTTTTTTCTTTTTTTTGTGAGACAATGGGGTTAAGCAACTTGCCCAAGGTCACAGTTAGTACTTATGTCTGAGGCTGGATTTGAACTCAGGATCTGACTCCAGAACTGGTGTTCCATCCACTGTACCTCCTAGCTGTCCCTGAGTTTTCTCCATTTTGCCATGGTTCAGCTTGTTCCCCTAGTCAGGACATTTCTCCTCTCCTTCCCATAAACAGTGCTAGGATTCTTCTAATCTTCTGATCCAGTGTGACCTGGTAATTAGATGAAGAAGTAGAGAACTGAGCATGGCCTTCCTGGGAAACTAGGGCAGACTAGATACCGTCTCAGACTTTCTCAAGGACTGTCTGGGCACCTCAGATAAATTTCGCAAGGATAACTAGATTGGGGACTGTGAGATCTAGGTTCTAATCTTGATCTGGGGTCCTCCTTGCCAAATCAGGAAATCACACAAAATGATCTCTCAGCTTCCTTCCAGTTCTGACATCTTGTGTTCTAAGGTCCCTTCAGGCTCCAACTTTCTATATTCTAAGGTTTTTCTAATTCTGACATTCTGTGTTCTTTGCTTTTATTCCTTTCTCCTTGCCTCCCACCTTTCAATAACTTCAGGTATCTCATTTATTATCTAGCCTGTGTTTTTCTACAAACTGCCAATCTATCTTACCATCCATATTCTTCACCATCTAACCAGCAATATTAGTTCAACACCATTCAAATTAATCTACCATTTTATCATGCAAAGAGCACCATGGGCAAGAAATATAAGGAACAGTTAAAAAGATAGAGATGATACCAAGTTCATAGTGGATATGACAGTCTTCAAGAGGACAACTAATAAAGAAAACAAATACAGAAACAATGAAAGCAAATAATGAGATCAAAACCAATTTGAGATCCTATCTCAGATGTAGCTGACTGGCAGAAAAAAACAAAAAACAATGAAAATACTAGAAGGGATATGTCAAATAGCAGCTTTCTGGAAAGCCATCTATTAAAATATAGAAAAGATTACCTAAAATAATCTTACCTTTTGTCTCAATAATTCCTTTTTAAGGAATAGCTTCAGTGAGTTTTAAGAAACAAACAAAAAGATCTGTCAATTCAAAAATCTTCCTAATAGTATTATGAGGAATTTCATAAAACTGGAAGCATCCTAAAATGGCCAGCACCAGGGGAATGATTAAATGAATTATAGTACATTAATGTAATGGATCTCTAGTGGTAAGCTTATAGGAAAGGGGGGAAAGAGTGGAGGAAAGAAGAAGAGAGGAAAGGAAAGAAGTAAGGAATGAAGGGAAGGGAGGGCATCTGATTTGGCTGCCCAGATATTCTAATCTCTCAGAGTCAACTTGAGTCAATGCTGAGCCTAGGTTTGGAACCAAAATGAATTTAAATTCTACCTCATACTCTTACAATTTGTTTGAACCCAGACAAGTCACTTAAACTCCATTTGTCTTATTTTCCTTATCTGGGATGAGGCTATTTGGGGATAATAATGAGATCCACCTTCCATTGTGAGCATCTAATGAGATAAACTTTGTCAAGTGCTTAACCCTAACCCTAACCCAACTGTGTAAGTAGTAGTTTGAGCCAAGCCACATCTTGCCTTGGGTTCCCTGAATGGATGGATGCATTCAGTACTAATATGCCACACAACTGGCACCTGGACATGGGAGGGAAACCAAGGGCAAGAGCAATAAAAAGAGGAGCAAGGGTCTAACAAGAATTTCAATTCATCACAAAGACATTAAGACTACAGAAATCTATTCCAGAATCCTACCTTAGGACATACAGTCCTCTCCTTCATTTTATGATCCCACAGCACTAGGGTCCTCCCTTTGGTCTAGACTTTTCCATTGACATAAATAGGGGCTCATCCTGGAGTGGATTGGCATTCCGAAGGTTCCCTAAGGACTGATCAAGCCTCCTAAGTGGTCATGGTCCTAGATCCACTTCCCCTCAAACAGTCTTGAGGCTCTCTTTGTGGTGGAGGTAGAGGAACGACTACTCACTGACTTTGGAATGGAAAACCTGGGTGGAATCCTTAATGTGTCCCTAGTTGGGTGAAGCTCTGTACAAATCACTTAACTTGATGATTCTTAGTTTCTCCTCTTCAAATGGAGTTAACAATACTCTATATAGATCATAAGGTTGTTATAAAGAAAGTAAAGAGCCCTGATGAGTAAGAGGGAGTATTTTTAAGTCTAAAGGAGTGGTTCAGATCCTGCCTCAGACTCTTATTTATTGTGTTACCTTGATCACAACCTTTGACCAGACATCCCCCCCACCAGAATAAATGCACTAGGTAAGGAGGCAATATCAAGGGACCTATAATTCCCTTTATCTTTGTGTTGGCTTAGAGCCCTCAGCAGGGGCATCTTATTTAGAAATCATTATGTTTATCTGAGGATGTTTTCTTCCCTTAGTGGCTCCCTTTCAACCGTACTCACAGTAAGTACAATCAAGATAGCAATTGTTCAAACTTACCAAAGTTTGCAAAGACAAAAAAATAGTTTTGATGATATAGATTTGAAGGTGGGGGGGGTATGAATGAAGCTAGAGATTCTGTTATCAGATATATCATCTTTTATTATTTTTTTGGCAAGGCAATGGCATTAAGTGACTTATCCAAGGTCACACAGCTAAGTAAATATTAAATATCTGAAACTGGATTTGAATTCAGATCCTCCTGACTCCAGCACCAGTGCTCTATCCACTGTGGCACCCAGCTACCCCCAGATATATAATCTTTAGGGCACTGGATATTGGGCAGATGAGAGCCCTCAGGTGTCTATCATAACACTCCAGTTAGATGGGTAGAATAATTTCTTCATTTGTAAAATGAGAGTGAAAGTGAGGCCCAGAGAGTTCAGGTGATTTGTGTGAGGTTATACAATGGGTAAGAAGCATACTCAAAACTATTATGAGTAGATTCAAGACTGGTTCAAAGCTCTTTCCTATAAGATACAATTCCTACCCTCAGGGGACTATGGGGGGAAGACTAGGAGAACAGGGAGGAGAGACTTGAGGAAGGAAAGTTAACTAAAGACCTTAGGAATTTAGAGATGGGGTGGGGAAGACTGGGAGGAGTTGTAAAGCAGGTAGAGACTAGTAAATTGTTCAGAGTTATGACACTGAAGACATCCCAGACAGAGATTATTTCCCCTGGCCTTCTTCTCCACATTGTAGCAGTGACTAATTCCATAGTTATAAGATGGGACAGGAGGCTGAGGTTGGGGGCACAGACCCTTTTGTGCCCATCAAGTCCCAGGGATGGAGAGTTCAAAACAATGTACAATCAGAGGCCATTTGCCCAATTGAGCTTGGTGCTAGATTTTGTGTAGGTAGCAGATTTCCCTTCCTATTCTGTAGTGTTGAAGGATGTTTGTATCACCTGAGCCAACAGTGACTCTGAAAGGGGAAAGCTGTCAGGGTTATTTTTATTTGGGGGAGGGGGAGGTAGCACTGAGTAAAGAAGCAGGGAGAGGTATAGAGTCTGGGTCAAGATTTCATGGTGTATAATGGGTCACTGATGGTAATGCTGAAATGTGGGATGGGAGACCATCCCATGGTGAGGGGTTGGACCAGGCAGGAAGCCAACATTCTAGGAGTCATCATCCTTAGCTTAGCTGCCTTGTGCCTGGACTTGGAAGTCTGGGAAAAAACTAGGTGCTTGGAGCTCTTTCCTATTCCTGAGCCTGGAAAATGAACTTCCCCAAACACTCCCCTGTGCCCACCCCCTTGGGGGCCCTGAGCTAAGCTCCAAGCTCCACCTTGTCTCCTGGGGCACCTCACCCAATTTGGGCTTTTTCTACCTTTTATTTCTTTCTTCTTAAAAGCTATCATTTCTCTCGGCTCTGCTTGGTGTTACTTCTACTTTCTCTCTCATCTTTTTTTCCCCTTTCTTCTTCTCTAACTTGTTCTTTCCCCCTTCTATTTTTTCTCCTCATTTCTCTCTTTCTCCTCTCCCTCTCACCTTTTCTCTCACTCCTCCCCTCCCTTTTTTCCCTTCTCTCCACCTTCCCACCCCATCTCTTTTTTCTTACCTATCAGTCTAGGAGGTCTCTCTCTTCTCTTTTTTCTTTCTGTTTCTGTTTCTCTTTTGTGTCTCCCTCCTCCCCCCACCCCCCACCCTTTCTAACATTCAGATCTCTCTGATCTCTGCTACTGCACTAGGCGAGGGAGGCTGCCTGTGGTGGAGCCAGCCATGGACTGACAGCTCAGCCCTCTATGCGGAGGCTGTCTGGGGTCATGGTGTTTCCTTACTGGAGGATGACTTGGTCATGATAGTCTGTTTCCTCATTTCTCCAGTTTCCAGTTTGAGTCTGAGCCTGGGCTGGGGCCACAGCTGGCTGACTGATAGGACACCAGGGATCTGAGTCTGCTCCTGCTCTGAGACAAGAGTCCAGGTAAGAGGGAACCTTCTTGAGTTTGGAGATTGGAAGGGGAGAGGGGAGGAGTCACCAGTTCCAAACCTCAGGTTGGTAAGGGGTAGCATGATCTTTATCTCACTGCCTCCAATCTAGTGCCCATTTCAGATTAATAACAATATCTGGAGCCATTCTTAGAAAGAACCCTGGATAACAAGGATCCTCCAGGAGAACCAAATCTTTCTGGGTCTTGGCAGATCAGATTAGTGCTGGGTGTGGCTGTGGATCCCTGCTGAGAACCAAAGGGGGAGATCCTGGGGTACTCGGAGTTTGCTCTTTTACTCTCAGGGTGGTGGGTAAGGGGAGGGGAAGGCAGAAAGCAGATGAAGAGAGGTGGGAACCACCAGGCAGTAAGTCTTAGCCACCCTAATGTCCTTGCCCTAAATCCCCAGGTGGTACCTCTCTGGGAATGGGAGGTACCAGCCTGGTTCAATAGAGGATACGGGGCTGCTGGAGCTATAGAAACTATCTATATCTCTATATATGTATATATACATTTATATATAAATATATATCTATATATATACCCATGTATGTATATATAATACATATATAAAATATAAGCAATGGATGGAGGCAGATATGATTGAGGGTCTGGGTGAAAGATGGGGTAAGAAATCTTGAACTCCACCACAAATACCAGCACCTTCCTTAGACTACCTACTTCTAGGACCCTATGCCATAGCCATCACCTCTCTTCCACCCTATGTCCCCCAACTCTTCCTTTGCCCTAAACTCTTTCTTCCCCATTTGTGGGAGACACCACAAGAAAGGCCCAAGATAGTAGCTTCCTTTTTGATCCATAGGACTCAGAGAGTCAGCCCCATTAAGATCCCACAAGAAGATATCTGAAAGGGATGAGTCTCCCAGATCACCCAGTTCAACCCTTTACTTTGCAAAGGGAGCTCAGACATGGCTTGCCTAATTAGAGTGACTCAGTGGCAGAACCAGGACTTGAATCTAGCTGTCCTGGTTCCCAGAATCATTCTTTTGCTGAATTTTATCTGGCAAAGTAGAGTCTGAATAAACTGTTAATTGTTTGATAGAATCTTATTGTCCCTTGAGTCCCTTGAGTGAGAGACATCGGACTCAACATGGACTGGCACAGTCTGGTTACATGTTCCCAAGGTACAAAGTCATCAGTACTGATAATAAGCTTAGTTTTCAGGAGCTCTTCTCAATAAGCCCCAAAGCTTTGTTGGGGAGAGACACTTGGACCCTTGCTTTTGAAGAAGTGATCCCCCAGGATGGGAATCTTTCAGGGTGGTGGGTGCCTCTAATGTTCTATGTTCCAAAATTCTTTAGAACTCTGATATCCTATGTTTTAAGACCCCTTCAGTTCTGACATTTTGTGTTCTAGGGTTTCTGCCAACTTTATCATTCTGTTCTAAGATCCCTCCCAGCTCTGACAGTCTATGTTTAAAGGACCTTTCAGCTTTGGTCTCTGCCAGGGAGGCTCTGGATTGGATGTGGTGAAGAGTCTCAAATCATGGGAGCAACAGGGTATGCTCCCAGCAGAGTCACCCAACTTGTGAAACCTTGGACATGTCCTTTCTCCCTTCTCCTATTCTCAATTTCCCTGTAACAGGAAAGTGTTGAACTAGGTGATTTCTAAAGATCCATCAGTTTATGAAATAGTTTCTAGGAAGGCACCTTTCCCAAGCCCAGGAAGCCAAGCACTAGCCAATCTGAAGTAGTGATTGAAGGCTTCTCAGTCACAGTCCTCTAGGGAGAAGGATGCTCCCAGGAGTTGCCTTTCTAGCTGTTCTGGTGACCTCCTCACAGAGGAGAGGGAGCAGCAGTGAATGGAGCCCCATGACCTGGTAGGATGTTGAGCTACCTTTCAGAGGGAACAGTAGAAAGGGTAGTCCTCCTTTGCTCAGGAGGCTTGCTTGACTGACCATTAAAATCAGAAAGTGCTAGAGCCAGAAGGACCCTTTGTGCTACAGGCTATCAGAGCTAAAAGGAATTTTGGAACATGGAATATTAGAGCTAGAAGAAACCCTAGAACACAGAATATCAGAGCTGAAGGGTCCTTTAAACATAGTCTGTCAGAGCCGGGAGGGATCTTAGAACAGAATGATAAAGTTGGCAGAAACCCTAGAACACAAAATGTCAGAACTGAAGGGGTCTTAAAACATAAGATATCAGAGTTCCAAAGGATTTTGGAACGTAGAACATTAGAGGGACCTTAGATCAAGGAATGTCAGAGCTGTAGGGGCTGTAGAAAACAAAGCCCGAATTGAAGAGATCTAAGAACACAGAATGTCAAACCTAAAAGAGATTTTGGAAGAGAGATTGTCAGAGCTAGAAGAAACCCTAGAATACGGAATGTCAGAGCTGAAGGAGTCATAAAACAGTATGTCAGAGCTAAAAGGAATTCTGGAACACAGAATGTTAGATCTGAAGGGGTCCTCTTAGAATATGAGATGTGAGAGCTGGAAGAAATCCTAGAATACAGAATGTCAGAGTTGAAGGGGCTTTAGAACATGGAATGTTTTACCTGGAAGGAACCTTAAAACAGAATGTCAGAACTGGAGGGACCTTAGAACACTGAATGTTAAAATTGGAAGGAATCTTCTAACATGGAAGCAATGTGGTACAGTGGGGGGTTGCAAGTGCTGGACTTGCAACAGGAAGACCTGTGTTTGAATCCTATATTGGACACTAGCGGTATGCCTTTGGGCAAATCACTTAACCTGAGCCACAATTTTCCTCATCTGTAAAATGGGAATAATAATAACACCTAACAGGTATTAGGATTGTTGTGAAGATCAAATGAACTAACATTAAAAAGCCTTTTTTGCAAACCTTAAGTCACTCTATAAATGTCAGCTACTATTATTTATTATTAATACAGAATAACTGGAGGGGTTAGCCTTTTTGTTTTAAAGAAAGAAACTGAGGTCCAGGAGAGGAAGTGTCTTGCCCAAAGTAAAGCATAGTTAGAATCTCCCTTGAGATCAACCATAGACTTTTAATCGTTTGGTTTCTTGTAGTAACATATTTCCATTCCTGCTAGACCTTAGTCCTAAGAGTCCAAGATAGATAGTTCCAGAGCACCAATTTGACTTAGTCCAAGAGAGCGATGGTAAAAGATGCAGGAGATCGATGCAGCTGCTCCCTTGACAAATGGACTGGGGCTTACTTATCTTACTGGTGTGATGAACAGTTTGATGTAATTACCAGCCTGGATGAAACAAGGGTGAAAAGGAAAGAGCTTGGAAGGAGAATTTCAGGGTTCTGAGAAACTGAACTGAATGGTACAAGCTGTAGAGGCAGATAAGGTTATGTAGCAAGTTTGTGGCTTTTGTGGTTCCTTTCTTCTCAGTGAGCTTCTCCAGGAAGAAAGTTAGAGATGCTAAGGAGTATATTCCTCCCATCATTCCCACAGGGGTCCTTCCTATCTGACATCTCTGGTTTTAATGTTAGTAATGTATCTGGGGCCATCTCCAGTCATGCTGGTATAAATCTGGCCACTGGCCTCAGATGACTCCAGAGAAAAAATTGAGACTGGTGACTGCACAACCCTACCTCACTTAAATCCAATTCACTTGCAAGTCTTGATATCACCTTCTTGATGTCATGGTCCTATTCGAGAACAAAGGACAAGCAACATGATAATGATAATAATAATGATAGTAGCTAGCATTTACAGAACACTTTAAAGTTTGCAAAACTCTTTCTCAACATCATCTCATTTGATCCTCAAAACAACCCTGGGAAATCAGTGCTATTATTAACCCAATATTATGGTTGAGGAAAATGAGGCAGAGTTCAGTAACTTTCCCAGGATCATACAGTTTTGTGGCTTAGTGAACTTTTCCTTCACGGTGAGTCTTTCACTAATAAAACTAGAGATACTCAGGTGAATGTACATCCTCATCTCCAGTCTTCTACCTTGTCCCCTCTTTCATAGAAGGTGAGAGGTGTGATTTGAATTTCTCTCTTTCTGTCTTTGGGTTATTAGCAGATCAGAAAGGAACTCTTTTTGGAAGATTTGTTTTGGGACCAGGGCATGGAGAGGGCTGGTAAGGGTGGGGGTAGTTCATAATTTGACTTTTGAATTGATGGTGAGATAGAAAAAGAGGACAGAGGTCATGAACCAGATTTGACTCCTCCATCCTTTCCCCAGCACCTCCAGACATCCCAGAAGGGAAGTAGCAAACCTCTTGTTGAATTGTCTTTGGAGAGGAGAATGACTTTTTCTAGTATTCTAGATAAGGGGGTAGAGAGGGACAGAGACTGACTGGTTCAGGAGGTTTCACTGTGTACCCATTCTGGTCCAGGAGGTTTCATTGTGCCCTCAGAAAATCATTCATCATCAGCTATGGAAGTGGCTTTAGGATGTGTAATATCAGAGCTGGAAAGGACCTTAGAATACAGACCATCAGGCAGATCTAAATCAACAAGGGAATGGTTTGAAAGTTTCTGCTCTTTTCATTCTCAGGGGGGGATGCAGAGCTTTGTAACTGGATATAGTCTTGAATCTGGGGATACTTGATAATGACCAGAAATTATTTCTTCAGTTCCCAACAGCCCAAATGAAAGCAGTACCATACTTTCGGATCCTCTTTTTGGTATTCCCCCCCATAATAAAAATTCTACCTAGTGCATTTCTAATAATAGGTTACAAGGCATCTTCCTGACAACATATCGGTGAGGTAGAACCTTTATTCCTATTTTTACAGAGGGGGAAACTGTGGCCCTGAGCACTGAAGCCTAGATCTTATATCTAGGGGGCTCCTTCTCCTCCTCCCACGCAGATCAAATCAAACATTTCTTACCCCTGAGACTGACTAAAGAAAAAGGCTCAGGGGAAGAGGCAGGTTTCCCCACTCCTCTGAGGTCCCCCATTCCCTCTTAGTCCCCCTTTCTCATGACAAAGACTTCTAGGAAGGGAAGCCCAATTATCTTGATCAGACTCCACTAGAGAGGAAGAAAAATGCTTCTTAGACCCACTTCTCAGCTCTTTCTCTCAGGGTCTAGTTTGGACAGTGTACAAAGGAGCATAAATTATTTTTAACACCCTCCACCAAGCCCCATTCACTTTCTTGTCAGGGACCCTGAAGAGTGTATAGTCAACCATTGTGGTCTTATCTGGAGACCTATTCCAAAGGGTTTCTTCTAAAATCTTAAGACTGGATATGGCTGATAGGCAATCAAAGGATCTGGGTTCAAATTCTACTACTGAATGACCTTGAGGAAGTTAACTAATCAACTTGGGTCTTAGTTTTCTTATCTATAAAAATGAGAGAGTTGGATTAGATAACCTTCAAGGCTCTTTCTAGCCCTGAATCAGTGACCCTATGGTCCTGTATAGTTATGTACATGAAAGACCAAGTAGGTAGGGTGTTCCAGAGTAGGAGGAGATGCTGGGATGAAGGGGAAAGAAGCTGTGATTGTGGAAGATAATATTAATGAATTCACATTACTATAGTGATTTATATTTTGCAAAGCACTTTCTTTTAAACCATTATTTTATTGATGTTTTTAAAAAACCATAGTCATTTCCTAATATGCTTCTCTCTTCCACGCTATTAAACCCTTTTTTATAACAAAGGAAATCAGCAAATCAAAAACTTACCAACAAAGCCATTTGTTCTGCAAGAGTATATACCATGCTGCCCCCGAAGTCTCTCACTTCTCTATAGACAAGTCACAGGGTCATAGATTCAGAGCAGGAAAGGACCTTAGAATTCATCTAGTGTGACCCATGCCTGTTTTTGTGGGTTAAACTCTATCATGGTAATCCATTAGAAGAATCCCATTGCCTTTTAGTGTTCTTATTTAAGTGCCTGTGATTTTTGTTAGGTGGCACAGTAGATGAAAGCACTAGACCTGGAAACAGAAAGACACATTTCTGAGTTCAAATCCAGCTTCAGATACTTACTAATTGTGTGTCGCTGGGTAAGTCTGTTAACCCTGTTGGCCTCAGTTTCCTCATCTGTAAAATGAACTGGAGAAGGAAACGGCAAACCATTATCTGGGCCAAGAAAACCCCAAATGGGACCACCAAGAGTAGAACACAACTCAACAGCAACATAGGCATCATCAACAGCCACAACAGTTTTTGCTCCCAAAAAACTTTCTTTAGGACCATATTATGAGATTCTCCATGTGAATAGTTTTAGCTTTGAAAGATTGCTAGATTTTGAATTCAAGGAGTTGGATTTGACTCTAAACTCTCTACTTATATGCTATCTTTGTGACCTTAGACAAGTTATTTTGCTTCTCTCTATTAAAAATGAGGCATTTGAACAAGGTTTGGAGGTCTGTTTCATGGATTCCTTGGGAGAGTTGAAGTCTCTGAGTCTCTTCTCAGAATAATGGCTTTTTAAATGCATAAAATAAAATATATTTGTATAACAAAGGAAACCAGTTACATTAAAATAAAATTAAAAAACAAAAAAAAAACCCAAGTTCATGAAGAGGTTAGGAACTGGATTGAATGGACTCTAAGTCCCTTCTAGGAACTAAAGCCAGGAGAAGAAAGGGACCTGGTCAGGGTCATGGGTAAGTGAGGTCTCTTGCTGAGGTCTTCCAAGTCCCAAGTTCAAGACCCCTCTGATGAAGGGTAACATCCCCTAACCTCCACCCTTTTGGCTCAGAGCCCTGGCATGACAGCTTCTCATAGACCAAGTGAACCATACAGATGGGGAGCTCTTGGTAGGAGGAACCCTGGGAGCTGTTAATGAAGTAAGATCAGTTCATGGAGGGCCCTATGGCCTCAGATTCCTTGATCCTAGGATTCCAATTCTTCCAACTTCTTTCAATAGATCCTGGGCCTTCCCACAAATGTTTTTTACCTGTTAAATCTCAGAAGGGACCTCAGAGATTATCTAGTTCAAACCATACCAGACTGATTATGGCACATGACTGTACATGTGCAACATATCTGACTTTTGCTCACCCAACTTTCTTTTGTATACCCTTAGTGATGGGGAACTCACTATTTATCCAAGGCAACCCATCCCATTTGGTCCCTAAAATTCACCTTTCTTCCCTGCTCCTATCCTGTTCAAAACTTTTTTGGGGGGCAGACCTGCCAATCCAAATTCAGGGTTGCAGTGGATGCCATTGAGTTTCCCATTAACTCTGGAGATGTTTTCAATAAGTTGTTCCATCTTATCCCTGTACTTTGGAATCAGCATCCTGCTGTTATCCTTCCTATTTGTAAGAGAAAGAAGTGAGTGAAGAGATGGGGATGGTGAGTGGGAAAAAAAGTACCAGAGATTGCTTTCCTAAGGGTGGGGGGGAGAATGATGCTGCTGATACTGCAGAGTGGCCTGTACATCATTCTCATTTCCCATTAATATTTATGGAGGCCTTGATGAGTGGTGGACTGAAGGTTGAGAGTCTGGTGTGTTTGGTCCAGCTTTAGGAAAAGCCTCCTAGTGTTAAGCTGAGTGCTGTGGATTGCCCCTCCCTGCCCAACTCTGTTTAAAGTGATTACTGGCACTGGGCCTGGGCCTGGCCACAGCAGAAAGTTTCTATGGGCCCAGCCACAGGAGAAAAGGAATCAAGGGCTTCTCTAACTCTTGGCTGCTGGACTGGCCACATGACCCAATCCACTATTAGGCCCATATTTTCCCCTGGTTCCCCTACAAATAGGGAAAACCCCCTCTTCCTCATCTCCCTCAGGCTGCAGACCCCATCTCACTCCTTTTCCTGCTGAGATGCCCCTCCTTTCTAGCTGGGTCTTTTCCTTGCTTACCAAATCAATCATTCAAACTAGAACTTAGGTACCCAATAATTTATGAAATTTCCCCTGATCCCCTCTCCTCCATTAGGCCCATTCTTTGCTGTGATCTCAGAGAACTTTATATTCCTCTCTTGTATTTATGTTTCTTGTGATAAAAATAAGTTTCTGTTGATGTCTTTTTTTGGCATCACAAAATTTTCCCCTAATATCTTTCCCTGTTCTCCTCTCAGAAAACTATTCTCTATAACAAATAGTATTTCTTTCAAAGACAAAAGAAAAAGAAAAAAAGAGGAAAAAAGCATAACTGAGTAGTACATTGGAAAAATATCTGATAAGGTATGCAACGTCTAACACTAAAGTACCCTCCAATCTTTGCCCAGGGATGAGGTGCAGTCTTCTTTGTATCTTGTCCTTGAGGTCATTCTTGCCCATTCTTACACTCTACAACATTGCAACAATCACTCTTTTTTGGTGGTTTATGTTTTAATATTTATTGCATTTAACAAATGCAATAAAATACACTTATTAAATTTTATTAATTTTGTTGCATTTATTTGCATTTATTCTAAATAACCTATGTGAGAGGTAGTGAGGTATAGGAGTTAGAGAGGGACCTTTGGTCCCAGAAAGACTTAGTTCAAACTCTGTTTTTGATTCATATCTACAGAGGATGAAGGAAGACAGGAGACTGTGAAGTTGTAGACATTCCTTAGTATCTCTAACTTTCTTGTTGGTAAGAAGCTCCCAGGAAAGAAAAGGGCCACCAAGCCACAGAACTGTAGGCAATCTCAGAACACAAGTTAGAGAGAAGATTGCCTTCCTCCATCAGTAGAGGGAATTTCCTCATCTAGGACTTTCCTAAACTATGACATCTCCGGGCCAGACCCTTTCCTTCTTCCCCATGACTTGTCTCTTATATTACACTGTGAATTGCAACATTATAGTTTTTAAATTGCAAACACTGTATATTGTAAATTGTAAACATAGTAGATTGCAAATCACTAACTTTGTAGATGAATTTGCAAACATTGACTATAATCTCTGTGACAACTGAAAATTTGTTTTTCTGTCCCTCATAGTACTGCTCTCAGCATATAGTAATTTTTTAATATGTGAATGTCGAATGAAGGAATGAATGACCTAATCTAGGTGACCTGGAGAATAAGCCCTACCTAGAGAAGTCACTAAATACCCTCCTACCTATCACAGGATCATTTTTCTGAAAGGCTCCTATCCAGTCCTTGCTACTTCTCATCATTCAGCAATTACCATATCCCGGAAGAATTCCAGATTCCTCCTAGCCTCAACAGGGGCACTACCCCTAAAAACGAGTAGAGTTGTCATTTATATAAGGTCCATAAGACAGTTTACAAACTTATTTGAGCCTTACACCAACCCTGTGAGTAAAGTAAGGCAGGTGTTATGATCCCCATTTTACAAATGAGGAAGATAATGCTTTGAGAGCTTATGGCTTGCCCATGCTCACACATCTGGAAAATGTTGGAAACAGGATTTGAATTCAGGTCTTCCAGACTCCAGGACTACTGTTCTATCCCCGGCACT
The DNA here is from genome assembly GCF_037893015.1 of Macrotis lagotis. Lineage (NCBI taxonomy): Eukaryota > Metazoa > Chordata > Mammalia > Peramelemorphia > Peramelidae > Macrotis > Macrotis lagotis. The sequence goes on from NC_133658.1 coordinate 862,922,653, forward strand.
ATCTAGAATGCATAGTTTGAAGCAGGAGGGCCTGGGGTTCAATCCTGGTAACCTGTGTTTCCTCTGATGACACAAGACAACTTGGTACAGTGGAAAGAGGGCTGGTTCAGGAGTTAGAAGGTCTGGCTTTACTACCATTGTAAGTTTAGGAACCTTAGTTTTCGCAACTAAAATGGGGAAAGTTAGCCTCTGAGGTCCCTTCCAGCTCTAGAGCTATCATCCTTGGGGAGGGAGGAGTGTAGGGAGAAACCTCTCTTTGTGCCCCATTCTTGGATCCTTCAGTAGTTTATGTCTGAGGAGGAGAAATGGGGCTTCCTTGTTGAATCTGAAGATTGCATGAGGAACATTGAATGACAGGCAGAACATTGGTGGTTCTGGTCAGGGGAATCCCGATAAGACTACAGCAGATGGATCAAATTTTATTTTATTTTTTTTATTTTTTAAATTTTCATCCATTTGTACATGCATATTTCCAAGTTACAAAATTTCCCTCTACCCTTCCTTCCCCCCTCCCTCCCTTCAGTAGGGAACAGTCAGGTTAGCATTTTACATATATATATATATATATTTTGTTAAACCTATTTACAAATTAGTAATTTTTAGCATGAGGATTTAGGATTAAGGGAAAGAGATACATAAGAGATTATTTAATAAAGTGTTCATAAGATTCGGTAGGGGTGTTTTTTTCCTGGGTGTTTTCTTTTGTTTTTCTTCCTCTGGTTGGGAATAATATAATCCATAACCAGTCTAATATAGCTGTCCAAACTCTCTGGACTGTTGAGAGGAGCTGCTTCCAACAAGGTTGTCCAAGGTTGTTAAAGTGTACATTGTTTTCTTGACTCTGCTCCCTTTGCTCAGCATCAGATCTGGTAAATCAAGATAGATTTAATAGGGATAAATGCTGACCTACACTGGGAGTTTAGAAAAGTGAAGAATACAAGTCTCAGTTGGGAGAAGCATAGTCAGACGAGAGTCTCTAGGGAAAAGGTCTGTAGGTTTCAGTGAACTGTGAACTCAGGAGCCAGTGAAAGATAGAAATAATAGTGAGAAATGGAAATAAAAATGGCTTATGTGATGTCTGAGACTGTGAAAACTAGTCATGGGGCTGGAAGGGATGAACAGCGCTGCCAGGGTCTGCTTTGTTCTTCCCTGCTCTGCCACATCTGCAGTTTTATATTCTATTCTAGGGACTTAATTTTAGGAAGGAAATTGAAGGAGAGTATTCAGGGTTTTAATCCTTCCCTTAGTGCTTATGAACTGGGTGACCTTGGGCAAGTCAATTAAACCTCTTTTGCAGTTCTGTTTTCTCATCTGTAATCTGAGAGTTTTTATTTGACTGCCTCTAAGATCTTTTCTAAAACCACAGTCCCATAATGATTATGATAATAGAAATAATAAGAAGAATGATAAATAGTTTGCATTAATTTAGCCCTTTGAAGTTTATAAGACACTTTACATGTATTATTTCATTTGTTCCTCTCAAAAATCCTAGGAGTGAGGAGCTATTATTATCTCCATTTTACAAGTGGGGAAATTGAGGCAGAAAGCAATTAAGTAATTTACCAAGGTCATACATTTATGCAAAGTCTAAAGCAGGATTTCAGCTCTGGACCTTCTTGACTTCAGAATAGAGAAAAATGTTTCATCATCAGCCTTCTGGAATTAGTGTTGGTCATTATTATTTATTTTTTTTGGTGAGACAATCGGGGTTAAGTGACTTACCCAGGGTCACACAGCTAGTAAGCTCTAGGTTGAATTTGAATTCAGGTCCTCCTGACTTCAAGGCTGGTGCTTTTATCCACAGTGCTACTTAGCTCTTTTGGTTGTTTTTTAAACCTGAGCTCATGTGCCTTTTGGGGTTATTTTCATTTGTATTAGTGTAATCATTGTATACGTTTTTCTAGTTATGCTTTCTTTTCTCTCTGTCACTTCCTGCAAATGGCTTAGAGTCAGGAACATTCAAAAGTACTATTTTGAATGCCGAAAGAGTACTAACATGAATATTTTGGCATGGGTGGGACTTTCCTTTATGTATTTGACTTCTTTTTGGGATATGTGTTTAGAAATGAGATTGGAGGGTGAAAAGATATGAACAATTGCTTAACTTCTCACTTCCTTTTAAATTAATTTCTAGGACAACCAGATGAACTCCCAGTTCTATTCCCAGTATATCTGAGTTCTTTGTCTTCCCAATGTCCCAATGTCTTCCCAATGTCACTGCCATTTTTGTCTTTTCTCATCTGAAAAGTCAGATTACATGGACAAAGTGCTTTCCAAATCCTAACATTCTCAGAAAGGTTAACTAACATCATCCTCATCCTTAGTTACTTCAGGCTTAGCTCAGTTCTGTTCTTCCTAGATGTAGTGGCCATTAGGGGAGCAAAATAAGAGGTTAGAGGGATCTTTTGTAATCCTGGATTTTAATGAGACTTAATAAAGAATTTACTTTTTTAGCTACTATATCACATCATGAACTCATATTCAACTTACAGGCCCCAAAGCCTTCTCATCTTTTCCATATTAATTATGTCTAGACACATACCTCTGTCATTATGTTTTGAAAAATCCAAGTTTCCAGGTGAGATCTGGCTCAATGCATTTAAAAGTTATTTTTAGTTCTGATATCCTAGGTCCTAAGGCCCCTCCCAGCTCTGACATTCTGTCTTTCTAAGGCCTCTTCCAGCTCTGACATTATTTTAAGACCCCTTCTAGCTCCGACCTTCTATATTCTAAGGCCTCTTCCACCTCTGTCATCTTGTGATTTAAGGCTCCTCCCAGCTCTGACATCCTGTGTTCTTAGGGTTCTTCCAACTCTAACTTGCTATGTTCTAAGGCCATTTCCAGCTCTAAAATGCTTTGTTTTAAGTTCTCTTCCAGCTTTTCTAGTCTACTCCATATGTAAAGTCACTTTATAATAAATTGAATTTGTTTGTGGGTATGTACAGAAGTTAGGCAGCAAATATCCTTCAGTTAGTGCCAGAGTTGGTTGGGGGTATAATGTGACAGGATATATATGAGCATGGTGGGGTGGGTGTGTATATATATATATATATATATATATATATATATATATATATATATATATATATATATATATGTACAGGTGTGTACCTTGAACAGGATTGCAGGGTAGAAAGTAACTCTAGAATGAAGGCTGCACATAGAATATATTAGATTGCATTTGTACTTAGAAGAAAGAGTGTCCACATCCAGTTGCTAGGGAAAATCAGGGTGCTAGTTATTTACTAGAAAACAAAACATAGAAAAGTGATTTTTTTTAGAAAAGGAAGAATTTTCAAAATTGTTTGACTTCCCCCAAATAAGATGTGTACCACACCCTTGCTTCTGCCTCCTCTTCCTTCCCCAATGCCAAATCATTTAGCAATGCTTTCCCAGGGCCCCAAGTCACCACTGATTCATGCTCCCTCAACTTTGCTTAGTTCCTCCATGGAGAAAGTCCTTGCCCTTTGTGGGAGTCCTCTTCAGAGTTAATTTTATCTGTCTTTGAGTCAGCTGACCTGAGTTCTTGCCAAATTCCTTTTACTCTCTATGTAACTAGGGGCAAGTAATCTCATCTTTTTGAGTTTCAGGTTTCTGGCAAGGAAATGTCATTTCCCATTATATTTTTCTTCTTGTTCCTCAGCCCAGTGTTGGAATTTCTTGTGTACCTTTGCTTGATGTCTCAGAAAGAAATGAAAAGATGTTTCCCTAATACATAGAAATCTTAACTACTCATTGTCCCACCCTGATGGACTTGCCTAGGTAACTGTTCCTATCTTTTCTTTTTCTTTCTCATATTGGAAGTCAGAGTGAAGGAGGAGAGAAGAGATTTAGAGAGGTTAAAGGAGACAGTGAGAGAGGAAAATTTTTGTCCCAATCAGGAAATGGGGTCAGAGAGAGCAATATGAGAAGATGCTGCCTTTGGCCACATCTACTTCCTGGGTGGGGTTCTCTCTTTAAAGTATAATATGTATGCTCACTCTTTCCACTGATACTAAGTATATTTGTGGAATAGTGTACCCCATGTACTCCTCAGGAAGATATGTTTTGGTGTCACTGTTTTTACTATAGCATTTAATAAATGCCTTAGTTTTGAGATAGTTGTGTCTGACTATTGATGGTAAGCCCATTGGTGGGGGCTCAGGAGTTAAGAGTTTTAGGTTTGTTAGATTGAACACTTTGAACCTGTGTTAACCATTCCTCAATGGAATCAACTTCTGTATGCATGTTGGGGTGGGGGGGTTTACTCCAGAGATAGGACAACACAGGGAAAACCAGGGACACAAGATGTACATTGAAAGGGACTGTGGTCTCAGAGCAGCTTTTGGGCTTGGACACTCTCAGATGGTTCATGGGAATTGTAGTGTCAAGGATGGGAGGTGGTAATACTCCTGGTGAGATACTGATACCAAAGAGGGTTTACTAATCAGCTTATTCTTGTTAAACAAAAAAGTTCCACCTCTGATAACAATCAGTAATTCCTTCTTATCTCACCTCTTAATCTGATACCTATAGGAGCTAGGGTGTTATAAAAACTTCTTTGGGGCTAAAATGAGCATCATCTTAATTATAGAGATAATTCCAGCAAGGGGTAGGGAGAGTGGCAGGAGAAAGTCAAATAATGACTTACTGTCTAGATTAGTGGAGAAACAACCAAATTATCCTAAGGAGTTTTCTTTATAGTCCAAAGTATTTATTTCTCTTATTCCTTTGAGACCTGCTTCTTTCTTGGGAGGGCAATAGAATTTTTGCTCTAAAGTTTTATAACTTTCTCTTAAGATTGTACTTAATGTTGCCTTAGATGCTGGGGATAGAAGGAACAGGAGTATCACACAGATCTTAAAAATGGGACCTCAACTTACCAGTTCAAGTGTTTATAAACTCTAGTCTCTGATGAAATGGTGGCCCTTCTTGATGAGGCCAACCCTTCTACATATGACTTAAGTCCTATTCTTTTCCTAACATCATTCTTCCTTCCTGATCTTCAGTCTCTTTTTAAGTAGTTCATCTTTCCCTACCTTCTACAAAAATTCACAGACCTTTAAAAAAAGTCCTCACCAGGAGGTAAGCCCTGCCCTTACCTCCACTCAAGGTATCTTCCTATAGATCTACTCCCTTTCTCAGTCAAATGACTTGAAAAAGTCCTCAACACTTGCTACTTTCATTTCCTCTTTTCTGAAACATCTAGTTTTTGACTTTAGCATTCAACTGAAACTGAACTCTCTTTCCCAACATTCCTGAACTGCTAAATCTTATTTATTTGTTTATTTATTTATTTATTTTTAAAGAATTTTTTTTTTTTGAGTTTTACAATTTTTCCCCCATTCTTGCTTCCCTCCCCCCTACCCCCACAGAAGGCATTCTGTTAATGTTTACATTGATCTCAGTTGAATGTGATGACAGAGAAATCATATCCTTAAGGAAGAAAAATAAAGTATGAGATAGTAAAATTACATAATAATGTAACGCTTTTTTTTCCTAATTTGACAGTAATAGTCTTTGGTCTTTGTTCAAAGTTCATAATTCTTTCTCTGGATACAGATGGCATTCTCCATTGTGCCTGATTGCTGCACTGATGGAATGAACAAGTCCATTAAAGTTGATCATCCCCCCCATATTGCTGTTAGGGTGTACAGAGTTCTTCTGGTTCTGCTCTAGATGGACTTTTGTCAGTCTTCATCCTTTAGCCTTTTTTAGATGACTGCTAAAAATCTTAATTTTTTCTATGACTTCTAAAAAATATATTGTTATACCATATTGTTAAAGAATTCCACATTCAATCAAGTGGGTATCTTTTGATAGCACTTGCTTTTCTTTTTCAGAGAAATTATCTGTCCTTGTATCAATGATTCAGAATCATCTTACTATCATTTCTTTTTTTAAAGTTTATAATATTAGTTTTTTACTGATGTTTTTGTTTTTATACCATTTTCCTTTGTTAATGTTTCCTCCTTTATCCATTGAACTTTCCCTGGCAACAAGGATATATATATATGCTTATGTGTTTATTTATATATTTTATGTAGTTATATGTATACATATATACACAACATGTTAAATAAAATATACATTAAAATATATCCTATATCTGTGTATGTATAGGATATAAAGTACATGTTATATATAATAAATGTTACGTATATTTATTGTTGTTGAATAATTTTTCCATTGTGTCTATCTCTTCATGACTACATTTGAGATTTTCTTAGCAAAGATACTGAACTGATTTGCCATTTCCTTCTCCAACTCATTTTACAGATGAGAAATTGAGGTAAACAGAGTTAAGTGACTTACCCAAGGTCACATAGTAAGTGTCTGAGGCTGAATTTGAACTTAGGAAGATGTATTTCCTGACTCCAGACCTGACACTCTATCCACTGTGTCACTTAACAACCCAAATATATATCACACAAATATGCATGTATATAGTTCTATCTATATATCTACATACACATATTTAAAATAATCCAAAACTTGAAATTTTACCTTCTCATATTAACATTAATAAGAAATAATCTGTCATCTTTTAGGTCCAGAAAAGTGGTGGTCAGCTCTCTCTTTCCTGTTCAGTGATGGATGAAGAGAACTTCCGAATGGATTCTGAATTCAGATATACCCTTTTTCCCATTGTCTATAGTATCATCTTTGTGCTGGGTGTCATCTCCAATGGTTATGTCCTGTGGGTATTTGTCACCCTCAACCCTGCTAAGAAATTAAATGAAATCAAGATCTTCATGGTCAACCTGACGGTCGCTGACCTTCTCTTCTTGGTAGTTCTGCCCTTGTGGATTGTCTATTATTTTAACAAAGGCGATTGGATCCTCCCTAAAATCCTCTGCAATGTGGCTGGTTGTTTCTTCTTCATCAACACCTACTGTTCTGTGTCCTTTCTTGGGGTCATTACTTATAACCGCTTCCAGGCTGTGACAGACCCAATTAAAGCAGCTCAACACACCACACGCCGGCGGGGCATCATCCTGTCCTTGATCATTTGGATGGTGATCATGGGGTGTGCCTTGTATTTCTTCTTCCTGGATTCGACCCATGTTGTTTACTCAAAAGTCAGTGATAAAAATGTAACCCGCTGCTTTGAGAATTATGAAGCAGGAAACATCCCTGTCCTCATCATCCACATCTTTATTGTCATTTGCTTCTTCATTGTATTCTTTGTGATCCTGGTCTGCAATGTGATCATTATCCGGACCTTGTTGTCTCAGACCCTCCAGCCTCAGAGCAATGCCAACATTAAAAACAAAGCCCTCTGGATGGTTTGTACCGTGATGGCAGTCTTCTTCATTTGCTTCGTGCCTCACCACATTGTCCAATTGCCCTGGACCCTGGCAGAGTTGAAAATGAGTTTTCAGGAGAGCTCTGTCCATCAGCGTATCAATGATGCCCACCAGGTGACTCTCTGCCTCATGAGCATCAACTGCGTCTTGGACCCCATCATCTACTGCTTCCTCACTAAGAAATTCCGAAAACACCTTTCAGAGAGGTTACAGAGCATGAGAGGGAGTCGTAAATGCTCCCGAGTCACTACAGACACAGGTGTAGAAGTGTCCCTTCCTCTCAACAACTACCCTATCAATTCCATGAACAATTAGGCTGGAGATCCCCTGCTCCAAGTCAAGAAACATTGCTCTGCAGGGATTATGCTGTTACCTAGAGAGGAAAGAGAAGACATCTCACCTGAGCTTGGATAGTGCCCTCCGCCTTAATTCTCTGGACACCTACCGGTTGAGCCAGAGTGGAGCTGAGACAGCTTCTCTAAACCAAACTGGGAAGATCTAAATCTGACTCACTCTTCCCCTAGGAAAAAATCCACCTGCCCTTAGGAAATCCTATTCTTCTCAGGATCATGTTAGAAAATCTGCATGTAATAGTGTGATGGTTCCAGTTAAGTGGCTCACAACCCACTTTGGAGATTCAGCATGATGATGCTAAATAGAAACTCAGGCCTGGAATCAGGAAGTCCTGAATTCAAATTTGACCTCAGACACTTACTGGCTGGGTGACTTAACCTTATTTGCCTCAGTTTTCTCATCTGTAAAATGAATTGGAGAAGGAAATATCAAACCACTTCAGCATTTCTTTACCAAGAAAACCCTAAATGCCATCATGAATTGTTGGATGTGACTGAAATGACTGAACAACAACAATAACTTCTAAATGTTAATAATTAGTATAAAAATTATTGTGGGAGTTCTCACCACATTTTGTTCTTTGTTCATGGAGCAAAAAATATTAGAAAACACTGTTCTAAGGAAAATAAAACTGAATTTGTTGTCACAGGACCAGGGTTTAAATCCTGACTCTTCTAATTGTGTTCTTCATAATTTGGGGCAAGTCCATGACCCTTTCTGGGTCTTAGATTTCTCCTCTGGAAAATGAGAACATTGACTTTGATGATCTCTGAGTATTTAATCTATGAGTTATGATTCCCATTCTGTGAGATGATGTCAAAATCAAGACCAGATTCAGAAACCCAGTCATCTGATTCCTCCTCTATTCAATGACTAGATGACTCCCTGTGAATTCTCAACATCCCATCCTAGGAACCAGTATCTTAATGGAAATATCCCAGAATCCTCTGGGCGATAGCATCCATAAAGGATGCTTCTATGAAGATTAACTTGAACTGAGGGACCAGTAGCTGACCTACTCAGCTAACAAACTGATGAGTAAAAGAATTAGTTCAGATGAACTCTATAGTCATCAAATCCAAGACTTAGAGAGCTCTGGAAGTCTATAAGCCAATACAACCTAAGACAATATCCCGAATGTAGAAGAAGTCCACTCAGTATTGGTTTAGAATTTATGAAGTGTGTAACAAGAAGAATAATGAACTTTGAATCCAGTTTTATCTGTGTTCCACTCGCTAGTTTTTTTCTGTGTGGTGTTGAGCAAGTCACTTAACCTTTGTTCCCTTTTCTGTAAATGCAAATAATAAGATCAACCCTATGTATCTCACAGGGTTGGGGGTTTTGGGGTGTTTTTTAGCATCTTATTGAAATGAGACAGCATCTGTGAAAGCACTTTGTAAATTGTAAAGTCCAGTGGAAATATGCCTCAATGCTTCCAAACTTCAAAAGCTCTGAAATTTTATCTGCTTGGGTGCTCCCACTAATGCAGTTTGCAACCCATTCCATGCTTTTTACGGGCAGTTTCATGAGTTTCTATGGCCTCAGAAGTTCATCTGGTAAACAACTCTGATAATGCACCTTATCAACCTTACCCAGTCTAGTTCTGATTTGACAGTTGTGTAAGCAGTCCATTGGGAGTCTACATTCAAAGTCTTCCAGTCAGTGCTTGGGAAAATAAGGTTCACCTGTATGCCACAATGTGACATCAGAAGAAGATAGACCGTAAAGCATTAAAGAAGTAAATTGACCCTGAGCATAATCCTAAAGTGAGTAATATTGATTCTTTCCCAGATATTGAAGTGGGGACCTTTTCAGAATCCTTGTTTCATGAGTAATCTAGCAAATGAGTTCAGATATGGTAACTGGAAACTGGAAACCCATCCTTCTCTTCTAGTGGGATGAATTGACCCTTCAAAGCCCACACATAAAAGTCTAGTTCAAAATAATTTTACAGTTGCAGCCTCAGCTCCACCTTGAACAATGCCTGTGGTATTGTGTATGTCAGAGGACAACTTATGAAGTATTCCTTCAGAGCATGGCTTCCCATCTATCTCATTGCTTGGCCAATGTCCACACTGAACCCTAAGTGGTCTAAATCCATCCTGAGACCAACGACCTAGAGTTGAGAGTCAGAAGAGCTAGGTCGTTGGTCTCGGGATGGATTTAGACCTTAGGAGAGGATATTTCCCAATGTGGGGGGAAATGACTTGCCCATGATTGCACAGCTTCTAGGCAACAGAGCTGCTAATCCATGTCTTTTTAATTCTAAAATTAATGGGGTTTTTTCCACTTTATCACAGCTTCTCTTTGTATTCCATAATTCTATCTTTATGACCTTGGGCAAGTTTATCCCTCTGGGACTCCTTTGCCTCATCTATAAAAATAAAGGGGGGTAAATTAGATGATTCTGATTAGCTCTATCAGTCATAGAAAATCTTGATAAAATGTTGTATAAACTTTAGTGATTTGCCAGTCCTGGTCTTCTTTGAGAATGAAGGACAAAACATCATCATCATCAATAGATGTAGAGGGACATATCCTGTGGTTTAGACTATCTGGTCACTGATGTGCTCTCTCTGCTTTATGGACCAAAGATGTAAAGGGAACTTTTGGCAGGGATATGCTGATAAAAGTTTAATAACTGTATCTTTGGAAGAAAAATGTATATACATCACAGATTTTAAGTGTAATATACTTTATTAACATTTTCCCTATCACTCTCTTAAGTTGAGATAGTCAACAAAACAAATCAAACCTTGATTTCTAATTTGTAAATGCTTTCACAAAAAATTTACCAGCCTGCCACCCATTAGGGCTGATTCCAACACAGCCTCTGGAAAATCTTGGTCATAATCAATCAATCAGCAAGCATTTAAGAATCTCGCTGTGCCAGGAACCATGCTGCTTAATGGAGCTACAGATACAAAGAAGAGAACAACCCCTGCTCTGAAAAGCCTCACATTTTAAGCCCTGAGAAGGCAGAGTCCACAAAGAGAACTAGACTGAAGGCATGAGTTTGAATTCTGCCTTCGACATTTACTAGCTGTGATATCCTGTGAAAGATGCTCTGCCTCTTCGAGTTGCTTCTGTGAAATAAGAACATTGGACTTGATGGTCTCTGGAATGTTCCTTTCAGCTCTAAATCTAGAATCTTATGCTTAGGCAGGGCAGAACTGGCCAAAGGCAAGGATAGGAGATTGGAAGGAGGGTTCATGATCCCCTAAACGGTTGGCATCCAGTCCATGCCAGTAGACTCTGCTGGAGTTCCAGAGGTTTGTGACCATCTTAATACTGCTGCTACTTTGAACATTGCTTCTTTGCACTGTGTTATGTAAGCCTTGAATGTTAAACAAATATATTTTTGATAAGCAAAACAGTATCTGTATCTTCTTTATTGATTTTTATCCACCCTAGAGCACTGGCCTTGGAGTCAGGAGGATGGGAGTTTGAATCTGGACTCAGATACTTGACTCTTACTATCTGTGTGACCTTGGGCAAGTCACTTAACCCTGATTGCCTCACATCCAGGACCATCTCTAGACTTTCTGATCTTTGGACCCTAATGACTATGGAGGAGAAAGTAAACCTGGTGACTTAGCATGGCATCCCCTCCTCAAATCTAATTCATATGTTTGCCATGGCATTGCCTCCCTGATGTCATGGTCTTCTTCAAAAATGAAGGACAAAAAAACCCAAAACAAAACATTATCCACCCAAGAAGGAGGATTCTGGTTGATCAGCTGGCACAATCTGTAGCCTTGGAGACTGATTAAAATGGTCAAATCTAAAGATAATGATGATTAAAAGGGAGTTTTTTTTTTTTTTAGGGTTTTTTTTTTTTGCAAGGCAAACGGGGTTAAATGGCTAGCCCAAGGCCACACAGCTAGGTTATTATTAAGTGTCTGAGACCGGATTTGAACCCAGGTACTCCTGACTCCAGGGCTGGTGCTCTATCCACTATGCCACCAAGCCGCCCCTAAAGGGGAGTTCTTTCTGGGAAAATCCCTGAGTCCCCATCCTCCCCAGTCAATTAGCCCATTCTCCATCCTCACTCCTATAATTGTGTGTGTGTTTGCCAGTTCATTGTTATTTCTTTTCTCCTTCCTAGAATTACTAAGTACTGTTGTAGAAAATAGTGAGGAGTCACCAGCTTTTCCCTCTAGTTTTAGAGCATCAGCCCAACATGACCAACATAGGAGCAGGGAAGCTGTGCCAACTGAATTAACCTTCTATTTTTGTCATAGGAGAGAACACTAGAGGAAGGATATGTTAACTCTCATTATTTCCAAATCATCTCTTTCACACTTCTCCAAGATTGGACTGAGAATGGTAGGTGGGTCCAAGAACCCTCCTAACAATTCCCCTAGAGGAGCAGAACCCAATTCCAAGTTCTCCTGGGAGAAAATGTTCCACAATGTCAAGATCTAGAGAAAGTTCCAGAAAAAAAATCCCTGAGTAAGTCTTTTCTTGCTGGGAAAGGAGTGAGTGTCCCAGAGAACCTTGTGAGGAAAAATTCCAAGGGGAAAGATCTTTAAATTCACACCTCCATCTTCATATGACAAGAAAGTGTAGAAACTAGCAGATTAATTTCATCAGAATAAAGTCAGAAAGGACAAAGAGCACACTTATAGGACAAACTAGATGGTGCAGTAGATAGAGCACAAGCCTAGAATCAGGGAGACTTGAGTTCAAATGCAGACTCAGACCCTTACTACCTGTGTGATAGGAAGCAAGTCATTCACCTCTGATTGCTTCCCCAGTCCCTATCTCCCCCCCCCAAGAGAATGGAAACATCAATCAACCAACATTTATTAAGTCCCTACTATATACTTCAACTCTCAGTAATGGATTAAAATGCCCCAGCTCACATGTGTCACAGGTACTTATCTGGGACTGGAATATAGCATTTGACCCTCTTCATCTCCAAGGGGAGAATCTACTTTCTGCCATTGTGGGAAGGAGGAGGGTCATAGTTTTGTGTTTCCTCCTCTTCTGTCTATCTCCAAGAGGAATTCTATCTATTTTCCATACCTTCTGGGGGTTCAACAAGGGGTTCACGATAAAACACTTTCCCCAATCACTCTAAAGAGAAAGGCAGTAATTAGATCGTTATCATCAACTCAGCTACCTCTCACTAAACACTGTTTACATAAAAGGTCACTATAAATAATTATCTGCTTCAAAGAAGAAAGTAATAAATAGAAATCTGGGGCATTTCACATAGTGACTTTCTCCATCAAGGATTTGATATATTGTGAGTCAGCATAATAAATTAAATGAGAATTTTTGGGGAGTTTTGCAGAAACTGCAGACAACACACAAAGGTCAACAGACCACACAAAAATGCATAAAATATATGCATAAAATATAATATCAACCCAAGTTTTACAATAAAGTACTGTAAACATCCCATAAAAGAAGAAAAAATTCAGGCTTCTTCTCTGGCATGAAGGGAGAATCAAAAAATTTTATATGGGCTTTCTAGAACATGGGATCACCTAACACCTCTGTGATATGGAAGGGATAATTGTAAATAGAGGCAGAAAAAATACACAAGAATAGATGGATTTTTGGCAGCGAGATAAAATTACCTTCAAAGGAGAAAGAACAATCTCACCAAAGAGGAATTTATTCTTAGTAGTATCTCAGATTGCAAGCACTAGCAGTCAAGAGAAAAGTCAGGGTGTCAGATCCCTCTTTGTCTGTGACTCCAAGGAGATTTATTTACATTTAAAAGTTTGTGCTTCCTTCACTCAACCATCTCTCTCAAAATCCTTTTGTTGTTGTAGTTGTAGCTGTTCTCAAAGACCAACACCTTCAGGAGGGTGAAGTTTTGACTTGCAAATGAATTAGGTTTAAGTGAAGTAGGGTTGTGCATCAGCCCCACTTTCTCTTCCAACCCTTGGGTCCAGTAGCAAGACATAGGTCAAGATTACAGACAATGGCCCCAATGTAGAAGTCTAATCTTTATATTTAAGATCTTTCCCAGATCTCTGTGTCAAAATGAGGCAATGCCCATTTAGTTAAAGGCTTGGTAAGAACTGAGACAAAAGATGGCCTACTTTGCATTCACAAAAGAACTAGTCAGGGAGGAGGAGGAGACCCTCAGTTTTCCAAATTATCTCCATTGATAAAAGTTCTGCCTTACTCTGGCATAGTTTCAGAAAACTGCCCCACACTTTAGCAGAACGTGAATTGTCCTGCTATACTTCTTTTCTTCCTACTCTGCTTTAGTTAAATACTTTGCTATATGATACACGATACCTGTATGATCCTGATGGTTGAGAATGCATTGGATACAGTTATATAATTTCCACCTTGAACCCTTGACCTTGGGCAAGTCACTTAACCCTGACTGCCTCACATCCAGGACCATCTCCAGACTTTCTGATCTTTGGACCTTAATGATGGTGTGATTCTGGAGTTTTGTATATAGTAAAATATGATAGAGTAAAAGCGTAAGGCAGTTCCTGATGCGTTATCATTTAGTCATTTTAGTTCTATTCAACTTCTTGTGGCTCCATTTGGGGTTTTCCTGTCTGTGTGTGTGTGTGTGTGTGTGTGTGTGTGTGTGTGTGTGTGTAGCAATTGGGGGTTTAAGTGACTTGTCCATGGTCACACAGCTAGTAAATGTCTAAGCAGGATTTGAACTAGGATCCTCCTAATTCCAGGGTGCTCTGCACTATGTGCCACCTAGGTGTAGCTTGGGATTTTCTTGGTAAAGATACTGGAGTGGGTTGCAGTTTCCTTCTCCAGCTCATTTTACATTTTACAAATTGTGCAAAATTTACATTTTACAAATGAGAAGACTGAGGTGAAAAAGGTAAAAGTGACTTGCTGGGGTCACAGAGCCAGTAAGTATTTGAGGTCAGATTGGAACTCAGGCAGATCAGTTTTACTGTATCTGCTCCACTTACTCTATCTGCAGTACTACCTGAATGCTCCGGCTCTGTTGTTGGATTTGTGAGATTCCCCTGAGGTACTTTCCATGGGAAATAGCTGAATTAAGTGGTGAATGATCTTGGTATAGCTGGAAGCAGATTTAAGAAAATTGGATGGTGGGAAGGGAATGGTGTATCTCCAATAGAACTCTACTTGGTGGAGGTGGGGGCAGGGGGAGCATTCTGATTGAAAACTCATACTGCTGAAACACCGTCTGTTATCTATAAATGAAAGACATCTGCTGGAGTGAGAGAAAATTGAACACTTTTTTCTTGAATCCTGTAGGATATGGGTACCTCACCTAGAGTGAGGCACAAGGTGGGGTAAGTACATCAGCTATTATATAGTCTTTAGAAACTCTTTCTTCTCCCATCTGGATTTTCATAGGCTCTCAGAATTTGAGTTACAGTCTAAGAGGTCTGCCCATCCCATGACATGCACCTAATATGATTCCTCCCTACATCATATGCCGTATATCATGTTGATGAACCCCAATTGTCACAGGGGGGGTGTGTGGGATAATATTCAATTACCTAACTGGGCAAACTGAGTTGCATTAGGTCAAGATCTCTAGGTCATTCTTGACTGGCTAAGGATTAGATTCTTCTAATCTTGGGTTTGTCACTTTTGGACTGGGATTAGCAGAACTCTCTCAGTTTTGTAATTGTCTGGGGCCATTCCCCCTTTGTAATGGATTTCAAAGGGACTCTGTGAAGGTCAACAGCACTCTACATTCCTCACACTATCTATATGATCAAGTGATTCCAGATCCCCAGTTCTCAGTTTCTTCAACTGTAATATGAGGAGACTGGGACTAGGTGATTTCTGAGATTTTTACTACTTACTGTGTGAGACAAATGCCACTTAAATAAATTTCAGAGATCTCTCAAGGTATGAAGAGAAGGCTTTACTCATTTCTCGAGAAAAGGGCCACAACCAATTAGGGAGACTGAGGCAAAAGCAAAAGGCCCAAGAATCACATTTATCCTAACTTGATTCCTCCCCCCCCCCAACTGACCCACCCTCATTAATGAGGAATGTGGTTTTACAATCTAAACTCGAAAACTACCCTAGGGAAAGGAGCATAAAATTCTGACAAAGCAAACTCATCTAGGGAAAGGAACATAAAATCCAGACCAAAACCAGATTATCTCTTTAGTTCCAGGAATTGAATGATTCTCCAGACATCAACAGATAAGATGAAGTCAGTTGACTCTTCAACAATATCCCAGAAGTTTGCTTTGTCAAGGGAGGGGGTGGGGGCACATAGTTAACCAAATTCAATCTATAATATTTTACTGAAGAAATCTCAAAACTTTATCCCATACATTATTTATTGCTTTTTCAGCAAGGCAGTAGGGTTAAGTGACTTGCCCAAGGTCACACAGCTAGGTGATTATTAAGCATCTGAGGCTAAAGTTGAACTCAGGTCCTCATGACTCTAGGACTGGTGCTCTATTCTCTATACCACCTAACTGCCCCCTTACTCCTTATTAAGATGCTTCTCAAATCTATATATCCATTCCTCATCTGTCTCTTGAGTTCCAGTCCCACATCACCAGCTGCCCAGTGGACATTTCATAGGCAGCTTAAACTCCACCTTTCCTAAATGGAACTCATTACCTTCCTCCCCAAACCCACCCCTCTTCCTAACTTCCCTATTTATTTGAGAATACATCCTAGTCAGCCAGGTTCACAACCTTACTGTCTTCCTTGACTCTTTACCTTCACTTAGCCCTCTATTCATTTCCCATTTCCAATGGAGATGCTTCCAATTCCAATTTACTCTGAGACTTTCATGGTGGATGGTGGTCATTGGAACTGATGTGATATTCTCTCTCAGCTCCCACCCTGTTGCCTGCCCATCTAGGGAAGCAAATAGACAAGAGACCAGCTATTTGAACTTCCTGTCCCTCTCCCTCAAACTCCTGGGAATGAACATGAGCAATTAATCTTACATTATCTTGTATGTTATAAACAAACAAAAAAAGATTCAGGCACTTTGTCTAATGTGATTTATGATAGCAGTGGACAGAAATGTGGGAAGAAGCTCTGTTTCTTTAAAAAGACAAATGACATTATCCATGCCTAGTATGGGCTGAAGCTAGTAGGGATGGGATTTGCAGAATTGGACCTATTTGAATCTCTCACAAAGATTTTCTATCATCAGATTCCCAGGCAAACACAAATTTCCCATTGACAGGAGTATCTGTAAATAGATATCATAATTTATACAAATATATAAACATACATATATAACTATGTGTATTTATAAATAAATGCACAAATGAATATAAATATATTTATATATCTGTATATGTACCCACATATATGACACAGTGGTTAAAGTGCTGGGCTTAGAGTCAGGAAGACTTGAGTTCAAATTCAGCCTCAGACACTTAGTAGTTATATGACCTGGACAAGTCACTTTACCCTATTTCCCACAGTTTCTTCATATGTAAAATAAGTTGGAGAAGAAAATGTCAAATTACTTCATTATCTTTGCCAAGAAAACCTCCAAAGGACAAAGTCAGAGATGACTGAAAAATGACTGAACAAAAAAATTTTATTTGCTCTTAGATTATCTCTATTACTTTTAATTACTTTAATATTAAAGATTGAGCCACTACCCTCAGAAATATTTTTGAATGATGCCTAGTTTTGAATTCTGGCAAGCTAGTCCTTTATTAGGAGGATACATGACAAACTGCTGCCCACTCACCAAGCAGAGGGTGGGTTCTAGAATTATAGATATCTTAGTTCCCCATATCTTAAGAGTCTCAGAGCTGGAAAGAAATCTAGGTGAAAGCTACACTGAGCAAATAAAGTTTGGAGATAAGGAAATACATCCCCTGCAATCAGTGCTTCCCCAAAGTGGAATGACCTCCATTGGGAGAGATCCTAGGTGGGAGATTTTTGAAGTATGTCTAGTGATCCCTGGGACTCTTTCAGGGTGTCTTTTAAATCAAAAGTATTTTCATAATAACATTGATATTTTAATTTCTAATTTATTCACATTCATATAGCCCATATGAACAAAAACTCTTTGAGGCATTTCTAACATGTTTTAAAGGTATAAATACTCAACAGTTTGAGAATTACTAAACTAGATGATTTTTCTCAGATTTCTTAGAACTGATGTTCTGTGATCTTGTTACCTAGGTCATTCTGTCTCTAACAAAGTTTTTACTTATATCAAGCTAAAATTGGCATCCATGTCCTATTTATTGCTTTAAGTACTAAATATAGGATCATGCGATCCAAAGGTAATCCCTTTCCCACATGACAAACTATACCTTTAAGATAACTGAAGACAAGACAGCTTCCCTTAGACTTCTCTTCTTCAGAGTAGGTATTCCTGGTTCCTTTCATGGATCCCCCATCATTTTGATCTCTTTCCTCTAGATACTACCCATCTTGTCAATGTCTTTCCTAAGAGAAATTATTATTTTGCTTTTTTTATTAACAATCAATTACTAAATTAGGAATTTTATTTACTTTAATTCTTCATTTAGTTACTAACCCCTAATCAGTCTCTGAAGGACAGGACTGATTTTTTATAAATTTAACATGTTTATCTTTTATTTTTAAATTTACAAATATTTTCTTTCCTTTCTACCTCTCTTTTTAAAAAAAAAACAAAAAAATTTCCTCTATCTATATAGTATTTTTTATGATGAGTTCATCACCTTCCTGTTATCACATGGATATCATACTTCATCATCATCCTACCTCTGAAATTTTCTAGTCCAATATTAAATAGTAATGATAAACATGAATACTCTTGCTTCATTTCTTAGTGGAACTGTTTTTAACTGGACACGACTGATTGATTTCCCTAATCCTGGGGGAACCCTGTTCCTCTATCTTGAGTAGGATCCCATCCAACTAGAAGACATGACCTTTGTTTAGAGTGTAAATAGAATCTAATCTAGATGAATTTTAGGGAATAAAGAATAAGCACATGTCTTTATGCCCCTCCATTAGAGTTTAGAATGACCCAGCTCATCAAGGAGAAAACCAATCAGAATGGTCTGAATGGAGATGAATTTCTATGTCCGGGGTGCTGAAAGTGACTGATGATCAAGATACTTTCTCAGTAAGAAGAGGTGAAATCTTCTAGTTTACCTCATTATTAAAATGCTCACCAATCAGGGTTTCTTTCTCCTGTCAGGGGCATTCCCTTTCAAAAAATATTAAGGTATTCTGTGTCTCCATTAGGTGTCCATAGTTAAAAAGAGAAGCCACTGACCATCTTTTGTATTGATTATTAGCTAATCTAATTAATAAATTGATTATTACTTACTCAGAAACTCTGACTCTCAGGCTTTTCATTTGTCACATTCCTAAAATGTGGTGTACAGAACAAAACCCAATCTTCTGTTGTTATCAGAAGTAGGCAGAGGAGGATGTTCCCTTCTTAGGCATTGATTGATTATGAAGGAAATTCAAGTTTTGAAAACAAAGAGACTGTAATCTTGGTGCCAGATCTTGGTTTGCCTTGTCTCCTTCACATCTCACAACCAGCCTAGTGGTCTCTCTCTCTTTTTAAGTTTTTTTTTTTGTAAGCAAGTGGGGTTAAGTGGCTTGCCCAAGACCGAACAGCTAGGTAATTATTAAGTGTCTGAGGCTGGATTTGAACTCAGGTCCTCCTGACTCTAGGGCCAGTACTCTATCCACTGCACCACCTAGCTGCTCCAGCCTAAGTGGTCTCTTGATCTACTATTGACATCCTCAGAAGCTTCTTCCCATCACCGATTTGATCTTGGTGTTCTTTGCATTTGGGGTCTACAAGCTAGATTTCTTTCTTCAAGATCATGCCCTAAACGAGAGATGGGGAACTTTCTTCTAAAGGTCAGAAGTCTGTAGAAGACCCGTGAAATCATTTGTTCTGTTGCTGCCAAGGCACCAGCAAGTGGGACTTGAAATTTAATAAATCTAGGAGCTTTTTTCAGTTTTGTGAGAGTTTTAATGGCACAAAATATTTATAACTACAGCTTATAGTGTAAACTGTATATATTGTTGCAAAGTACTAATAACTGAATCAATGAAGAATGTAGAATCACTTTGACTCAGTTAATTCCAATCATTTAATCAAATGGTTTGATTTGTGCAAAAAATCTGAATGGTGGTCTTCAAGTTCTCATTTTCCTCAGTCATTACTCCGCTACAGCAAGCTAACTTGATCCATTTTTTGATGTGTGAATTTATACATTTTTTGCTTTTGATCCTATTTACAAATATTTTAAGCCAATTTTTATTAAACATAAGAAAAATGAAATCTATTCCACTGATCCAGCACTCTATTTCTTAGCCAATACCAGTTTTGAAGACTGATACGTTATAATATAATTTTAGATCTGATAGGGCTAAGCCACTTACTTTTGTACTTTTTTTCCCCATTAAATCCCTGGAGATTGTTGACTTTTTATATCTCCATATGAATTTACTTGCAATTTTTTCTAACTCATTGAAGTAAATTTTTGGAATTTTGATTGGTAGGGCACTAAACAAGTGTTTAATTTTGGTAGTATTGTCATTTTTATTACATTTCCTTGGCCTATCCATGAGCAGTTGATATTTGCCCAGTTATTTAAGTCTGATTTTATTTGTGTGAGAAGTGTTTTGTAATTGTTTTCAAAAAGTTTTTGAGCCTGCCTTGGTATTTATATTGTCTGAAGTTACTTTGAATGGGATTTCTCTTTCTAGTTTTCTGCTGCATCTTGCTAGTCATATATAGAAATGTTGAGGATTTATGAGGGTTTATTTTATATCCTGCAATGTTACTAAAGCTGCTAATTATTTCTAGTAGCTTTTTAGATAATTTTTTGGGATTCTCTAGGTATGCCATCATGTCATCTGCAAAGAGTGAGTTTTGTCTCTTCCTTCCCTATTCTAATTCCTTTGATTTCTTTTTCTTCTCTTATTGCTGAAGCTAACATTTCTTTTTTTTTGGGGGGGGGGGTTTGGTCTTTAGGTTTTTGTAAGGCAAATGGGGTTAAGTGGCTTGCCCAAGGCCACACAGCTAGGTAATTATTAAGTATCTGATACTTGATTTGAACCCAGGTACTCCTGACTCCAGGGCCGGTGCTTTATCCACTGTGCCACCTAGGTGCCCCTGAAGCTAGCATTTCTAATATGATATTAAATAGTAGTGGTGATAATGGGCATCCTTGTTTCACCCCTGATCTTATTGGAAATGCTTCTAGCCTATTTCCATTGCATATAAGACTTGTTGATGGTTTCAGATAGATACTGCTTATTATTCTAAGGAACAGCCCATTTATTCCTATGCTCTCTAGTATTTTTAGTAGGAATGGGTGCTATATTTTGTCAAAAGCTTTTAAAGCATCTATTGATAAAATCGTATGATTTTTGATAGGTTTGTTACTGGTATAATTAATTATACTGACAGTTTTCCTAATATTGAACCAACCCTGCATTCCTGGGTTGACCTATTTGGTCACAATGTATTATCCTAGTGATAACTTGTTGTAGTCATTTTGTTTTTAAGATTTTTGCATATATATTCATCAGAGAGATAGGTCTATAATTTTCTTTCTCTGTTTTAACTATTTCAGGTTTAGATATCAGCACCATATTGGTATCATAGAAAGAATTAGGCAGAATTCCATCTTCACCTATTTTTTTCAAAGAGTTTATATAGAATTGAAACCTCATTCCTTAAATGTTTGATAGAATTCAATTATGGGGGCGGCTAGGTGGCACAGTGGATAAAGCACCGACCTTGGAGTCAGGAGTACCTCGGTTCAAATCCGGTCTCAGACACTTAATAATTACCTAGCTGTGTGGCCTTGGGCAAGCCACTTAACTACATTTGCCTTGCAAAAACTAAAAAAAAAAAAAAAAAAAAAAAAAAAAAGAATTCAATTGTGAATCCATCTGGCCCTGGAGATTTGTACTTAGGGAGTTCAATAATGGCTTGTTGAATTTCTTTTTCTGAGATAAGGTTATTTAGGTATTTAATTTCCTCTTCATTTAACCTGGGCAACTTTTATTTTTGTAAACATTCATCCATTTCACTTAGATTATCAAATTTATTGGCATAGAGTTGGGCAAAATAATTCTGAATTATTACTTTAATTTCCTCCTCATTGGTAGTGAGCTCACCTTTTTCATTTATGATACTAGCAATTTGGTTTTCTTTTTTTTAAATTAAATTGACCAGAAGTTTATGAATTTTATTGTTTTTTCCCATAAAATCAGCTCTTGGTTTTATTTATTAGTTCAATAGTTTCCTTGCTTTTGATTTTATTAATTTCTCCTTTAATTTTTAGAACTTCTAATTTGGTATGTAATTGGGGGTTTTTAGTTTGTTCTTTCTCTAATTTTTTAGTTGCATATTTAGTTCATTGATTTCCTCTTTCTCTAATTTATTCATATAAGCATTTAAAGATATAACTGGCCCTGGAGTCAGGAGTACCTGGGTTCAAATCCGGTCTCAGACACTTAATAATTACCTAGCTGTGTGGCCTTGGGCAAGCCACTTAAACCCATTTGCCTTGCAAAAGCCTTAAAGAGAGAGAGAGAGAGAGAGAGAGAGAGAGAGAGAGAGAGAGAGAGAGAAGGAACGAACGAACTGGGTGAGAGTAGCCCATGATGCCCTGGCTGCTTGGTTAAAAGTTGAAACAGCCTCTGAATCCTCTATATTTGTGTTCAGCACATTTGCAAGCCACATGTCCTCACTACGTCCATCATGGGAGCATGAGTTTGTATAGGCTGTTGTCTATCTGCTGGTGGAATGCATCTCCACACCAAGAAACAAGGCTGTGAGAAGGATTATCCAGAGTTAGTCACTAGTCCTTTTTTTTTTGTTTGCTTTTAAAGAAAGCCTCTCCTAAGTTTCTATCAATGATATGTAGTATAACAATTGTGATCAAAACCCTATCCCTTTTAATCATTTATCACACTATGGATCGTATACACCTACACACATATAAATACACATGCACACACATACACACACAAACACACAAGTACTAGAGGCTAATTCTGACTTAGAAAATAAAATGGAGTATATATAGAGAGCTATTTGACTGCTGGCAAATGACCGCAGTAGATAGAGTTGTAAATATGACAGCATAAGGCAGGTAGTTTCAGTGGATAGAGCACCAGCCCTTGTGTCAGGAGGATACACCCTTATGAACTCAAATCTGTTCTCATACACTTAATAGTTGGGTAACCCGAGACAAGTCACTTAACCCTGTTTACCTCAGTTTCCTCATCTGAAAAATGAACTGGAGAGAGAAATGCTAAACTACTTGAACATCTTTGCCAAGATAAGCTCAAAAGAGTCATTCATGACTAAACAACAAAAAAGGGATGTTTCCCCAGAACAGAAAATGTCAAGGGCCTTGAAAACATCTTGACTGGGTATACTTCCTCTCCTGAAGAAAGTGTCTCTTAAAATGTCTTTCCTTTGGCATTAGCAGGATAGAAACTTCTGTGTGTCTCAGAGTGTGATTCTTCCAACCTCCCTCCCTCCCTCTCTTCCCCCCCCACCCCGCCCTTTTCTGATAGATATTGGCACAATCAATCAAATGGAGATTCAGTTCCATGAGCACCTTAATTGTCCCCAAGTTAAACTTTTTGCATGATTATTTTGACATTTCTTCCTAAGAAGTGTGAATTCCCCCCAGTTTGGTCTTCTTAGAATTAGCCTCAAATAATTTCATCATAGAAACTAAAAGAAGTAAACTTGAAACTTTCTGTTCCTTTCTTCCTCAGTTTCCTGATTTTTTTGGGGAAGGGAATCCAAGATTGAGCAAGAGCTCCATTAATTAATGTTTCTCAAAAAATGGGATTGAGACCCTTGAATGCATATGTAGTCCTTAGAAGAGGACCAATGGGGAAGGACCTCCCCCCACCACCAGTAATTAGAAGCATGGCCATATCCCTGATTACTCATAAATAATCAGATTTATCTTCTATAGGCAAGATCTTTTATATGGTGGAGAGCAGTCAGGAGGACAAACTACATTTTGCCTTCTCTTTCTGTCAACAACATGCAAATTGTTTCCAAATCTAAAAGAACCATATAAATATTAACTATTATTACTACAATTATTGATAAGTTGATAAAGATAATGATTATAATTCCATGCTATTTGTCCAACTGAGGTTGGGGGAGGGGGCAGCAGAGTAGGGGAATGCTAGCCAGAGTGATGTACAGGGTGGACTATTTGAGCCTTTGACACTCCTATGATATCCATGAAGCTAGCTGGAAATTCCAAGATGCTGGCCAACTGGGCTCTCAAGACACCACCGACTGAATCAGCAGTACAGCCAGTGTGATGAAGCTACTAATGTGAATCTAAGAACTACAGAAGGTAGCCTAATGTTGCAGACTAGGCCTACCAGGAATGGTGGTAAGAATTAACTTGAAACAGAAGACAGGAGAGTGGTCCCTTGTGGAAGAGAGCACCCTAACTCCTCTCCCCCATCCCTGCTTATGGTCTTCACTTTTACCAGCTTGCTCCCCTAAGACTCCATTTTTCTTAACAAAAGGTGCCATAGTTATTACAAAAAAGTGAAAAAACCTGTGACTCTTCTATAGGATAGGTACATGTTAATATACTTTGTACAAGTATTTCCAACTGTATTTCTTTTTTGTCCCTTTTTTTCTTTTTGATTTTTGCAAGGCAATGGGGTTAAGTGACTTGCCCAAGGTCACACAGCTAGGTAATTATTAAGTGTCTGAGTGGGATTTGAACTCAGATTCTCCTGACTCCAGGGCTGGTGCACTATCCACTACACCACCTGCCCCTCAGCTGTATTTCTAAAACAACAACAACAACAACAACTAAAAACATTTCCAGGAAAATAATATATTGGCTGAGAAAGAAAAAGAATATGCCAAAAAGTGTCAAGGGTATAATGACTGATTATTTTCTTATTTTGAATAATATTTTATTCCTCCCAGTTACATGTAAAGACAATTTTAAACTTTTGTTTTTGCTTAAATTTTTTCAATTGTATGTAAAAATAATTTTCAATATTCATTTTTGTAGTTTTCTCCCTCCTGCCCTTCCCTCCTTCACCCTAGGATAGCAAATAATCTGATATAGATTATACATGTACAATCATTTGACATTTATTTTTTAAAATTTTGAGTTACAAATTTTCTCTCTCCCTCTTTCACATCACCCCCAAGACAGTAAACAGTTTGATATAGGTTATTCATGTTCAATCATGTAAAACATATTGTGAAAGAAAACTGCAGACCCAAAGCAAAAACACACACACACACAAATACAGAAAATGAAAAATAATATGCTTTGATCTGCATTCAGACTCTATCAGTTCTTTTTCTGGAGCTGGATAACATTTTTTTCAACATGAATCCTTTGTAATTGTCTTGGTTCACTGAGTAATTCTTCACTGATTACTGAACAAGTCACCTGAAAGCACCATACTGCTTTAATTGCCTTTACTAATTATCACAAAATCTTCTATTCAATTCTTCCCTAAGGATTTATGGAAACTTATTTACTCACTGGGATGACTTACTCATTCTATCTAATCTGTCCTAACATTGGCAGGTACAGGTTTCCATAGAGGAACCACTATCACACTCAAATTCTCTCATAATCCTAGGGATAATTATTTTGTGGAGAGAATAGAATCTCCCTATTCACCACTTTGGCTCTCAAACCCCTATCAGCATGCTTCCATTTACACAAATTCTTTTCTCACCATGACAGTTATAGATCTTAATTATATTCATTCAACAATAAGGCAAAATAAATAACATAAAAATCCATATATTTGAGCAAATGAAGAAATATAAATATTACAATCCACTCAAATCTGGATCATACTCTCCTATCAATACATTCAATATCTTCATGGGAAGATGGGTACACAGAGAAACCTGACAAGGAAGAATGTAATGGAAGAAAAATCTATATGCTTAGGGCAATAAATTCTGGGCTGCCGACAAGGATGTCAATCATTTATTCAGGAACATCCTCATCACATACAGCCATTTCTTTGTAAACTGAACCCTTTCTGTTTCTTATTGCTCTCTAACTGAGTAAAGTTTCTTCTCCTCTCAAAATATGAAGCATCTGCAGTCTCTTCAATCACCCTTAAAAGGATTCTGAGAAAGTAGTATTTTTTTGGTTGTTGTTGTTATGTTCTTAATATAGCAAGTCAGAAACTACAAAGTTCATCAGGCTGACTCTGGACAACACAGAAAAACCTGCACAGAGTTATGTTCTCCCAATTAGCTTGTAGCAAACAGAATTCACAGAAAAGTAATTTAGGTTGTATCTCTGGCCAATACAGATATGCATAGCCAAATACTCTTTCGTTTAGAATCCTGCCTCCTCCAATTAGATCTCAGCATCTTTTTCTGTACAATTAAACAGGGTGGAATTTGTCTTTCCTCTTTCTGTTTTTCCTCTCAACCAAAGAACAACAGGCACTTCTTTTTTTTTAACTGATATTTTATTTTTCCAATTACATGTTATGAAAGTTTTTCAACATTCATCCATATGTATATGCATATTTTTAAGTTACATAATTTCCTTCCACCCTCCCTTCCCATCTCCCTCCTCTCAGCAGCAGTCAGGTGAATATCATAGTACACATTTATGGTTAGCATATTTACAGATTAGTCATTTTCTGCATGAGGAATTAGGATTAAAGGACAAGAGAGAAAACCATGAGATAGGAATGAAAGACATAAGAGAAATTTTTAAAAAGTGAACGTAGGGGCAGCTAGTTGGTGCAGTGGATAGAGCACCAGCCCTGGAGTCAGAAGTCCCTGAGTTCAAATCCAGCCTCAGACACTTAATAATTAACTAGCTGTGTGGCCTTGGGCAAGTCACTTAACCCCATTTGCCTTGCAAAAAAAAGTGAATGCAGTGTTCATTATGATTCTGTAGAATTTTTTTTATTTTGTTCTTCCTCTGAATTGGAATAGTATTATCCATAGCCAGGCTCCTAGAGTTGTCCTGGCTCTCTGAACTGCTGAGAGGAGCTGCATCCATCAGCCTTGATCAACTCACAATGTTGTTGTTAATGTGTAGAAGTTCTCTTAGTTCTGTTCCCTTCATTCAGCATCAGTTCTTGTAATTCATTCCAAGCTTCTCTAGAGTTCGACCATTCATGAATTCTTGTATAATAGTGTTCCATAACATTCATATACAATAACTTGTTCAGTCATTCCCCAGTTGATGGACATCCCCTCAATTTCCAATTCTAGCAACAGACACTACTGAGAGGCATCACTTCTCTCAAAGTAGTGACACTGAAAGACAACTGACTTTCAAACTCTCATTCTCTGAGATTCATTCTCTTTTCAATCAGAAATTTCACAGCTGAAGTTTTCAATCAACTGACTGCTCCTTTGTTTCTTCCTGAGATAGCTCTGATCCAGGTGGGATTTTTTTTTTTGCACATTGATGATACTACGTGACTGTATTCTTCATCCTTCACACATATCTGTGAATTAAATAAGAGCCTTCTGGTATTCAGGAATTCACCTTTCACTTATGAGATTCACCAAATTTCTACCACAAAATTAATAGATATCCTCTAATTGTTCCAAAGTCTCCAAGAAGTTATGTGGTTTTTAATTTTGTGAGTTTTACTCTTTTAAACTTTAAAATAGTTGCATGCAAATGAATTGATAGATTAAAATGTCCTATTGCTCTAGCCATTCTGGAATTCCCAAATAGTCCTTTCACACAATCTGCTTTCTAAAATGATGTTTCCTCACACATTTTAAGTTTTTAATAAATGAAAGTTATTTTTCTGTCATATTTAACTACCAAAATGTTCCTATATGACAATGGCATCATCTTGCATCCTTTAAAAAAAAATTAAACCTTTTTAATTTGTCTAAACAGTAATGATTTAGAACATTTTTTTTCTTTTGACTATAGATAGCTTTAATTTCTTCATCTGAGAATTGCCTTTTCATATCTTTTGATCATTTATCAACTGGGGAATGACTTGTATTCTTATAGATTTGACTCACTTCTCTATTTTAAAAATTAGTTCTTTTTTCAGAAACAGTAGTTGTAAAATTGTTTCCTAACTTCCTTCCTTTTAATCTTGGTTGCATTGGTTTTATTTGTACAAAAACTTTTCCTAATATAATAAAAAATATTCATTTTGCATTTTTTAATGTTCTTTATCTTGCTCTTAAACTGTTCTACTTTGCCTAGATCTGACAGGTAAACTATTCCTTATTCTCTTAATTGGCTTATGATATCACATTTTTATATCTAAATTCTGTACCCATTTCGACCTTATCTTGGTTTAGGGCGTGGGAAGTTGGTCAATGAAAATGGGGCATTTTCTAGGGAGACAATTTAAGACAATTTAATTAGTTTTGCCTCCTAAGTGTGTCTTTTATTGATTTAATTTATTTATTTATTGGGTTTTTTTTGCAAGGCAATGGAATTAAGTGACTTGCTCAAGGCCACACAGTTAGGTAATTATTAAGTGTCTGAGGCCAGATTGAACTCAGGTACTCCTGACTCCAGGGATGGCGCTCTATCCACTGTGCCACCTAGCCGCCCCTAAGTATGTCTTTTAAGTCAAAGAAAGAGTTATATAAAAATATGATTCTACCCAGCTTCAGAGGCTGCATTGAGTGCACAATCATCTGCAAACAGATCATGCACCAACACTCCCTTTTGGTCTTTTTTTTTTTTTTAGGTTTTTGCAAGGCAAATGGGGTTAAGTGGCTTGCCCAAGACCACACAGATAGGTAATTATTAAGTGTCTGAGACCGGATTTGAACCCAGGTACTCCTGACTCCAGGGCCAGTGCTTTATCCACTGTGCCACCTAGCCACCCCTGACTTTGATCTTTACTTGTAGCCTTTTCAAGTTGAAGAATTTACCATTAGTATGATAACTGACCTGGATGCCAAGTTCATTCTCTGTGAATGTGTTTGATAACCTGACTGAAAAATTTTTGCTAAAAAGCATGGGAGCAAGGACACATTCTTGTTTTATTCCACTGGTGACTGGGAAATCTTGAGGGCATCTTCTACCATCCAGAACTTGGGCAAATATGCTATCATGAAATTGATGTACAATACTGATGTACTTTCCAGGAAGGTTCACATTGACAATGAGGTTGACACTGGCATTTCCAGAGCATTTGGGAGGCTCCAAAAGAAAGAGTGGGAGAGAAGAGGTGTTAGACTGACTTTCAAACCAAAGATCTACAGAGCTGTTGTGCTGCCCTCATTGCTATATGCCTGTGAGACCTGGACAGTCTAGCAGTGCCATGAATCATTTCCATATAAATTGTCTTGGGAAAATTCTGAAGATCACCTGGCAGGAGAAGATACCAGATGCTGAGGTCGTTTGTTGAGCTACACTGCCAAGCATTCAACATTACATAGAGAATGCAGCTATAATGGGCTGGCCATTTTGCTAGAATGCTGAAAAGACTAATCTATGGAGAACTCATATAGGGCAAGGGGATCAGAAGAATCAATACTGGGATTCCCTGAAGATTTCTCTGAGGAAGGCAGAATGAAATCAGTTCAGAGGAAACGTGACATACACAAGTTTAGAATAAGCACCCTGGATGTTCACCTAGACTATTATGCCTTCTCTGTATAGAGCATTCCAAGATCTTATTGGTCTGATCAGCCACAGTTGGACATGTTGTAATTTGTTTCTAACATAGTGATGTCATTTGATCTTCTTCAGTAAGGGAAGACAAGAAGTAAGGGTTAAGTGACTCGCCCAAGATCACACAGCTAGGTAATTATTAAGTGTCTGAGGCAGGACTGGAGCTCTATCCACTGCACCACCTAGCTGCCCCCAACCATATGATTCTACTAAAAATATCATACCACAGTTTTTATGGAAAAGTATATTAAATAGTTCCTTCATCTCATAGGAACTTACTTCAGTATCAACTTGTCTGGAGGAGAAAGTGAGACTGGAGACTTAGCACAGCACCTCTTCAATCATAGCCAATTCAATTGCATGTTTAGACATTCCCCACCCCCCACCCCCATATCATGGTCTTCTTCAAGAATGGACAAACATTATCATCAACCCCCTGGTAAAAGGGTCTCATAGACCAGATTGAGGGTAGCTGATAGACCTCAAACCCATTGGTGAGCTAGAGGAATGTCTACTCCAATCAGGTGAAGACTTCCCCCAGAGGAATGAGCAGTTGAGAGTAATTTGCTTCAAATAGCTATGAAGCAGGCTAAAGGAGGTTCTATGGTTGGACATAGAAGACACCAAGGTCATCACTGAATCCTGACCATTACTTCTCATACTGACTTTTTTACTAATGAATTTGGAAAAGGGGACTGATGACTATGTAGCCCTGCTTCACTTAAATTCAGTTCTTGAATAAGTCAAGGTATCACCCTGTGATGTCATTGATCCTCTTCAAAAATGAAGAATGAAGGGGTAACTAAGTGATGCAGTGGATAGAGCATTGGCATGGAGTCAGGTGGTGCTGAGTTCAAATTTGACTTCAGACACTTAATACTTACCTGTGTGAATTTAGGCAAGTCACTTAATCCTATTGCCTTGTAAAAATAAAAACAAAATGAAGGATGAATAACAACAGTCTACTTAAGGAATTATGTTGGGCATCTAGGTGGCCTTGTGGATGGAGCACTGGCCCTGGAATCAGGAGGATCTGAATTCAAATCTGACCTCAGACACTTAATAATTGCCATGTACTGCAGAGAGAAAAAGGTATATTCCTTTCTATTCCCATTCAGTTTCCTCCATAAGTCTACCATATCTAGGTTTTCTAACAATCCATTTACCTCCTTAACTTCTTTCTTGTTTATTTTTTGATTCAATTTATCTAAATCTGAGAGTGGGAGTTTGAGATCTCCCACTAGTAGAGATTTGCTTTCTATATCTTCCTGTAGTTCTCTCAGCTTCTCCTCTAAGAATCTGGATGCTGGCCCATTGGGTGCATACATATTCAGTATTGAAATCATTTTATTGTCTATGGTACCTTTTAGGAGGATATAGTTTCCTTCCTTATCTATTTTAATGATATCTATTTTTGCAGCTGTTTTGTATGAGATAAGGATTGCTACCCCTGCTTTTTTCACTTCAGCTGAAGCAAAATGTATTTTGCTCCAACCTTTTACCTTTACTCTATATGTATCTCTCTGCTTCAAATGAGTTTCTTGTAAGCAGCATGTTGTAGGATTCTGGTTTTTAATCCATTCTGCCACTCACTTATGTTTTAAGGGAGAGTTCATTCCATTCACATTCAAAGTTATAATTACTAACTCTTTATTATTGCCTTCCATGCTATCTTCCCTCTGTTTGAATTTTTCCCCTTTTCCCCCTTTATCTGTATTCCCCAGTATTTTGTTCCTGAATACCGCCCCCTTCAGTGTGTTTATCTTCCTATATCCACCTCCCTCCACTTTCTTTCCTCTTTCCCTTTTTCCCTTTTCCCTTCCTTTTGTTAGTTCCCCCTTTTCTCCCCGTCTCCATCCTCCTCCTCTTTTCCCCCTTTTAATACTTGAAAAGTAAGATTTTTTTAAGTTAACTGAGTGTGTGTGTGTGTGTGTGTGTGTAAGTTAACTTTATTTTATTTTATTCTATTCTTTTAGGTTTTTGCAAAGCAAATGGGGTTAAAAGGCTTGTCCAAAGGCCACACAGCTAGGTAATTATTAAGTGTCTGAGTTCAGATTTGAACTCGGGTACTCCTGACTCCAGGGCCAGTGCTCTATCCACTCTATACTAGCTGCCCCTGTAAATTAACTTTAAGCTAAGTCTGATGAGAGGAAGATTCAGGTGTTTCTCATCTCCTCCCTTCTTCCCCTCTAATACCATAGGTCGTTTGTACCTCTTAATGTAATGAGATTTACCCCATTCAGGCCTCTCCCTCCTCCTGTCTCCTTCCTGTCCCCCTTTTTAAGGAGGAAGTGTTTCTAAATCATTCTGTCTGAGTCATAGAAAATCCTGAGTATCCATCACTTCTGGCGAAGTGTATTCTCTCTAATAGAGTTACAATTCTTATTTTTGTGATTTTTTTAAAATTAACATTTTATTTGTTTTCCAATTATATACAATAATAGTATCTACCTATCATTTTTTGTAAGGTTTTGAATTTTACAATTTTTCCCCCACCCTCCCTTCCCTCCCCCACCATAGAAGGCAATCTGATAGTCTTTACATAGTTTCCATGCTATACATTGATTGAAATTGAATGTTATAAGAGTAAACATAAACCCTCCTCCCCTTCCTAAGAAGATGAGAAACCTCAAGAAGAAAAGAGAAGAGAGAGAGAGAGAGAGAGAGAGAGAGAAATGTATTTTAGTCTCTGTTCAGATTCCAATGGCTCTGTCTCTGGGGTGAGTTGCTTTCTTTGTTATAAGTCCACCAGAGATGTTGCTTCAATATTTTTTCCACAGCTGCTATTACTAGCTGTACCTCCACTCTATTCCTCCCACTCTCATTTATTCTATTGTCTCTCTCTCCTTTCATCTTGGCCCTGTCCAAAAGTGTTTTGTATCTGAGTACCCTCTCCCTCAATCTTCCCTCTCTTCTATCACCTATTCCCCCCCCCCTTCCCTCACCCCCATTCCCCCTTGTCCCATCCCTTTCTTCTCATTTTTATCTAAGGTAAGATAGATTTCCTCATCCTATTAATTATGTGTTTGTGTTATTTCCTCTCTGAGCCATTTCTGATGAGAATGAAGGCTCATTCATTCCCCCTTGCCTTCCCCCCCTCCACTCCATTGAAAAAGCTTTTTCTTGACTCTTATGTAAAATTTTTTAGCTTCTTCATCTCCTTTCCCTTCCTCCCAGTATTTTCCTTTATCACCCATTGACTCCATTTCTTACTATAAATACCATTATATTCTACTCCTTCTTATGTCCTGTCTATATATACTCCTTCTAACAGCTCTTATAAATGAGAAAGTTCATATGAGTTATCAATATCTTCTTCCCATGCAGGAATACAAAGGGTTCAATAACATTAAGTTCCTCATAATTAGTCCTTCTCTTCCACCCTCTCTATGGTTCACCAGAGTCCCGTACTTGGATATCAAAGTTTCTGTTCAGCTCTAGTTGTTTCAATAGGAAAGTTTGAAAGTCCCGTTTTGTTGAAAGTCCGTCTTTTTCCCTGAAAAAAGAATGTTTAGTTTTTCTGGGTAGTTGATTTTCTGTTGTATACCAAGATCTTTTGCCTTCTGGATTATCATATTCCAATCCCTATGAGCCCTTAATGTAGATGCTGCCAGATCCTGGGTAATCCTGACTATGGAGTCTCAGTAGTTGAATTGTTTGTTTCTGGCAGCTTTTAGAATTTTCTTTCCCCCCCTCCACTGGCGGGTGGGATTCTGGAACTTTCTGCTGCCCCTCCCCCTTCCTGCCCATGGGTGGTGGGCCTGGGACTCAGTCGGTTCGTGGGGGACACGAGGCATTGGCGGGGGCATGGGGCATGGGGGGTGAGGGGGCATGTGTGCCGCTCCTGCTCCCGCCGCCTGGCTCCCGGGCTCAGGCCAGGCCACCTGCATGGCCTCCATTGTGTCCCTGAGCCAGGCCTTGGCGAGTCCCGTGCGCCTTTCCTGCCACATGGGCCAGACCACTAGGAGTGCTGCCACCGCTGCCGCTGCACCCTCAGAGTGGAAGCGCCTCGAGGGTCCCCGGGCCTGTCACCCGCCCAGGGAGGGCCCACAGCTGCCCCAGCCCAGCCTGTGACCCCGGTGCCACACGCTCTTGGCTCCAGAATGGTGGGGGGGTGAGTGACCCCTCAGCCAGCCTTGCCCTTGGCCGAGCCCCCCGCCCCCCCCGGGTTGCCAGGCCACGACACGCCTGCTCCCTGCACCGGTGACCTAGATAGGAGAAAGTGCACAAAGAGGCCTCTTTGGGCCATAATCCCCGCCTGGCTGGCTGGGTGGAATTTTGCGGGGAAGGAGTTCCCAGGAAATGCTACCTTCACACTGCCATCTTGGCTCCGCCCCCTAGAGTTACAGTTCTTGAGCATTATTAGAGTCTTTCTCCCAAGGGATATAGCCAGTTTCATCTCATTGGGTAGCAGTCTCATGGATAAATTATGAGTGTCCATCATTTCTGGCTAAGTATATTCTCTCTGATAGTTTTATAATTCTTAAGAGTTATGAGACTCTTTTTTTTCCCATGCTAGGATATAGCCAGTTTCATCTTATTGGATAGCAGTTTTTTTCTTTACCCCCACCCCTTTTTAACCTTTTCATGTGTCTCTTGAACCTCCTGTTTGATGTCCAAATTTTCTATTTAGCTCTGTTTTTTTCATCAGGAATTGTTGGAAGTCTTCCATTTTGTTAAATGTCCATCTTTTCCCTTGAAAGAGAAGGCTCAGCTTTGCTGGACAGTGGATTCTTGACTGTATTCCAAGCTCCCTTGAACTTCAGAATATCTCAATCCAGGCCCTTCAATCCCTTAATGTTGATGCAGCCAGGTCCTGCATAACCCTTACTGTGGCTCCTTGGTATCTAAATTGTTTCTTTCTGGCTGCTTGCAGGATTTTCTCTTTTATCTAATAGCTCTGGAATTTGGCCACAACATTCCTTGGTGTTTTCATTTTAGGATCTCTTTCTGGAGGGGAGCAGTCTGGTTCCATGATATCAGGGCAATTTCCCATCACTAAAGCCTATAATATTAAGTCTAGGCTTTTTT
The DNA here is from genome assembly GCF_037893015.1 of Macrotis lagotis. Taxonomy (NCBI): domain Eukaryota; kingdom Metazoa; phylum Chordata; class Mammalia; order Peramelemorphia; family Peramelidae; genus Macrotis; species Macrotis lagotis. The sequence goes on from NC_133658.1 coordinate 862,956,896, forward strand.
TTCTCTTCAATATTTTCAGGTTGTCTCTCCTCAATCTATTCTCGAGGTCAGTGGTTTTGCTGATGAAGTATTTTATACTTTCTTCTATTTTTTTCTATTTTTTTGGTTTTGTTTAACAGGCTCTTGCTGTCTCATGAAGTCATTAGTTTCTACAGACTCCATTCTTTTGTTTTAGAAAAGAGTTTTCTTCATTTACCTTTTGCAACTCCTTTTCCAATTGGTCAATTCTATTTTTGAAAGAGTTTTCCAGTTGACCAATTGAGGTTTTGAGAGAATTATTTTCTTTTTACTTTTGCCCAGTTGAGGATCTGAGAGAATTATTCTCATTTTGTATTTATCCAATTGAGGATCTGAGAGAATTATTCTCATTTTGTATTTGTCCAATTGTATTTTCCAATGATTTTTTTTCTTGTTGCAAGGTGTTAATCTTCTCTTCTGTTTCTTTTCCCAAATTTTCCAATTGATTTTTAAACTCCTTCATTATTTCTTCAAGGAAGTCTTTCTGTGCTGGAGACCAGATCATATTCTCCTCAGAGGTTCTAGGTCTCTCTTAGTTAGGATCTTTTCCTTTCAAGAATTTTTCTATGGACTCTCCTTTCTGCTGGTCTTCATTTTACTAAGACCTTGAGTTGGGGAGGGGCTGGTTCACAGAGGTTTGGTGTTGGGATCCTAAGAGGCTTTACTCACTGAGTGTAATATTTCCAATTGACCAGTAGGAGGTGCTAAAGGATTTCCTCACTGAGCACAATATCTCCAGCTGGCCAGTAGGGGGTGCTGGTTGCTTTCCTCTGGTCTATGACCTTGATTGAGGCCTTCTCCCTTGGCCTGGAAGGAGTGATTGAGGCTATTAAATACTTTTGTCTTTGATCAATAGTGGGCTATACCTTGGGGTGAAGTGATCACTCTCCCTATTGTCAGTTGAGGTGGTTCTTCTGCTTACACACCTGTGCCTGGGGCAGAAGATCTGAAATTGTGTTTGTTCTGGAAGAGGCTTCAGCTGAAATGAAGGTGTGGACTCTGAGCTCCTCCGGACCAGAGGAGCCCAGGGCTGATGTCTGCAGCTCTCCCGCATGGGAAATCTCCCTCTAGCACAGCTGGTAAACTCCCAAGGGTCAGCACCAACACCAATGCCTCCGCTCCCTAGTTGTCTCAAACCCCAGCAGTCTAGCCCTGCTGCTAATCAAGCCCATCTGGTTCTCAGGCCCTCAGGCTCCCAGGCTCCAGCCCTGCAACTAATCAGATTAATCTGATGCTTATCCAGGCTCCCAAATTCTCTGGGTCCTATGCTCCTGGCAGAGTCCACCCTCTTAACCTCACCCATGATTGTTGAAAACAAAGCCTGAGGTAGATGTTCTTTCTCCTGGCTTTTCTTTCTGGGTTTTGTTGATCGGATTTCTGTTAAGAGGTTTGTTTCATATCATATATGGGGAAAGATCAGGAGATTTTAGAACTTTGCCTGTCTTCTCTCCAAAATCTTGGCCAGAAGTCCTATCACTCAGTTCTATGCCTCTTTCTGCTATAAGGAAGTGTTATTACTCTTTTATAGTGGGTACTAATTCGTACATTTTCAACTCCTCTTTTAAAAATCATTTTTATCTATTTTGTTGAATATTTCCTAACTACATGTAAAATTTTTTTAATATTATTCATTCCTAAAAATTTTGAGTTTCAAATTCTCTCCCACTCCTGCCCTTTACCTACCCTTTGACAAAGCAAACACTATAATATAAGCTATACATGTGGAGTTATGGAAAACATTTTCATAATAGCCATGCTTCAAAAGAAAACATACACATACACACAAAAGCAAGAAAAATAAAACTAAGGAAAAATACTTTAATCAGAGTTCATCAGTTTTTCTCTTTGGAAATGGATAGCATTTTTTAATCAAGGATCTTTTGGAATTGTCTTGGATCAACTCTTTTTTGTTAAAGACATTAGTTCTCATACTGACTTTTGTCCTGCTACTACTGGACTTCAGTGAATTTAGAAAAGAGAATGAGGCGGATGACTTTGTACAATTCTGCCTCATTCTCACGTATGAGGGCCAGTTGACCAGCAGTGATGAGGTCTTTAACAAAAGTTCAGATTTGGACTCAGGTCCTCCTGCCTCTAGGGCTGGTGCTGCCCAGAAATGAATATTTTTATCACTGGAAATAACATTAAAGAATCTATCTTCCTATTCACTTTTCAGCTGTACCCTAAGGATCACAGGAGGCCTTGACATCTGATTTGTGTTGCCACCCCAGTTTACAATGTGAACTCTTTAAGACCAGGGAGTGTCTTGTTTATCCATTTGTTTGGTGTTCACAATCCCTCATAATCTAGTCCTCCTACCCTTACCTTCCACTTTTCCAGTCTTCTACATCTTATTTCCTATCATGTACTGTTAGATCCAGGGACATGACCTCTTGGCTATTTTAAGAAAAAGAAACACCATTACTCAGTTCTCAATTCCCAGCATTTTCTAAGGCTTATTCCCATTCCTGGAAATCTCTCTCCTTCCTCTGTTCCATTAATTTACCTCCCTAACTTCCTTTAAGGAGTAGAAATTGCCAGTTATAATCTCTTTGGACTATGGCTACAGAACCAGGTGGAAAGCAGGATAGTGTCTTGTAGTGTCTCTTAGTGGTAATTGATGTTGATGGTGGTAGGGATGGTGGGTCAATTCTCCTTTATTTTTTAAGGGCAGCTAAGTGGCACAGTGGATGGAGCAGCTAGATGGTGCACTGGCCTTGGAGTCAGGAGGTCAGGAGTTCAAATCCAACCTTAGACATTTGACTTTCCTAGCGGTATGACCTTGGGCAAGCCACTTAACCCTGACTTCCTCACATCCAGGACCATCTCCAGTCATCCTGATTCAGATCTGGCCACTGGACCCAGATGGCTCTGGAGGAGAAAGTGAGTCTGGTGACCTAGCACAGAACTCCTCACCCAAATTCAATTCAAATGCTTGTCATGGCATCACCTCCCTGATGTTGTGGGACTTTATAAAATGAAAGGACAAATATTAGCCATTCCCTTATAGGCTGTTAGGTGATATAGCAGATAGAATTCCAGGAATGAGTCAGAAAGACTGGAGTTCAGACTTCAGACACTAGCTATGTGAGCTTAGGCAAGTTAGTCAACTTTTGTCTGCCTCAGTTTCCTTAACTGTAAAATCAGAATAATAATAGCCCCTTTCTCAGTTTGTTTATGAAATGTGATATTTGTCAAGTACTTAAACATTTCTTGGTATATTAATGAATACTTGTTTCCTTCCTTTCTTAGAACTCATATAAAAAAAAAAAGCTTTTGTTCCAGATCTGATTATTTTCTGGATCTTTTAAGTCTCAGAAGAGGAAAGGAAATGCTGGAGGGTGGGAACTGAGTTGCTTGGAACTAACAATGTAATGGGAGTTGTTTAAACCCCATGATGTATGAAGTGGATCCTTTATTTATTTGTTTATTTGTTTGTTTATTTGTTTATTTTAGATTTTTCAAGGCAATAGGGTTAAGTGGTTTGCCCAAGGCCACCTCGCTAAGTAATTATTAAGTGTCTGAGACCAATTTGAACCCAGGTACTCCTGACTCCAGGGCTGGTGCTTTATCCACTGCGCCACCTAGCTGCCCCTGAAGAGTGGATCTTTTAAAGCAAAGAAATTCATTTGTCTGCTTTGTGATAACCCAATCTTCATCTCTTATTTTATGCCAGCAACCAGAACCTCCTCAGCTTCCTTGTTGACTTTATCACCTCAGTCATTCTCTTCCCTTTCCATTGCTTGTGATCATCCTCAGGAACTCAGTGCTCTAACTTTTCATTGATAACCTTGTCTACATTGTTTCCAGACCTCTTTAATTCCAATTGATGCAGAGAACCATGGGCATGGGAAATAATGAAATCAATTGGAAACAAATTTTGTACATCTTTTGTTTGCATTGTTAAAAAAAAATCTTCCTTCTTCCTTTAACCCTCTGTTAAAATACTCCTGACCTTCAGTCTAATCTTGTTCTCTTTTGGTGAGGGGCATCTAGGTTTCACAGGTGCTGGAAACAACATTTAAAACTATCCATACTGGAATCAGAGACCCTTCATTGACAAACTCTCCAATGCTGGACTTGGACCGCTTCTCATGGACCCTGAGAGGGAATTTAAGGAGATTTCAGGAGGGGCTCTCTCTCTGTCTCTCTGTCTCTCTCTCTGTCTCTCTGTCTCTCTCTCTGTCTCTGTCTCTCTGTCTTTGTCTCTCTGTCTCTGTCTCTCTCTCTCTCTCTCTCTCCCTTCCCAGACTTGCATTTCCTGGTCAAAAGAGTGATTCTTCATAGGCAGATAATTAAACAATCAGCAACTCAGTGACCTCCCTCTTCACTCCATTCCAGCTATCTACCTGCCCGATCTCATTCAGCACAACTATGTCATCTGGAATGACATCATTTCCAAGATCTATTTCTAGAAAGAAACTAGAGAGTCCATTTTCTCCGCTATAGGGATTTGTCTTCGGCAAAATGAGTGATTTCATGCAGAAGTTGACAGGGTATTCCCACTCAGCTTAAATTCAAGTTTCCAAGACAGAGTATTCTGAGATCAGACCTTTTGAGGAGAGAAAGGGATTTCCTGAGACAAAAATATTCTTCAGAGAAAAAATTAGAAGAATTTACGTAATCTCTTCATAATTTCCTACTTGGAACAAAGCCAGTAAATTGCTGGGAAGGGGACTGCTTATTCAGTAGTATATAAAGAATGTGCATCTTCCTGGAGGTGACTGGTGTGATGAATCTGGGTAGGATTCCAGAGAATAAGACTCATTCAAACATCAACGAATTGTCCTATTAACTACATATATGACCTTAGATAAGCCATTTGATGTCCCTGAATTCCAGTTTCCTCATCTGGAAAAGGAGGAGACTGGACTAAATCAGAGGAGTCAAATTCACCCCCACAAGTTCTTCTCCAGAGAAACAGATTCAAATGTAATTGGGAAATATTTAACAAAATAAATAAAAATACAAGGCAACATAGATAGATAACTAGCATAGATAATGCTGATTTGTGGTTTTCCAAGACAATGTGACCAGTTGATCACTAAGATCTATTCTAGCTCCAAATCTATGACCTTATGATGTTACCAATTATGTCAGAACCCTGAAGAGAGACACAGCCAGGGTGCAGTTTGTATCTACTGCTCTGCCTGTGAAAAGGGGGCCCGTTCTTACCTTTTCTATATCTCTCTCACTCTAATAGTAATAATAAAAGCAGTTAGCATTTATATAGTACCTTAAAGTTTGCAAAGCACTATACAAATATCTCATTTAATGCTCACAACAATCCTGAAAGGGGTGTATATGTCAGGAGCTTTTCTCCTGGCTGCAGGTTCCTAGATTCAGACAAACCAAATAACATCAGAGGAGTTAAAGGGAAGAAGTTCATACCATTTATTTTGTAGCAGCCACTTTGGGCAACTATAGGAGGCACAAGGATTGCAAATCACAGACAAATTTGCTCATTAATCAATCCACACTGTCTGCCCACAGGGTAAAGCATTTATAGAGGCATAGGAAAAGCCAGTAGCAGGCCAGTTTTGATAGTTACATAAATCTTAAAATGTAAAAAAGTTGTAAAATGGTGACTAAGGGAATTCACATCCAGGTTCATATATGGCATTTACACCTGGCCAAATGATTTACTTTATAGGGTGCTATTATTATTATTATTCTAATTTTATAGATTAAGAAACTGAGACAGGCAGAGATTAAGTCTAGGCTCACACAATTAATAAATGTCTGAGGCTAGATTTGAACACAGTTCTTCTTGACTCCAAGTCATTCTCTCCATAAATCTGTAATCACATCTAAGCATCAGATTTATGGAGAGAATGATAATTTATTGCTCTGAGGGACAGAGATATTATAAAAGCTTTGGAGAGATGAGATATTTTTCATGTCTGATTTCTGAGAGCTACATATAGTTTCAGACTGTTTTTTTGATGAAGTTGTCTATGGAGAAAGAGAAAAGATTTTGGGAAGTAGAAGTCGTGTAGAGGAGCTAAACTTCTAACATATCCCTTATTTTCAGAAACAGTGGTACATTTCTCTTTGACTGAGATTGGATCTCTCCTTAAGTGAGCTATCTTTTTTTATTTATTTAAGGCAATGGAGTTAAGAGTGATTCACCCAAGGTCACACAGCAAGACAATTATTAAGTGTCTGAGGCTGGATTTGAACTCAGGTCCTCCTGACTCCAGGGCTGTTGCTCTATCCACTGCGACTCCCAGCTGCTTCCTGAACTATCTTTCTTTCAGTGAGAGAGTTCATTCACTCTATTTTCTGGTATATTGTAATCTGTATTGCTTTCCAATTTCTATTAACTGTCTGCTTGGATAAATGGATTTATATATCCTTCATTCTTTGTAAAGGTCTTTAAACATTTGGTGTTATTAGCATTTGTTAAAAGGTCAAGTTTGATGTTACTCTGTCATTCCAGTAACCTGGAAAGTGGCTTGAACTTTTATCAGCAGTATTTAAGAGATAAATAGATCTATTTCTAGTCTTTGAGAAAAGACTTTTTCTCTCTTTGAAAAACAGAACGACTTGAGGCCCCATCTCTTTTCCAGGCAGGAATAAAGAGAGGAAGAGAAAAATCAATATCCAGAGAGATATCAATACATCCCCTAAAGCTCTGTCAGGTAATCCAAGTGGAACTACATAATTTAAACGGACACATATCTACCTGTCAAACTTGTCTAGGGAATCCCGAGTACAAGATTCCCCACCACTGCTTGAGCAGGGTTATCATTCAAGTCTTAATGCAGTATCTTTGCTTTTCCAATTCCATTCACTAAGTGCATTCTAATCTCTAATAAGAATTGTATTCCTTTGGGTTATATAAAATTGGAAAGAAACATGAATCTTAATAGGATGGGGGCAACTGAGACAATTTTGACAACATGATAAAATATCGATATGTTAACATGACAGCATAATAATAAAATATTAATATGTCAATGCTCTCTTCACTTTAAACCCTATATCAAGCCTAGGTGAAACCCAAGCAAGAACTAGGAGTTTGGAAATGGGCAGGAGACCTGGGTTGGAAGCATGAATGCAGAAGGGTACTCCATGGCACCAGCAAAGATTGATCTTTAAGTAGTTGGTTCAGTCAGTGATGACAATCTACCCATCCCCTTTCCTTCCCATTCCCAGGGTCTACATAAAAAAAGGAGCTTCTATAAAGAGGAAAAATACCTTCAACTACACTCTTACATGCATTAAACCATCTTTTCCTGAAAGCTTACCATTTAAACATCAAATCAGGTGCTAAAGAGAGCTAAGAAGAGACAATTTTAAACAACATACACACACACACATACACACACACACACACACACACACACACACACACACACACACATGCATATGTTATAAAGCCAGGAGCTTAAGTGTGGGGCATTTGCTCAGGAAGGGGCAGGGAAGAATAGGAGCCATCACTTCTCTCCTCTCACCTGGTCTTGGCAGCTCCAAGAATGTATCAGGAAGTTTCTTGTACCTCTGAGGACTTTGACTCATGAGGACTGAGGCTTCAGCCAGAGGTCAGTTAGGAGAGCTGGATTTCCTGGATTCCAATGTCTGGTTATGTCCAGAGGGGTTGGTGTTGCTGAATCTATAGGGTCTAATTACAGTGATTTTCTTAGAATATCATTTAAAAATCACTCTATTACTCCAAAAAACTTTTTCACTGTGGTGGAGTTGTTTTTCTTAAGTCATGTCTAACTCTTTATGATGCCATTTGAGGTTTTCTTGGTAGAGAAACTTGGAATGGTTTTCCATTTCCTTCTCCAGCCCATTTTACAGATGAAAATGAAGTAAAAAGGGTTCAGTGACTTGCCCACAGTCCACAGTGGCTGAGGTTGGATTTGATCTGTGCAGTATGGTGCCACCTAGAACAACTTGGCCACATGTGTGTCTTTGGACAAATGGCTTCACCTCTCTGGGACTCAGTTTCCTCATTTGTAAAAGGATGGAATTGAATAGATTATCTCTCATCTCATCTATGAGGCTATGATTTAGGATCTCTTCTAACTTTGAGATTCTGTGATGCTGAAAACATTAAACTGACTTTCTCTCTATAATTATTATGCTTGTTTTTAGACAATAGAAAGTGTTGCTTTTTCCCCTCTTTTTTAGAGTATTTTACTTTTTTATATTACCAAATAGTCATGTTGTAAAAGTAAATATAATCCCCCCACAAAGAAAGAAAAACTTCAAGAAAAATAAAGTGAGAGGGAAAAAAATGTGCTTCTGTATTCAGATATCATTAGCTCTGTCTTTGGGAAAGATAGCATTCTTTATCTTAAGTGCAACAGAGAAATTGCTTCAATATTTTTTCCCACAGTTGCTATTTCTAGCTGTATTTCCCTCCATCCTGTTCTTCCCTACCTCCATTTATTTTATTCTTTCTATCTTTCATCATGTCCCTCCTCAAAAGTGTGCTATATCTGACTACCCTCTCCCATGATCTTCCCTTCCTTCTATCATATAAACCCCTCCCTCCCTTTGTCCCCTTTCTTCCATCCCTTTCCTCTCCTATTTTCCTCTAGGGTAAGATAGATTTCTATACCCAATTAAATGTGTATGTTATTCCTTCTCTGAGTCACTTCCAACAAGAGTGATGGCTCACTCATTCAAGATTTTGCTTTTTCTTCCTGATACCTAATTCTATTTTTCTTTTCTGAAATATCCTTTCCTATGTCTTGTCTAAATATTTTAACTTTGAGGAACTTAGACCTAGAAGCAGTATGGAGTAATTAGATTTGTAGTTAGGAAAAAAAACCAAAACCAGAGTTCAAATCCCACCTCAGAAGCTAGTTGTATGACTCCAGACAAATCACTTACCCCCCTGTGACGCATAGCCTCCGCTCCCTTAAAATAATGCAATTGGTCTCAATGACCTCTAGGGTCTCTTTTGGCTCTAAATATATTATCCAATGAAAAAGGAAAGGACCAGAAAATGAAGAGTATATACTCCTTTTAAGAAATGACCCTTCTGCCTTCCTCCATTAATAACTTTTTTCAATAGAACTTTATACTAATATATCCCCCCTCAATTAAATCCTCCCTTACAACACATAAAAATTTGAACAATATCCAACTGACTAAATGTGTCTGATCATACATGTGTCTGTGTATGTATGTATGTATATAAGTTTGTATGTGCATGTGTGTGTGTGTGTGTGTGTGTGTGTGTACCAAGTTTGGTCAGTGAAAGTAAGGAGGTATGTTGTGAATTGACTTTATAGTTAATTTTTTGTGTCCATCTGGGTGTGAAAAAATATGGTTCACAGAGAGGCATGACCAAATATTTCTAGAGTTTCCTCCTTCCCCAAGGAAGACTTTTTGGGGGAGTGGGTGGGAAGACTAGTTCTTTTTTCTTTTAATTAAAAAATGGCAAGGGGTGGCTAATTGGCGCAGTGGATAGAACACTGGCCCTGGAATCAGGAGTACCTGAGTTCAAATTCAGTCTCAGACACTTAATAATTACCTAGCTGTGTGGCATTGGGCAAGCCACTTAACCCCATCTGTCTTGCAAAAAAAAAAACCAACTAAAAAAATGGCAAGACTTCTTGCTGAGGGAAAGGGGAGAAGGAAGTTGGGGCTAGATTGTGAATACTCTATTCTCAGAAAGGAGGGATACTGGACTATTCACAACCATTCTTAAATATTGTTATCCTAAGGGAAATAATTTTTGGATTTAATTTGAGTTTCTAATTATTATGCCTTAAGGAGAAACGGGTGCCCCAAAAGCTGCATATCCAAGACTTGACTAATTTCCCACCAAATGGCAATTCCAGATATAGAACACATGTAGCAAATTGCAAATAAACCCACTTGTCCAAGCAGATAGTAAACAGAAATCAAAGACATGTAGATGAGAATATCCTAGATAATACATAGAGTAAATAAGATTATTTTCTTTTATGTCTTCTACTTTCAAAAAAGGGGAGGGGGAAAAATAAGAACTAGTAGAGAATAGGGTGGGAAAAAATACATAATTAAAAGTCATGATCAGGAATAGAATGAATTGGATATAGCTGTTTTGAAGGCCCTGCCAGCTCTGACATCCTGGTTTCTAAGGATCCTCCCAGCTCTTACATCCTGTGTTCTAAGGACTGTTGAAGTTCTGACATTCTGTATTTTAAGGACCTTCCCAGTTCTGACATTCTGTGTTCTAAAGGTCCTCCTAACTCTGATATTCTATATTCATTTTACCTCCCAGAATCCCTGTTTTTATTCAAGACTCAGCTATCATTTAAGCTTTTTTTTTTTTTTTAGGATTTTTGCAAGGCAAATGGGGTTAAGTGGCTTGCCCAAGGCCACACAGCTAGGTAATTATTAAGTGTCTGAGGTTGGATTTGAACTCAGGTACTCCTGAATCCAGGGCCACATTTAAGCTTTTCCACGAGACTTTTCCTACTCCATGTCCCCAGCTGCTAGTGCCTTCATTCTCAAGAATTCTTTGCATTTATTTAACACTTATTTTCCATATGCTAATGTAATGTTCCCTCTAGAAAATAGTCCCATTCCACCCCCAACTTGACTGTCAAAGGTTGAAGTTCAGGTCCATCAGAGTTGGGTAGAGGAATGGGTGGGCAACTTCTACCCAATGTGACTATACTCTCCAAAACTTCACTAATGAACTTACATTTAATATGTTAGCTACTAGACATAATTAACTCAAAGCAAGGTGTCAGAAAAACAGTAGCCATAAAAAATTCCCCTATAAGCCTGGGATACATTCTCTCTCTCTAAAACATAGGGAATAGATATGCTACCTAGACAGCTCGAGTAGGGAGCCACACATGTAGATAACAGAAGTGGTCAAAACAACTCATTTCCTTGACACTCTGGAACCCCAATGCATTTTTAAAAAAATATTTTATTCTATTTCTCCCAGTTACATGCAAAAATAATAGCCTTTAAAACCTTGAGTTCTGATTTCTCTCCCTTCCTTCCATCCCACTCCCCCTCATTGAGAAAACAAGTTATTTGATATAGATTAAAAATATATAGTCATGAAAAAATTACCACAAGTTATGTTGTAAAAATAAATATAAGCAGGGGCAGCTAGGTGGTGCAGTGGATAGAGCACTGGCCCTGGATTCAGGAGTACCTGAGTTCAAATCCCACCCTAGACACTTAATAATTACCTAGCTGTATGGCCTTGGGCAAGCCACTTAACCCCATTGCCTTGCAAAACCCTAAAAAAAAAAAAAACCAAATATAAGCTCCTCCATAAAAGAAACCCTTAAGAAAAATAAAGTTACAAAAAAAAAGTATGCTTTAATTTGGACACCATCAATTCTGTCTCTGGGATGGATAGTATTCTTTATCAAAAGTCCTTCAGAATTCTCTTGAGTCACAGTCACTCACAGCTGTCATTTTACAACATGGCTATTATTTTGTATATAGTACATTTCCCATTGTATTTTCATTGGGTGTAAGTTTTTTTTTTTTTTACTGAGAGTATCCTGTTGATCATTTTCCATAACAGAACAGCATTTCATCCCAAACATATATCACAATATTTTTGACCATTCCCCAACCTATGAGCATCCCCTCAAGTTGTCAGGAGAATAGTAGCCATAAAATATTCACCTGTAAGCCTGTGATATACTCTCCCTCAAAGACATAAAGACACAGAAATAATAGATATGCTACCTAGATAACTCTAGTAGAGAGCCAAACATGTAGGTAACACATGTGGTCAAGGCACAGTTTCTTGCCAAATTTGTGTCTATTATTTAAGCGAGAGTGTACTTCAAGGCTTTCCCCCTTAACTGCAAAAGCTTTTTCTTTTTGTTTCTCTTTTATGTGAAATAACTTACTCCATTCTACACCCTTCTTTTCCTTTTTGCCAGTACATTCTTCTCTCACCCATTAACTTAAAAAAAATATTATCCCTTCAAATTCAACTCCCACCTGTATCTAACTGCCCTAATAAATGAAGAAGTTTATATGAGTTATCAATATCATTTTCTCATGCTGGAAAAAAGCAGTTCAACATTAAGTCCCTTATGATTTGCCTTTCCTGTTTACCTTTTTATGCTTCAATTGAGTCTTGTATTTGAAGGTCAAATTTTCTGTTCAGCTCACGAAAGTTTGAGTCCCCTTTTACATTGAATGTCATTCTTTCCCCTGAATGGATATGTTCATCTTTGCTGATGATTCCTGATCAAGTTGATTCTTGATTTCCATCTTAGCTCTTTTGCCTTGTGAAATATCATGTTCCAAGCCCTAAGAGATCCCTTAATGTAGAAGTTGATAAAGCATGTGTTATCCTGACTGTGGTTCCATGATATTTGAATTGTTTCTTTCTGAATGCTTGCAATATTTTCTTCTTGACTTCAGAGCTCTGAAATTTGATTATAATATTCCTGGCAGTTTTCATTCTAGGATCTCTTTTAGTCACTGATCAGTGAATTATTTTAATTTATATTTTAACTTCTGCTTTTAGAATATCAGGTCAGTTTTCCTTGATAATTTCTTTTTTTTTTTTTGCAAGGCAAATGGGGTTAAGTGGCTTGCCCAAGCCCACACAGCTAGGTAATTATTAAGTGTCTGAGACCGAATTTGAACCCAGGTACTCCTGACTCCAGGGCCAGTGCTTTATCCACTACGCCACCTAGCTGCCCCCCCCCTTGATAATTTCTTGAAAAATGATGTCTAGATTCTTTTTTTAAGAGGGGGAAAAATTGTAAAACTCAAATAAAATCTTTAATAAAAAAAAGATAAGAAAACTGAAAAAATAAAAAAGAAGGCATCACCTCCCCAGAGAATCAGAAGAGACTAATGACAGGATTTTTGTTGATATCAAATGTAATTTTAATTTCTCTGTCAAAAAGTCAGAAAGACAGTAAGAAAGTGCTTCTCCTTAAACAGTTCTAATAATATTCTTGCATTCCTGCTTTTGAGAACTTTACTCTGAGTCAGGTTGAGCTAAATCCCCACCCAGGGACCTTGTAAAATAAAACCAGTTTGAGCCAAAAAAAATTATTTCTTCTGGATCTGTTTTCTAGATCAATTGTTTTTCCAATGAGATATTTCACTTCTAATTTTTCATTCTTTTGGCTTTATTTTATTGTTTCTTGATTTCTCACAATGTTATCATCTTCCCTTTACTTCATTCTATATTTTAAGAAATTATTTTCTTCAATGAACTTTTATATTTCCTTTTCCATTTGGTCAAATATTCTTTTTAAGGAATTCTTCTCACTGACTCTTTGGACCTCTTTTCCCATTTGATCCAATTTTATTTTTAAGATGCTATTTTCCACAGCATTTTTTGTATCTCCTTCACTAAGCTGCTGACCCAATTTTCATGATTTTTCCGCATAACTCTCATTTTTCTTCCCAACTTTCCCTCCATCTCCCTTACTTGATTTTCAAAATCCTTTCTGAGCTCTTCCATAGCCTGAGCCCAATTCATATTTTTCTTGGATGCTTTGAATGTAGAAGCTTTGACTTTGTTTTTTATGGATGACCATTGTAACTGTATATAGTCAGATTATTTTCTTCTGTTACTTCCAGCCCAGGTTTTATCTCTTTGTTAAGGTTGGGCTCTGTTTCCAGGGTGAGGGATACACTGTCTTGAACTTTTGAGAGTTTTTGCAACTGTTTTCAGAGATACTTCTAGGGACCTGAAAGTTTTCAAGTTTTCCAGGGTCTTATGAGATGTTATGACGGGTCTCCTTGCCTGGCTTGTGGGTGACTTCAAGCACTCTTTTCTGTCCTAGAATTGTGAGGAGGGTCCCTGCTCATTGACTTGGGTCTGAGGCCCCAGATTGCAATCCAAATCTGATTATGAGCAAAGCAACAGAGTCCGCTCTGAAGTTATTTCACATAAAAGAGACAAAATGCCCATAGTGCCTTAGTAATAGCAAAGAGACCCTCGTTAACCCCATTACTGTCTGTGGGCTGAGATCTCTGGAAGCAGATCCTGCTATTAAGCCAGTGGCTCCTGAGGTCTGCTTCTGTCTGGTCTGCTGGGCTCTGGTTTGCATTGCTGAGACCTGCACTGGATTGTGTTCCTCTCTCACCCTGATGAAGAAGATCCTTTCTGCCAATCTTCCAAGTTATCTTGGACTGGTAAATTGTTTCACTCAGTCTTTTTGTGGGTTCTGCCACTCTAGAATTTAGTTAAAGTCATTATTTAAAGGTATTTGTAGTGGTTTGGAGGAAAAGTCAAGTGAGTCTCTACTTATCTCCTGCTGTCTTGGATCTGCCCTCCAGGACCCCTTATATACTTTTTTGCTCAATTTTTAAAATTAATTTTTTCCTAATTAACAAATTTGTTTTCTTTCTCTTCCAAGTTCCACCCCCTCCATTAAAAAAAGAAGAAATGACCAGTAGACTTCTCTGGCCACCTCCCAAAACAAGTGGCCACATCAAATCGACCCACCTTCTCATAACTGTTTGTGTTCACCAGACTTTTTCAGTTTCAAGAACATAAATGCCTGAAACATGTTCAATCTTCTCTTTCTTGCCTTTAGTGATGTTTAGAGGTGGAACTTCTTTTCCAACTAGACATTATCAGGTGTATACATTAATTGTGTCTATGATCATCTGACAATAAAGTTTCAAGTTTATCTGTTTACATAGATGTTTACCTCTTGTCCAAAGATGTCCACTTGAGTTTTTACAAATAATAATAATTTATATTATCATTTATTCTAATCAATGTCAATAATATTTATTTATATTAAATTATACATTAATATTATTATTTTATAATTCTGTTGTGTGTTGCAGTAGACACTAAAATCATCTGTCTGGTTGACAGTTTTAACTGGGGTTTATTTTGGGTGTAAGGCATATATTTCTAGCATTCTGAAAAATCATGCTAGGGTTTATTTTCAGGGAAATAAGAAATTTGGATCATTTCTTGTCTTTTCAATGGGAGGGGGAGGGAAAGAATTTGGAACTGCAAATAAAATAAAACTGATTAAAAAATATTCCTAACAAATCATGCCCTGGAAAGGTCATTTGCAAAATGTATACTTTGGTACCTGAAATATAAACAGGTCACTGCCTACTTCCCTTTCTCAGTTTCTCTGCACCCAGGTGAAGTGTGAGCAGAAGGAAGGGTAAGAACCAGTCCTTGTTCTAGTTCCTCCTTCCTATTCTGGATTAGCAGAACCCAAGAAATCCTGCTTCTCCTTTTCTCTCAGTTTTCCCTTCCTTCCTTGTTCCATTGCCACCTGTGGTGTGAACAAAAATATGAATTATACTGTAAAACACCAACCAGGATAAACAAGGAGAAATGATGCATGCCCCTCTTTTTTTGTTGTTGCTGTTGTTCAGTCCTATCCAATTCTGTGTTGACCCAGTTTGGAGTTTTCGTGGCCAAGATACTAGAGTGGTTTGTCATTTCCTTCTCCAGTTCATTTTATTGATAAGGAAACTGAGGCAAACAAGATAAAGTGACTTGCCCAGGGTCTCACAATTAGTAAGTGTTTGAGGCTGGATTTCTTCGGAAAGATGAGTCTTCCTAAATCAGGACCCAGGACTCTGTGCACTATGGTGCTACAAAGTAGCAAGTCTCTGAACAGTGGTGGTTTTAGGGCTGTTTTGTCTAGTCATAATTAAGGCTGGCATGTGTAGGACTACTATGCTGGAGGACTCAAGGAAAAATGTCACACTATGATTTTTTATATAAAAGGCATGCCTCAGTTTCTCATCTATAAAATGAGCTGGAGAACACAATGGCAAAATACTCTAATATCTTTGCCAAGAAAACTCCAAATGGGGGATGACTAGGTGGTACAGTGGATAGAGCACCAGCCCTGGAGTCAGGAGGACCTGAGTTCAAATCTGACCCCAGATACTTAATAATTACCTAGCTGTGTAATCTTGGGCAAGTCACTTAACCCCATTGCCTTGCAAAAACTAAAAAAAAAAAAAGAAAAAAAAAGAAAAGAAAAGAAAGAGAGGAGAGAGAGAAAAGAAAACTCTAAATGGGTTTAGACATGATTGAAAAATTATTGAAAACAACAACAGATGTGCTTAAAGACAGAAGATTCTGCCCCCCATGGAATGTGGGGCTTATATTTATATAAGTAAAACTGTTTGTGTTACAGAGAAGGTTAATATGACCCAGGAGGGGCTTTGGGAAAGCAGTCACACCAGTGACAATAGTTGATGATGCTGTGAATTGGTTTAGTCATTCTAGAATGCATTTGGGAACAATGCCCAAATAGTTACAAATCCTTTGATTCATCTATATCACGAAAAGGCCTAAACCCCAGAGAAATCAAAAAGGAAAGCAATGAAATATTTCCAAAAATATTTATTGCACTTCTTTTTATAGTGGCAAAAAATTGGTAATTAAGAGTGTGTCCTCCCACTGGGGAAGAGTTAAACAAACTGGGATGTGTAAATGTGATAGAAATGACAAAATATATGCTTTTGAAGGAAATATACAAAGTGAAGTGAGTAAAATCAGGAGAATGAGTTATAAAATGAAACCAACATTACAGAAGAAAAAATTTTGAAAGACTTTCAAACTCTGATACATACAATAATAAATCCTGGATGCAAAAAACTGAAGATGAGACTCACCTTCTGCCATAGAGGTGAAGAATTTAAAATGAAGAGAAAGACATTCTTGGGTATGATCAATGTGGGAATTTATACATGTGCATATTTATAATGACGGTTTCTTGGAGAAGGGATTTGTTTTTGTTCAAGGGAAAGGCAGTAGAAGAGATGGATTATAAATACATATAAATGTAATTAATTTAAAAAAAAGCAACAAACACTTTCTGTGCCCCAAAAATATAGAAAATACAGAACAGAATTTCCTAATCAATTTGCATACATATGCACCCAGGCAATTTTCTGGTTACATTATCATATTATTCCTTACTGTGTTTTCGCTGATTGGATAATGATACCATTTAACCCAAATAAGGACCTTTTTTTGATGTCTTTCCTGGATGCTTACAGCTATACTGAATCTATTTGGACCAACCCTTCATACCTTCCCAGAAAATTGAACTCTACTCTTTGGGCTTCAATCAGGCAGCTTTGAAGGTCAGTCTTTGTGGAAGTCTCCCCAGACATCTTCAGCTATGTCTGTACATGTGACATGTATACATCCCCTCTTTCCATTTTCGAACTTATATGTTATCTTCCCCCTTTATGTGCTGGAATGTGAAATTCTTGAGGATAGGAAATATCTAGGGTAATGGTGGTTTGGTGCATGGCAGGATCACGACAGTATCTCTACATATGGAGAACCTGGGAAACCTGCTTCTAGGAGAATTGTGATCAGTAGATGTGCAAAAGATGTATATTAAAGACTTGGAGTATATGTAGACCTTTTGTTACTGGCTTCAGTTGACTAACTATATGTTGAAGGAGAACCATGTTGATGGGCTGCAGAAGCATTCAAAAAGCCAGTCAGTTTAAATTAGTATCACTCCCTTATTAGCTTGGGATGGGGAAGGGTCTCATTTGATCATGTCAACTGCTTATCTCAATCAGAACCAGTTCATGCAAATCCCTCCAGGCTTCCCTGAAATCCCGTCCCTCCTGGTTTCTAATAGAACAATAGTGTTCCATGACATACATATACCACAGTTTGCTAAGCTGTTCCCCAATTGAAGGACATTTACTTGATGTCCAATTCTTTCGCACCACAAACAGGGCTGCTATAAATATTTAAAGGACATTCTTTATGTCTGATTGGAGATAGAAGTGGAATGCTGGGGGCATCTGAATTTGCATTCAGCTTGGGCTAAGGGTGTAGCAGTTCCCCAGACTGAGGTTTGGAAACTTTTAGGATGATTTCCCAGACTTCTTTTGAACACAATATTGCTGTCACTATATACAATGATATAGCATTGGCACTGGTTTTTAACTGGAAATTTATAATAGGGAGATCGCATCAGAATGGGAAATATAGTAAAATTAGTATAAAACCCTCAACCTCCGAGGTATACCCCTAGAATTCATAAAGGGATATGTAGTCAATCAATCTAAGGTGATCCAATTTTCCATTGTTAGCAAGAGTTGGAACAAGGATACTCAGATTCTATTACAGTAGTTAAAATCTAGCCTATTACCAGAGAAGTACAGTATGTGTAACAGTCCCAGAATATCTTTATCTTGTTCTAGGAACTTGGAGGTAGTTCCTCAATCCTATGCCTTATCTTTGCCCCCAGTGACGTCTACTCCTTCTCTACTCATTGACATAGTGCCCAAAGGCTGCCACCCAAGTTGGTCCACTCTTCATTTATTTCAATAAACTCATCACCTTTGCTTGGGACTGATTAATAATAGAATAGGTGAATTTTCTATTAAAGTCTTAGTGCTGAAATGGCTTGAGGGTTTCAACTAATTGTTGTCCCTTTTGCAATATCTTTTAATCTTACAAATTCCTTTAGATCTTTTAGCATCCCACATTCTTTTCCTGTTCCTTGTGCTCACCTCAATCCTCTAAATGGACAAGTGAAACTGACTTCAATTTACCCATCTAGTTCATGGATGGGGAAACTTTTTTCTGCCAAGGATCATTTGGATATTCATGACATCATTTGCTTGCTCTGTTTGATTAAACATTTCATTAATTGACCCCTAAAAAGTTCCTAGATTTATTAAATTTTGAGTCCTGCCTGCAGCCACTGTGGCAGCACCTAAGCCCTTCAACTGGATGTTCCCTTCCCTGATATAGTTGATTAGGTAGGTAAAGTGGTCCATCATGACCAATTGGTCATTTTATTTTTGGTCTCCTTCCAGATACAAGAAATCAGTGTAAAAGCAGCTGCCTGACAGTCTGACAAAGAGTAATAGGAAACTTTAATTTACTGAAATCCATGGTAACTTCTAAAGTTGGGAGGCACTTACTTGTTCAGTTGCTTTTTAAAGTTACTCTTCAGTTTTGTCATAAATCTAGTTTTACCTTGACTTTTCAGATAAATTGCAACTTGAAGCTATGGAAAGTACCAACCCTGATCTATGTATTTCTCTCAGTCACCTATCAGTCTCTCAGTCACCTAGGCATAATGCTCAATAAATTTTAATTAAATGAATTGGTATTGATGTAAGAAATAGGGAGAGAGGTGAAATGCCTCTAGCAATTCTAACCATTCCTCATGTAGAACATAAATTTGGGGGTATAGGGATCATTTTATTTTATCTTTGTATCACTAGTACCTTTATAGTAAGCAAAGTAAGCAAAGGAGGATTAGTATAGAGTTGAACTGGTTTTCCAAGGAGTCAAGATGGGGAGAAGAGAAGAGAGTGACTAGTGAGAGGAGATGACCTGGGAGAGAACTGAAGGGTTAAAGGGATTAGAGGTCATAGCTCTGGGTGTGGTGAGTAAAAGTGGAGGAAGAGCTTCCTGAGTTTGGGGATTTATTGGGCAAAAGGTTGAGGATATAGAAAGAGATCTCCAGATCTGGAGTCTGAGGGAGCGAAAGAACAGAAGCAACAGTTCCTAATTCTATCCCTTCCTACTTCCTCTGCCTACTTCTCTGCCTACTCCTTAAGAAAATATTCAATCTGATACAGATTATGCATGTGTAGTCACGCAAAACATTTCCATATTAGTCATTTTGTTTAAGAAAACTTAAAAAAATAAGAGTTTAAAAATAGTATACTTTTGTCTATATTCTAACTTCATCAGTTCTTTCTCTAAATATGGTTAGCATTTTTCCTCATGAGTCCTTTGGGATTGTCTTGGGTCACTGATTGCTCAGAATAGCTGACTCATTCACAATTGTTCTTGGTACAATTTTGCTGTTACTGTGTAGGATGATCTCCTAATTCTTTCTATTCACTTCACTCTGCATCAGTTCAAGTCTCTCCAGATTTTTCTGAAATCATCCTTCTTGTCATTCCTTATAGCACAACCATCCAGGATGTAAATTGCTTAAGAGCAGGAGCTGAATTATTTTCCTATTTGTATGCCCAGAGCTTGGTCCAGTGCTTAGAAAATGATCAGAGTTTAATTAATGCATGCATGCCACAGTAAAGAGTCAATTGACCCTTTTTTATCTGTTGAAACCCAAATGTCCATACAATTCCTTGGGGCTGGAGGAGTAATCTTGTTTCTGTTTGAATTATATGCTTTTTTCTTTAGGTTAGTTTATGGGTTAAATTGTGAAGACCTCATTCCTTGCTTAAGAGAATGGGTATATGGGTAATGAGGTTGAGGATATATGACCCTTAGGGTCTTTGTCTCTGCCTCATTTACCATCTTTAAGGCTGAGCTGGGCCTGCTTCTTGAGAATCAAATGAAGCTTTTTCTCTTCATACCTTGAGAAATCTCCGAAATTTATTTAAATTTAAATAAAATCCCACACAATCTGAATGTGTTGATTGTATTTCTTTCTTTTTTTTTGCAAGGCAATAGGGTTAAGTGACTTGCCTAAGGTCACACAGCCAGGTAATTATCAATTGTCTGTTGCCAAATTTAAACTCAGGCCCTCCTGACTCCAGGGCATTGATGGTCACCTACCTGCCCCTGAATCAAATTTTTTAATGCTACAGTGATGCTGGCAGTGCAAGTGAAGGATTACATTTTAAAATCAGTTTTACTTTTTTAAATAATATTTTATTTCCCTCAAATTACATATAAAATAATTTTAACATTTTTTAAAAAAAAATTTTGAGTTCAAAATTCTATGCCTCCTTCCCTTTTTCCTTGCCAAAGATTGTAAGCAATATGATATAGGTTATACATGTGCAATTTTGTAAAACATTTTCATTTTATTTTTAATCAATTTCTATTGATATTTTTGTTTTTAACCTGGCCTAGGTTTTTTCTTATATGTTTCTCTTTCCTCTTTCCAGAAAGTTATCTCTTATTGATGCAGAGAAACCTGGGCATGGGAGTGATGAGATCAGTTGGAGACAAATTTTGTAAATCTTTTGTTTGCATTGTAAAGGGAATTTTCCTTCTTCTTTCCACACTTGAAGGCCTGACCTTCAACCTGATTTGGATTGCATTGTTTTCTGGTGGGGCAGCCAGAGAGCACATACCCTGGAAGATCACTGGAAAGAGACCTTTCCCCAAAAGGCAAAATCTCCAATGAGCAACTTGGGTCACTTCCAGGTCACCACCCCCTCCCATGGACTCTGGGAGAGAATTTAAGGAGATGGAGGAAGGGACTTGTCCTCTTTACCTCCAGCCTCCTGTTGAACCCTGACCAGCTGGCCTGGCCAAATCAATCTGCAATCCAAGTGGTCTTCTCTTTAAACTCCTTTTAACTTTTCTATTTTCTTAATATGCTGTAACTTTAATAAATCTCTATTTTCTTTACAAAACCTGCATTCCCAAGTCTGAGTCCTGATTCATCATGGAGCAGAACTGAACCTAAGAAACAAATCAGCAGCAACATTATAACAAAGAAAACGCAAGAAAAGGTAAAAGAAAAATTCAGCAAAAGCAATCAATGTTCCAAAAAGAAAAATATGTCACCGTGTACAATGTTTCCCACATTTCATTTTCCTACTTGTGAAGGGTGATTTATATTTGTTGTGTAGACAACTTGTTATAAAATGATCTGGAGAAGGAAATGTCAGCGCCCTCTAGTATCTCTGCCAAGAAAACACCAAATAAGATCATAAAGACTAAGTCCCAACTGAAACGACAAAACAACAAAAAAAGTTGTTCCAGATACTAAATGAGCAAAAAAATACGGAGCTCAAGATAAGGCATATCGTGAACCCCATGTCTTTCAGTTTGGTCCCATAGGAAAATGGATCAAAAAGAATGTGGACTAGGAAAAGCCAAGGGCATTTGGTGCTTAGGAGGGTATTGGTAATTTTGAAAAGAGATTCAGTAGAGTAGTGCTGGGAGAAAGTTTGGAAACTTGAGGTAAGAAGTGGGTGGGGTTAGCTTTGCTTCATCTTCAGATGTGATAAGTAAGTCATTTATGATGCTATCCAAGACAGTGAGGAAAAAATGTGAAACAATTGGATCGAGGATCAAGGCCAATACTCTGAGATACTCCCCCCAAAGACCTCCCTCTAGGCTAACTTTCTCTAGGTACTCTGAGGGTTTCTTATGTAAATTTTCACTAGCATTAGTAGACTGGCTCTCTAGAAGCAACTTTTCTCTTTTGGGTTCTAGGAATACCCCTGAAAGGAAATGGAACATTTTTCTTATTCTAACAACTCAAGCCTTAATTCCGGTGTATTTCCCCTTATATCAGTCACCATTGCAATTATTATTTCCTCTCTGTCACTGATTCAGTAGTTATACCTCAATATCTAGCAAGAACAGAAGTTCCGAAGCATTTCTCTCAACACCACATGATACATCCTCCTCCCCACTATATATTCTCAGGCCCTGGGGAGAGTAGACTCTCTCCAAAGTATTTGACCTCAGAAGTATTTGCTCCATCAAATTCACGTGCAAATATGGTGAGGCTATTGGACAAAAATCAATCTCTTGTTGCAGGAGGACAGAGCATCTCAGAATCAACCTACTGATTGGGTTAAGTCAAGCAGGTTGCTCCTCAGAGCTATCCCGAAATTTTATCTACCTTGGATGCTAACTACTATGAAGGCTAGTATGAATTCCAGTTCCTGAACCTTTAGTGGCTTAATCTTTGGACCTTTCAAAGCTCACAAGTTAGTGTTAGTTTAGTGTTTCAGTCCTTTACAACTCTTTGTGACCCCATTTGGGGTTTTCTTGGTTAAGTTATTAAAGTAACTTTGTCAGTTCCTTCTCCTACGCATTTTACAGGTCATGTAACTGAGGCAAACAGGGTTAAGTGTGTATGAGATGAATCTACCCATTTCTCAGAGTATGAAGAGAAAAGTTTTATTCAGTTCTTGAGAATTGGACCCCCACTCTGCCTTAAAACAAGAAGAGAGAAAGAGAGAAAGGTACTAGAGCAAGAAATCCAAAATCTATTTATCCCAACACAATCCTCCCCCACCTGACCCATCCTCATTAGTGAGGAATATGGTCCTCACAGTCTAGATGCATAAATTAATCTAGAGAAAAAACATAATTCAAACAGAGACAGGTTCTCCCTCTCTAGGACAAGGAATGTAAAAACATCTGGAGTTCAATCCAGATAAGACAGGGTCAGTTTACATTTTGGTCAAGGTAACATTAAGTTGCTTGTCAGGGTAGTAGGGGCAGAAGAGACATAACACACACAGCTCAACTATTTCTAATCTATAATATTCTACTGAAGAAATCTCAGACGTTATCCCATTCAATCCCTCCTCTTTATTTTGATGAGATTTCTTCAAATTTCTATAATGTAAACCCACATTGCTGGTCCATCTGGTCAACATACTCATTTTCCTTGCAAGTCCACATTAACTCGTAGTCATCATTTCTCTTAACAAGTCCCCATTTCGTGCATCTTTATAAGGGATCCAGGTACCATCATTAATCTCACATGAAGGGGCGGCTAGGTGGCATAATGGATAAAGCACCGGCCTTGGAGTCAGGAGTACCTGGGTTCAAATCCAGTCTCAGACACTTAATAATTACGTAGCTGTGTGACCTTGGGCAAGCCACTTAACCCCCATTGCCTTGCAAAAAAAACTAAAAAAAAATCTCACATGAATCTGAGGCCACCTATCTCTAAGTTGTATAGTCCAGAATATATGTACCCTGCTTCTGAACATGTTTAAACATTTGCTACTCCCCATGCAAATATCCTGGCCAGTCAGTTATAAGCAATAGTCATCCTGAACTGACTTAGCCATATGCTACTGGTGTTTCTCTCTTCTGGATCAGAATTGGTTTTCTAAGTGAATTCTTTCATGTTTGATCAAACCCTTGAAACCTTTAGCTGGCCACATTTTCCAGAGTCAAGGGGAAGTTACAGATAAATAATGTACACATAGGTGAGAAATGGTGAAGATGAATTGGTCCAATATCTCTCTTCTCTTCTCTCTTGCAGGCATTTGATGTCCTTCTGCATCTTCTGAATCTGTTCCAAAAAGTCCTCTCCAACTCAGGTGACTGGCTGAGACCTTGTCTTCTGGAAAGAAACTGCTTAACATTTTAACTCAGATCAAAACATATGTTTTCATCACAAGACAATGAGATTTTGGAGCTTATTGCAATTTACATTTTGCCTTATTGCCATATTGATGTACATCACTTTAACACAATAAACTTTCATTATGTTTTACTATATGAGCAAACTCCCAATGAGAATTATCATACTGACTTAAGCTTGTAACATATACATTTGACAATCATCTTAGTTCAGAGTACCCAGCATATCATTTAAAAATAAAACAATCTTAGTCTTTGCTCTTATTACAATAATGGCTCAAACATCCTTAATCAAAATGAAATTTTTCAAAATATTCCCAAATATACCATTGATTTTCCTTCTCCTGATATACTTATCTGACTCATTCCCTTCCTTAAACTAGGCCTTAAAACTGTAATTATCCTAAGAATTTCCCCTTCTTCTTACCTAAATATCTCTTCTAAATAAAATTAAAGAAATTTAATTCCTATCTTAACATGTAGCTGATAGCAGGTGTCAGAGCCATAACTAACACACCTAACCTATCTCTAGCTAGTAGATCCAATTCACCTAAAACTTCTTTTTTTCTGTTTTTTTGTAGCCATAAAGATCCAGGACATCAAAGGAAAATTCCCATATAGATATAAGAACTGAATATCAGTGCCCAGGCAGAGGTCATGTGGGTAGTCAAATGTCTTAGGCCAGATTCATTCTTCCAGGTGAGACAATATCCAAATGTTATTTTGGGGAAATCAAGTCAAAAGAGTCCAACCTCAGGCCATATTAAGAAGCTGCCCCTTTGGCTGCACATCCCTGTCACCTTGACTTCTCTGGCTCCAAGAACATGACATTTACCCAGAAGCATTTCCTTTTGCTGACCATCCTAGTATCTGATAAAAAAGAAAATTGATTAAAATTCCCATGATCTAAAATAGTTGTTTTACCTAATTAGGTCTCCAAGTAAATCCACTTCACAATTTAGAGGGGGGTCATAATCAATCAGCCCCCTTCCCTATGCATATATCACCTATATCTACACTGAGTGTCCCTGTCATCAGAATACATTTAATAGGGTTACTTTCTAAACATTCCAAAAGCAGTCAAGTTCCCCTAGCATCTGGAGTATTCCTTGAGAGATTTTAGCTGTAAAGGCAGGGCCATTGCCTGACCTGATTCCTAGCAGGAGGCCAAATCAGGGAGGGGTTCATTTAGAATTTTTTAAACTACTTCCAAGGCTGTTTCATTAGCTTCCATCCATTCTGAAAATGTATCAACAAAAACCAAGAGATACTCAAAAGATATTGCAGGCGTTTTCACACAAGTGTTTTTTTTACTGTCTCTCTTTCTATTATTTTTTGAGATAAGAATTGTTCTGCCAGTTCTCCACCATCTTCCTGCTACCTTCTTCGCCCCTTTTTATTAAATGAAGGAATCTTCTGAGGGGGAACAGAGGGGTGGGGGGATGGGGTTTGGGAATTCGGGGGCTGAAATCTCTAAATTTAACAAAACAGTAATAAGTGTAACACATTATGAACTAGATTTCACGAAATAATCTTCCGATTATTATATTTATACCTGGACCTACAGGTCTAGAGCAAGGGCCAACACATCATTTAAAATTTCAGGGAAACCAGAGGGTCATGACCTCTGATAATTTCCCTCATTAAAGCAATCAATCATTAATTCCAGCTTTGACATCATTACAGTAAAATAGTTTATATTTCCAAAAGTAGATCACATGTTTGATAATACTCTTCATAATATTACTAATTGATAAGTCATCTAATTAGGTTTACATAATTTTAATTGAAGAAAGAAATGTGCAATTTTACTTTAAAATTTTAACATTAAATTCTTAACCCACATGAAACATAAGGTTTTCATGCTGACATCTCTTTCTCTTGAAGCAACATAAAACAATAGGTTCTCTTAAAATTAACCTTATATTTATCTTTTACACACCAACTTCTTCTGAATTTTTGCTTAATAAACTCATTTATCTCTTCTTCCAAATAACTTCTATTTTCAAATAAGATAAGATCCTCTATCAATGACAGTTTTACACAATAATTTCAAAAGCTCAATATACACTTATCACCCATGACAGTGTTACAGTTATATGTATAATTTCCTCTTTTTAACAGATAATAAATTATCGCCCACAATAGCTCTGGTGTGGGTCTGGTCATGAACTTCCGAGAGTCAGATCAGGTAGGAAAAACATACCCAAACACACAAGGTTGGGAAGTGAAAATCTCCCAACTTTATTTTTGGAAACTCAGACATTTTATAGCAAAAATTTATCTCAGGAATGACCAGTTAAAGGAGACCCAGTTTCACAATTTCCCCGGGTAAATTTACAATATTTATTCTTTGAAATCTACAAACTTCTCTATCAGTAAAACTTTTTACAAACACCTCTGGAGCCCAGATTATCCCAGGTCAGGGTCCACTGGTGAGCCAATGGATCCATACAGTGAGTGATAATCCATACATATCTTTGATGGAAAAAGTCACCAAGGATATGTGAATATCAGTCCAGGGGCTGGCCCTCTACAATAAATTAGCTACATTGATCTCACATATCAATATTCCCTTTCTTAAACATGAGCTGAAAAGCAAAGCCTTTTACAAATTTTGGGGGCCAAAAAGACCTTGAAAGATATAACCTTGTTGTCAAGGTGTTCTCTAGTTGTTTTTTTTTCCATAAATGTGATAGATGAAACTTTAATTCATTCATAATTTGTTATTACAAAAACAATTTTAAAGTCTCAAAAAGTACTTATACAAAGTTCTTATACAGAGTTTACTGATTATACATAGCATATTTCAATTACATGTGTGTTCCCTTTACTCCCTAAAACTTTATAATACAAAGAATTCTTAAGACCTATTATTGCTAAAAAATCCCTTCTTATAATTACAAGTTTCTTTATACTTCTCTTAATTCCAAAAGTCATATTTAAATTAGCTCTAAGTCATTTTCTTCTCAAAGCTTAAAAAGTTTGTAAATTCTTTTTATCTTTTTCAGTGCAATTCTAACTTCTCAATGCACTCACTTATAAGAGCTTTCTATCCTCCCTGATCAACATTTCTTAATATTAGAACATTCTATGTTCTGGGAAATGGAGATTCCCCACAATTTGAGATATCAAAGTAATATGTACTAATTCTTTCCCTTTACTATTTATCATTACCCACTCACTCCAGATTTTTCCCAAAGACATGAACTACATCCCAATCAGTGTATAATATTACCTTCCCCTTGTTTAGTTATTCTATTTTTTTTTTGTTTTTAAGGCAAATAGGGTTAAGTGGCTTGTGCAAGGCTATACAGCTAGGTAATTATTAAATGACTGAGCCAGATTTGAACCCAAATACTCCAGATTCCAGGGCCAGTGCTTTATCCACTGCATCACCTAGCCACCCCAAGTTTAGTTATTCTAAAGCTTGAGCTTGAGCCCATAACTCACAAGTCTGTCCTGATTCCCATGAGTCTGGAGAGGCCATAAAATATCAAAATTCAAACATTTTTTACAAACCCCTTAATTTAGTTTACATGTATCTTTAGGTTAGCACATTATAGAACCAGTAATAACATAATAAAATTAACATTTACCTAGCACTTACTTTTTTTTTTACTGATGCTTTAATTTAATTTTATTTTTTAATTCTCATTTTGTACAAATTTTTTTTACATTAATAAAATATTCTTGTTTAAGAGTAAACAAAATACCCCTCCCCCATGAATATAGACTTACTTGGTTGATAAAGTAAAGGGGAGAGAAAAAAATTAAAATTAAAAAAATAGTAATAATTGTAGGTATGGCTAGGTGGCGCAATGGATGAAGCACCAGCCCTGGAGCCATGAGCACCCGAGCCCACATCCAGCCCCTTAGACCCAACAATCACCCAGCCATGTGACATGCAAGCCATCTGATCCCCACTGCCCTGCAAAAACCAAAAAGAAGAAAAAAAAGACCCAAAATAAAATAAAATAGTAATAATAGTAGGGGTGGCTGGGTGGCTGACAGAGCCACCTAGCTGCCCCAGGACAGATAACTCAGTGGGGTTTGCTCTTTTGGAGACAAAGCATCTCTGCTGGAGAGGTTACTCTACTTCAAGTAAACCCTAACTTGACTTCTGTTTCTCCAGGCATTGTTGTTCCCTTTTCTTCAGTTACTAAAGACACAGAAAAGAAACCTCTCTCCAAAGCCCTTTACCTTGTCAAATGGTACAGCTTCAGAAATGGATAAGATAATATCAACGGGAAATTTTCCGAAGGAAAATTCGTTATCCTCAGCCTTGCCTCTAGACCTTCAAGACTGGGAACTCTTTGAGAGCAGAGACTGTCTTGATTCTTCTTTCTGTATTTCCAGTATATAGTAGAGTACTTGGCACATATTTATTGCTTATTCAATACTTCTCCATACATTTATTTATTTACTCCCATTTAAAATGAAGGCATTATCTTTAAAGATCTCCCACTCTTTTGGAAGTTCATTCCTCTTCTCTGTATTATTTTTCTCTTCCTAGAGCTTACCAGTCATAAATCCCACTTCCCTCATTTATGTACCAATCATTCAACTCAATAATTGGAAAAGGGAGAAGGCTAGGGAAACATGCTAGTACCTGCATAATGAAAAGTGGCTTGAAAGCTGCCCTACTCATATTTTGGTTGTCTATTCTTCTTCTACCAGTTTGGGATGCTACTTACAAAATAGGTCTGCACCTTCTCTGCAACTTAATCCTAATAGCTTGCCTTTATATAGCATTTTAATGTTTGTAAATCACTTTACAAATATCTCATCTGATCCTTAGACCAGCCCGTGGAGGTAGATGTTATTATTATTATTATTATTATTATTATTATTATTATCCCCATCCTACAGCTGAGAAAGCTGAGGCAAACATAAGTTAAATAACTCACCCATGGTTCCACAGCTTTGTTTTCAACTCCCTGTCTTACTGAGGTCCATCTGAAATGTGGGAGTTTGTTTAATGGATTGTAAGCTTCATATATGTCAACAAAGCAATAGATCAGCTAGGAAATTTAATTGGGGGGTGGCTAGGTGGTGCAGTGGATAAAGCACTGGCCCTGGAGTCAGGAGTATCTGGGTCTTAGACACTTAATAATTACCTAGCTGTGTGGCCTTGGGCAAGCCACTTAACCCAATTTGCCTTGCAAAAACCTAAAAAAAAAAATTTAATTGGATTGTGGGTTGCACTAAGAAGTGATAGTCTTGCTTTCCTTTGTCCGGAGTCTGACCATATCTGGAGTATTGTTTTCAGTTTGAGGTACCATATTCTGGAAAGGACACTGACAAGCTAGACCGTTTAGAAGAGGACAGCTGGGATGAGAAGTGTATGTTCCCTCTCTTTGGGAGAGCCCTTATGATTCTCTGCTGCATATGCTATGGAGAGCCCTCCTTCCCAGATATATGTTTCTTCTTCTAGGGTGAATAAGGATTGGAAGGATAGAGTAAGAGTACTCTCTGAATCGTTGGGAGGAATATTCAAAGTGGTACTGACATTAGAGATCATTGAGTTCAAAGGCTTCATTTTACTTTAAATAGCTGTAAGATGAGAACAAGACTCATTGCTCTCAAAAATCTCCACTAGCTGTAAAGTTGTGATTATAATTACTATGCATTTTCTAAGGTGTTATAATATTATCTTAAATGTGAGCAAACTAGAGGGTTTTTTTTTGCTAAGCAACAATGTGACTCACCATCACCTCCTAGTGGCTAACTGTAGCTGTTGCCTCTCCTTTCAATTATAGTTAATAAAACATTTTAGATGATAAGCAACACTGGCTGTGTGGGGAGCCAAATGGGAAACAATAGCCACTATTGTCCTGAGGGACTTAAAATTTCCTGGGAAAACACTGAACAAACTCAATTCAATACATCAAAAAATCAGAAAATATTTTTTAAACAGTCCCTTCTAGGTACTGGACACTATAGAACTAAGCTTAAAAAGGGCAAGGACTTTCATTGCATCCAAAGTCATCTCCAGTCATTGTGATCCATATGTGGCCGCTAGACCCAGCTGGCTCAGAAGGAGAAAGTGAGGATATATAAGATGTACATACTGACAAAGACTTGTCTTCAAACATTGAATGTACTTACTGATAAAGATTAAAAGGATGCAGCAGGGGCGGCTAAGTGGTGCAGTGGATAAAGCACCTGCCCTGGAGTCAGGAGTACCTGGGTTCAAATCAGGTCTCAGACACTTAATAATTACCTAGCTCTGTGGCCTTGGGCAAGCCACTTAACCCCATTTGCCTTGCAAAAACCTAAAAAAAAAAGGGGTGCAGCTACTCCTTATGGGACTCTGACTGACTGTAGCTAAATCAAAACTACTAAGTTCCATGTAACTGTAATGCTGTGGTGGCTCATTGATATGAAAAAAATCTACATCTAAAAGGTCTACCACTATATCAGGATCAACAGCAGAAGTCCTAATTCCTATACTATTAGAACACCAGTTAATTTGGTTCTGGAAGAGGAAGTGAAAAGGATGTCTTTGCATAATACTCCTCTTTCTTTAATTGACATAAAGTGCTTGTCAGGTTATCATTCATTTGATGTCATGGTTTTTGATTATGAAAGACATCAATCACAGCCACCCCTCACTTAAGTCACTTGCATGTCAAGGCATCTCCTCCCTCAAGTCATGGTCCTCTTTGAAGATAAAGGACAAAAGCATCAACAATAAAGACAAAAACAAAATTTCTATTTGTTTTCAGATAACATCAATACTTCCAACATCTCCCTTTTCTAATCCATTCTCCAAAATTATGACAAAATAATCATTAAGCGAAGTGACCATTCTCATGCTCTGCCCTGAAATCTTATATAGCTTCACTCAGCCTAGCACTTAAGACCTTGCACAATCCCTTTCCAGCCTTGTTTCACCCTTTGTCCCTTCATGAATTTGATATTCTGGTCCCAGTCCAAACATTTGTACAATTTGACTCCAGTGTTGTCTATTCTGTAGAGACTTCCCTTATCTTCAGTCCCTCTCTCCCTTCCTGATCCTTGCCTCCGTCAGCACTTTAAATTATAACTCTGTGCTAAAATATAAAGTACTTGAGGGCAAGAACTGCTTTTTCTCTCTCTAATAGCAAATGTGAATCTCTTCATTGCATGAACTGGATGGCACTAATATCCTGGACAGAGAAGATTCACGTGCTTTGTGGAAATATTGAGCAAAACTGATAAGGCACAAAGTTCCTGAGTTGGTAGGGTGCAGGCCTAATTTGCATTCTTCTTAACCTAATGGAATGTCTATATTGAACTTCATCCTGAGTGGAGGGATAAGTCAGAAAGAGATTTTTTAGATCCCACTTTTAATAGTGAAACTGTATAAGAATCCTCCAAAATTTCATTTTTGGGTCTTTTTTTTAGCTGAACCCCCATGTACACATGTGTAATCAGCAAGCTTAAAGAAATTTAATAAATATTTATCTAATTTGTCCCTTATTAGGACAAACTCTGGAAGTTAATATTTCATTTAATATTTAATTAAGGCCTAACTCATGGAAGTTGAAAGAAACCAGTTAGGAATTTGACTAGGAGGCTTTTGTAATAGTCAGGTGTGAGATGATGAGTATCTGAATTAGAGTAGTAGCAGTGAGGGAGGAGGAGGGGAGGAAAAGAGGTCAAATTTTGAGAAATGTTTTAGATAAAATAGTGGATCAGACTTTCCAAATGAATGGATGTGGTGGAAAAGGAAAAGGGAAGAGTTAAAGATAAGTCTCAGAATATATATCAGAGTGAGTTGAAAGATGGAATGGGAATAGGGAAACTATAATGGAAATAGGTAACTTTGAAATAAGAACAGATTTAGGAGGAAAATAATTCTATTTTGAATATATTTAGTTTGAGTTGCCTATGGGGACACCCAGAAAGAGATGTCCAGCAAGCAATTGATGATACTTGTGTTTAGGAGAAAAATTAGGGCTGAAGATATAGATCTGAGAACTGATAAATGAATAGTCAGGTTCTAGCAGATAAAATCAAAAAGAGAGGTGTTATATATATATATATATATATATATATATATATATGCGCATGTATTTGTTTGGTTCTTTTCCTTTGTTATTGAAGAAGCCCAAAATGACATCAGTATGTTTGAAACAAATTACAGTATGTCCAATTATGACTGATCAGCACAATAACAATCTCAGAATGCTCTACCATAGGTCTGACACAAATAGTCTATGTGAAGATCTGGAATGTTTACTCTAAACTTATGTATCTCATGTTTCTTTTGAGCTACTTCAATTCTTTTTTGTTCATAAAGTGCAGCAACCTCTTTGATGAGGGCACACCATGCTGAGTGATCCTGAGCTAGTGTCTCTTATGCTGTACAATCAATTTTAAAGTTCTTAAGAGAGACCTTCAGGGTGTCCTGGCATCGCTTCTTGTGACCCCTTCTGTGAGCACTCTCACTGTGTGAGTTCTTCATAAAATAGTCTTTTTTGCAAGCATATCTCTGGCATTCTAACAACATGGCCAGCCCATTATACTCTCTCCATAGTAACATTTAATGCTTTAGCTTGAGAAAGGACCTCAGTATCTGTCAGGTGATCTTCAGAATCTTCCCAAAACAATTTAAATGGAGCAATTCAGTTTCCTGACATGGTGCTATTAGTCTGTCCAGGCATATACATTTCACAGGCATACAACAATGAGATCAGAATAACAATTCTATAAACCTTCAGTTTGATAGTCAGTCTAATGCCTTTTCTCTCCCACAGTTTCTTTCAGAGCCTCCCAAATACCAAGCTATCTCTGGCAATGCTAGTGTGTTAACCTCATTATCAATGTGTATTTCCCTGGAAAGAACAATGTCAAGGTAAGTGAACTTATACACAGTATTCATAATTTCTCCATTTGCTCTAAGTGATGGTTCATTCCACATGTTGATGGAGTGGTGCTGACTGATGGAGCACCTGTGTTTTCTTAGTGTTAATTGTTAGACCAAAACAGAGAATTGATGCATAATTTGTTGCATCTCAGCTTCAGAAGTTACATTGAGTGCACAATCATCTGCAAACAGAATCAACACTTTGGTCTTGGCTGGTAGAGTTTTTAACTTGAAGAATTTATCATCAGTTTGGTAGCTTACTTTGATTCCATTTTCATTCTCAGTGAAGGCATTTGATAACATGGCTGAAAACATCATGCTAAAAAACATGGGAGCAAGGACACAGACTTATTTCACTCCATTGGTGACTGGAAAATCACAAGAGCATTGTTCACTATCCAGAACCCAAGTAAGTATGCCATTATGAAAGTGATGTACAATACTGATGAACTTTTTTGGGCATCCAAATTTTTTACACAATTTTCCATAAACCCTCATGAGTGAAAGGCCTACAAACATATATACAAACAGATCTACAAACATATATAGATCTCTGTTCTGCTCCTGGCATTTTTCCTGGAGTTGTAGGGCAGCAAATTCTATATTGACTGTTCCTGGACTCTTTCTGAAGTCACACTGGTTCTCAGGGAGGTGATTATTTTCCAGGTGAAGGATCAGCCTATTGAGAAGGACTCTGGCAAGAATCTTACCAACAATGACTAAAAGAGAAATACCCTTTTGATTGTCATAGGGCAATCTACTCCCTTTTCCTTTATAGAGATGAATGATGGAGGCATTTTTGAATTCTTGAACTCCAGTCCTCCTTACTCCAGGGCTGGAGCTCTATCCACTGGGCCATCTAGCTTCTCCTTTACTTTACTTTTGATGGAATTAAATGCTGCCTTCTTAGAAATAGATGAACTCTCTTGCTGGTAAACCCTGTGGAGTTCTCTCTTTTCATTTAGTGGCTTCTCTATTTCCCCATAATTTTCATCAAACTAGTCTTGATGTTTGTGAGTGTTCTGACCTAGATGAGAAAATACAGAGCTGTACACCAAATCTTTGAAAACTGCCTACTCTTTTTCTGCTCCACTGTTGCTTACTATGTGCCTGCTTAGCTTTCCCTCCAAGGTAGCAACAAACTATTTCTGCTCAGAGAGACACTCTAATCCCTTAATATTAATTCTTCTAGTAGTCATTTTGTCTGGGGGCTATCACTTTGGTCAAATATGGATATTTAGCTTGGAGAGGATGAATCTGTGATCAGTTCAGCACTCTGCACAACACATTGCCTTTGTCACTCTCACATTTTGTCTGTCTCTTCTACGTAGTCTATTAGATGCTAGTGTTTGCTATGAGAGTGAATCCAGGACGTTCACTGCATTTAGGTAAACAGAAGTTATTGTTTGTGATGAGTAGGTCATGCTATATACAAGTCTTAAGTAGTGGGTAACCACTGCTGTTGTTGTTTCTAAGTTCATTCCTCCTCAAGGACTCCCTGCCATGTCTGGTAGTCTGAACTTACTCTAGTATTAAAGTTACCCAGAATTATAAACGTATCCTCTTTTGCTACATTAATGATAAGGGTCTCCAGGTCTTCATAAAAAAATTTTTCTTTAGGGAAGCTAGGTGGCATAGTGGATAAAGCACTGGCCTTGGAGTCAGGAGTACCTGGGTTCAAATCCGGTCTCAGACCCTTAATAATTACCTAGCTGTGCGGCCTTGGTCAAGCCACTTAACCCTGTTGCCTTGCAAAAACCTAAAAAACAAAACAAAAAAATTTTTTTTTTCTTTGACTTCATCAGGATTTGTCAAGATGGGAGTATAAAGGGTAGCTAGGTCTCACAGTGGATAAAGCACCCGCCCTGGAGTCAGGAGTACCTGGGTTCAAATATGGTCTCAGATACTTAATAATTACCTAGCTGTGTGGCCTTGGGCAAGCCACTTAACCCCATTTGCCTTGCAAAAAAAAACCTAAATAAATAAAATAAGATGGGAGTATAAGCAATGATGATAATGACATGGCACTGTCATTGTCATGAGCCTATCAATCACTCATCTTGCTAGGCATTCAAGCTTGTTGACTAGGTTAGTTTTGATTGCAATAGTGCAATTAGGTATTTAATAAATGTTTATTGATTGATTATTTGAATTCAAATACAAACAATAATTTCAC
Source organism: Macrotis lagotis (assembly GCF_037893015.1). Taxonomy (NCBI): domain Eukaryota; kingdom Metazoa; phylum Chordata; class Mammalia; order Peramelemorphia; family Peramelidae; genus Macrotis; species Macrotis lagotis. The sequence goes on from NC_133658.1 coordinate 862,991,939, forward strand.
AGGATTCATCATTCTGGGATCTGACTGCATGAAATTATTTGTTGGGGGATCATTGTGTTATAATGGCTAGAGATGGTCTCAAAATGAGGAAAATAAGTTCTTTCTCTTGCACATGGAAGAATTTATGACTCTTGGTAAGTAATTTAAGTTTAAGTGTGCTGCAGACTTAAAGAATAGTGTTGATCTATGGAGATGAAGAATTTCCTCCCCGGAGGACTCCCTATATAGATAAACTAAGAGAGATCTGGCTATTAATGTCAGGATACTATGCTAAGAAGTGGAGTTATAGAGATCAAAAGAGGGGAGGGGAGAAATGCTTTTATTTGCCCCCAAGGAGTTTTTATTCTCTTCTTTTTATGATTTGTTTAAAATTATTATCTATATACAAGATATCCCAAAAGATACTAATATTTAAAACTGCCCTAAGACTTTTGGGACATCCTGTAATTTGCTTTCCCATCCCCTTCATTCATTTTTCATGAGCTTGTACTCTACCAGAGGAAGACAGTGTATGCACAGAGAAGTAAACACAAGGTAATTTGATATGTAAGCATTCATGTAAAGAAGGTTATCTCAGATTTGGCACATCCCTGAGAGAATCTGTGAAAAGTTGCTTAGGCTCTGAGCCATTACTAGGCAAAAGTGCTAGGCATTGTCGGAAAGGTTTTAATAGTTGTGATAATATTTGTTCTTCATTTTTGGAGAAAATCATGATATCAGGGAGCTGATGTCATGACAAGCTCATGAATTGGATATGAGTGAAGGGGATGGTATGCTAAGTCACCTGCCTTGCTTTCTCCTCCAGAGTTCTCTGAGCTCAGTGACCAGATATGAATCAGGATAACTGGAGATGACCTTGGATGGGAGACAATCAGGGTTAAGTGACTTGTTTATGATCACACAGCTAGTAGGTGTCAAGTACCTGAGGACAAATTTGAACTCAGTTTCTCCTGACTTCTGGTCTAGTGCTCTATCCACTGCCCCTAGGTGGGGCAATGGATAGAGGGTTGACCCTGGTGTCAGGAAGTCAGGAAGACTTCAGTTCAAATCTGCCTTCAGGAATTTTGACCTGGACAAGACACTTAACCTTGATTATCTATGTCACTTAAGTTTCCTCAACTGTAATATGAGCAGGAGAAGGAAATGGCAAATCTCTCTAATATCTTTGCCAAAAAAACCTCAGTGAGGTAATGAAGAAACTGAAATGACTGAACAACAACAGCAGTCAAAATTACCAATTGATTTATGGTGATAAAAAAAATCATAAAGTAGAAATATTGCTATGAGGAAGAAATGATGAGCTGGTGGATTTAGAAACAAAAAAGGAAGGAAGATGAAGGAAGATGATATCCACCTTTAGAGAAATAGAGGACAAATAGAAATAAACATAGTATGGTCTTATGTATCTATGGGTATATATGTAAATGATTATAGATATCTGTGAATATCTATATATTGTATAAGAATACAAAATGTATATATGTAAGTATCTATGGTTCTGTATATGAACACACATATACATAAACATAAATGTCTGTGTGTTTGTGTGTGTGTGTGTGTGCCTGGGTTTGGAAGGAGCCATATGAAAGTAGCTTTTGTGATAGACTTATCATAAAGAATATGATCCACCGGAGACAGAGCTGGTAGTATTGTAACACAGACTGAAGCACATTTTTTTCTCTTTCTTTTCCTTTCCTTTCCTTTTATTTTATTTTTTTAGGTTTTTGCTAGGCAATGGGGTTAAGTGGCTTGCCCAAGGCCACACAGCTAGGTAATTATCAAGTGTCTGAGACTGGACTTGAACCCAGGTACTCCTGACTCCAGGGCCAGTGCTTTATCCACTGCACCACCTAGCCACCCCTGTAGTTTTCTTAAACTCAAAATATCCAAAATAGAAATTATTAACTTTTCCCCAAAACTCATCGATCCTTGTTTCCTTCTTCCTACCAAAAGTACCATCATCCTTCACTGCTTTGAAATCTAGGTATCATCTCCCTCACCATTTCTCTCCCATATCTAATCAGTACAATACATCTTCATGACATCCCTCATCTATGCTCCCTTTTCTCCTCTGACTCTGCCACTATGTTGGTACAGGCACTCATCACCTCCTTTCTAGACTGTTACAAGAGCTTCCTAACTCACAGCTCTTCCCTTTCCAAGCCATCCTCCATCCATCTGTCGAATTGATCTTATTAAAGCACGTGTGTCTGACCATGTCACCCTCACAGTGACCTCCAGGATCAAACGTAAAAACCTCTTAAAATCCTTCAAAACTTGAGCCTCTTTCAGCTTTCCAGTGTTCTTATACCTTATTTTCCACTTCCATGTACTCTGTAATTAGAGGACATGGCCTTTTTGCTATTTCTCTCATAAGACACTACATCTCTCAACTCAGTGCAATTCCATTGACTATCCCTCATGCCTAGGATTCTCTTCATCTCCATCTTTTGACTCCTTTGGCTTCCTTCAGGTCCCAATTAAAACCCTATCTTCTACATCGTAGAAGAAGCCTTTCCTGACCCTTCCCCTCCAGCCCATCTTAATGCTACTGCCTTCCCTTTGAGATTATCTCCAATTTATCTTGTATAAATCTTATTTGTATATAGTTATTTTCATGATGTCACTCTCTTAGATTAAGAGTTTCTGGAGAGCAGGGAGTTTTTGTTTTGTTTTGTCTTTTTTTTTTTTTGCATATCCAGCACTTAGCTAGGATATAGTAGACTTTCAATAAATGCTTGTTAACTTGAATATGGGAACAAGTATGACATAGTGGCATGTTCTGTAGTATGCTGTGACTATGGTAGATATTTTGTATATGTTTAAATATGTCAATATATAGATATAGATATAAAGCAGAGTAGAGGGGGCCCATATATACAGTGAGAATGTGACTCTAAGAGAGGCAGAATAGACATCTCAAACCACTTCTCACTCTACCCTTCTCCAAGAAAGATTTTTATTCTTCCTGGGAAGGGAAGCAAGAGGTTTGGATTAGAGGCATTTCTAATCTTTTTAAAAAGAGAGATTACTGGGCTAGAAGTATGTTTATCTGCTCCCTTAAAATTGTTCCTCTAAAGGATATAATTAGATTCCCTCTAATTTCTGATTGATTTGTCTTTTGGAGGGAATAGGATCCCTTAAGGCTTGGCCCCTTTCCCACTTATTACCATTTCCATAATCAACCTAAAAAGAGAATAATAAAGAAACCCATTTAATCAAATTGGGTTTAATCAAAATGTAGTAAACTAAAAATCAGAGAAGGTATATTTAGGACAATCTATTCTGGACAATACACAGTGAAGGAGCTCTCCCATTGGAAGGGAGGTAACTCAGATTGAAAAAGAGAGTATCTCGAATACCAAACTAGGAACTATCTTCTCCTCTTCTATCTTCCCAGAGAGAAATTGGCCTCTTCATCTTTTTTGAAGCTGGAATCCAGGAGGACCCAAAGCAACTCTACACTAGAAAAAGATTTGAAACTTGACTAGTCCCAAAGGGGACTGGTCCTACAGAGACCCAAAGAAAGAATAGCCACTGGAAAATTCCAAAGAGGACTGGCTGAGAAGTGAAACTCTTTCCTTTCCCAGCTTTGCCTTGCCTCTCATGCAGGGCAGGGCATTCATTCCCACCAATAAAGAAAAGTCCCACACAATGAGATTTGGGACAGAGGTTATACATATATATGTATCATAAAATAATCAAAACTGAATATTGTGAAGTTATAAAGAACAAGATTGACCTTAAAGAAGAGATAAGAAAAGAGCTACAATCTTTTTGCAGAGTTTGCAGTCTACAGGTTTAGAACAATATAATGTAACATTTCTAAAAACTATAATCCTGGTAAAAGATTGATTTCTTTAGAGGAATACTCAGCCTTCATATAGCTCACATTGCCAAACTGGTAAGAAATTAAGACTCTGAATTATTTTACCCTATTGTTAATTACAAATTTAGAGGGATAATAAGCAGGATATTGGGAGGCTGTCCTGCCAGGAACAGACAAGAGACCTGACAGTATTGTACAACGATGATAGTCTTTGAGGAACAGTTCTGGGAAAAGATATTATGCAATTTTCATGGATAGGTCACAAAATAGATTAATAATTTTCCCTATTTTTCTGTTTTTGCTTAAAAGATCAACTTTTTTCCCAGTCTAGTATAGTCACTACCATAATGGCCTCATATTCCATAGATATAAATCCCAGAAAATAAAATTTTGCATCTAACCTATATTATTTTATTTTAACCCTATATATATATATGTATATACATATATATATATATGTTAGGTTTTTTGGAAGGCAAATGGGGTTAAGTGGCTTGCCCAAGGCCACACAGCTAGGTAATTATTAAGTGTCTGAGGCTGGATTTGAACTCAGGTCCTCCTGACTCCTGGGCCAGTGCTCTATCTATTGCAACACCTAGCCGCCAGTAACTCTATGTTTTTAAGGTTTTTACAGTTTTGGGGCTCACAGCCTGTGATGTCACATTTTTTTCTATGTAGTGATTGGTTTTGCTGATTATATTATTTTGCTTAATTAAAAATGTCATTTGTTAAGTAAACTATTTCCCACAAGCTTTTGCTATCTCTTACTCTCCTCTCTCACTCCCATACATCTTAAATTTCTTTATCCTTTAGGTTTAAATGTTAAAGTTAATGTCTATTCTATTTATAACAATGTAACAAAAACAAAATAAAGATAAATAATGTACAATGTTTCTATTGTAGGAAAAATCGCAACCAATTACAACAGTTGTCTTCACAGTTCTGAAAATAGTTTCACCATTCAGCTCTTCTTAAGGGACATACATAGTAGGAAAGTTCAGAAGTTGATGTTGAGGGCATAGAAAGCAACTAGCTGGGTGTTCATCGTGAATGGAGCACTGGATGGAAAAAACAACCCGAGTTCAAATGCAACCTCAAAACAGTTAAGCTCAACTCAGTGCAATTCCTTTGGCTCTCTCATGCCTAGAAGCCACCTTTTGGCTTCTTTAGTAAAACCCTATCTTCAACAAGAAGCCTTTCCTGGCCCCTCCTCTCTTACTCCCGGCCCTCCGCCACGCTACTGCCTTCTCTCTGAGATTATCTCCACTTTATCTTGTATAAATCATATTTATACATTATTTTCATGCCCTAACCCTTAGACTACTAGTTTCTGGAGCAGTGGTGATCTCTGGCTATGCTCCTTTACCTCAGTTTCCTTTCAAATAAGATTATGTTAGTATGCACTTGCTTTTGAAAGGACTTTATGTGCATAGATCCATCCTATCTGGAGAAAAAGAGACAAATAATATTTGTAAGATATTTGTAAAACACATTGCAAATCTTGGTGTTTTGCAAACGCCAGCCGCTATAATAATAATAATAATAATAATAATAATAATGCTAATTGTTGCTGTGATGAATTGCTTTCCAGGATGGCTGGACCAGTTCCCGTCCTGTTGGCCCCCTCCCCGTGGTCCTCTTTCTTTGGGGGTCACTTTTGCCCATTTGACAGGTGTGAGATGGAATCCTGGTTGCTTTAATGTGCGTTTCTCCAGTTATTAGGGATTTGGGCCATTGGATTCTGCCTGTCTACTGGAAGGAATGGACCCCTGGATTTTCAGGGCAAGGCCGTGAGGCCCCGCAGGGAGGCCAGGCCCCGGGCCGCCCGCGCCGCTCCGCGGAGCCCTCGGGCTCGGCTCTTTCTTCCAGACCCGACAGCTTTGCCGCCTCATTTCAAACCGGGGACGAGCGGGGCAGGCGGCTCCGCCGAGGCCACGCACGTGCGTGGGGGTGCGGGAGGGGGAGGGGAGCGCTTTATTTCCTCCAGCGACCCGCGGCGCAGGCGGGGAGGGGCGGCTGGTGCTGCGGCCGGCGCCAACCTGGGAGGGGGCGGGGGGAGTCACTGGCGCAAGCGGCCCCGTACCTCCAAGCCGGACGCGTGCGCAGAGAGAGCGCAGCCCCGGAAGGAAGCGATGGGCACGCCGTCCTTCACTTCCGGCGCCAGGGGATGCGCATCCGGGTCGCATTGCCGCGGCTGCCGCCGTCTCCGCCGCCGCTGCCTCCGCCGCCGCCGTCTCTCCTTCCGCCGCCGCCGCCGCCGCCTCCTCCTCCAGCTCGGGCTGCCGCGGGGCCGGAGGGTCCCCATGCCCCTGCCCCGTCGGGGGCCGCCGCCGCCCGGTGAGTGCCCGCTCCTGCCCCGGCGCCGGCGAGCCGAGGTCGCTGTGGACACTCGGGTCCGGGGCGCTCGGCTGCTTCGGCGCCTGCTCGGCCGGGCCCCGGGCTGGGCAGGGTCGTGGCAGAGCCCCGAGGTGTCAGCGCCGGGCCCCGGCCGAGGTTGGGGGCGGGGGGGAGTCTCCGGACTTGGGTTCGAGTTGTGCGTAGATCACCCAGGAGCTGTGTGACCTTGGGCTCCGTCCCGGGCCTCAGTTTTCTCCTGCACAAAGAGGGCATTCGATGGTGTTTCTCAGGTTTCTTCACCCTGGGCCTCGCAGGGCCCCCAACGTGTTAGGGCTGTTAGTGGGGGGTTGCATTCAGCAGGCGCTGGAAGGGCCGGGGAGCAATAGAATATGGCTGGCCGAGGATAATACAAACAGCAAACATTCTTGTCTTTTGGGGGTTTTTTTAGGGTTTTTTTTTTTCCCAAGGCAGTGGGATTAAGTGGCTTGCCCAAGGCCACACAGCTAGGTCATTATTAAGTGTCTGAGGCCGGATTTGAACTCAGGGACTCCTGACTCCAGGGTCGGTGCTCTATCCACTGCACCACCTAGCGCCCCTAAACATTCTTTTAACATTTTAAGGTTTGGAAAGACCTTTCAGATATAATTACATTTTCCCATTCTTAACAATCCTGGGTGCTGCTATTATTATTATTATTATTATTATTCCCATTTTTGTGGATAAGGAAATTGAGGCAGAAAGTGCTTGAGGGACTTGCCCAGGATCACACTGCAAGTGACAGATGCCCACTGCATCAAATCCAGCACTATCCATTGGGCTGCCTAGCAGAGATACTAAATTACTGTGGGTTAGCAAAGATGAAAACAGCCCTTGCCTTGAAGAAGTATCTATTCCAGGAGATTGGGAAACAAAAATAACTATGTAAACGAAGAACATATACAGTGGAAAGGGCAGGTGAAATGGGAAGGGGGCGATGAAAGAAGCGTGCAGGAAGGGAGTGAGAGAGGCACAACTAGGAAAAACTTCCTTCAGGAGATGGAAATTGTAGTTGTGGATTAAAAGGAAATATTTGGGGCTAAGTGGTGCAGTGGATAGAGCACCGACCCTGGAGGCAGGAGCACCTGAGTTCAAATCCAACCTCAGACACTTAGTAATGACCTAGCTGTGTGGCCTTGGGCAAGCCACTTAACCCCATTGCCTTGCAAAAAAAAAAGGGAAATTTTTGGATTTCATACTCCAAAGAGTTTATTGTTGTCTTAAAGGAGACTGCAAAATCTTCATCCATGAAAAAAAGGACAGGGAGAAATGAATTAGGGAGAGCACTTAACACTTGGGGCCATGAGGAAATTTTGCTGGAGTGTTCTCCAAGGAAAGCAGGGACTCAGGTAGAGATGAGGAAGGACTGACTTTGCATTGTAGCTGATCAGGGCTTAGATATTAGAGAAGACAGAGTAGTTCAATTTGGCTGGAACTCAAGAGTTGTTTGAGGCGAATTTTATACTTTTTAGAAACTTTAGTTCAGGCCCTACAAGGCTTCTAGACGTGGATTTAAAGCCATATAGTGGAACTGTCCTAGAACCTGGAGGAACAAGACTTGCCATTAGTTGTCTTGTGGACCCTTGGCCTGGAGCCCTGACCTTAGATTTGGTCTCTGACCCCCTAGGAGCAGAGTCAATAGAGAGTACCCTTCTAGTTGCAGTTATGGTGTGATCATAATTCTTGGGCATTTAATGCTGTCAGAGGAAATGTGGTATCCTGGAAAGATCAATAGACCTGGCATCAGCTGAGTCCAACTCCCACCTTTACATGGAGCCATGGACATGTCACTTAATCTTTGTGAGTTTATGTCTTAAATTCAATCAGTTCATAGGCGTTGATTAAACAATTACAATGTGCCAGCGCTATACCAAATCTTAAGGATACAGAGGAAGGCAAAACTGTATTCTGAAGGCCTTAAGGAGCTCACATTCAAATAGGGGAGACTATATGCAAAATACTACACATAGGAGATATCTACAGTGTATATGGAAGGTAATCTCAGGGAAGGTTCTATCCCGGAGGAAAGAATCAGGAAAGGCCACCTGTTGAAGGGGATCTTGGAATTGATTCTTGAAGGAAACCTTGAGAAGCCAAGGAAAGGAAAACTAGTATACTAGGCATTGGGGTAGTCAGGGTAAAAGCTCTGAGAAAGGAGGTGGGAGCAACAACCAGAGTACGTGGATTCTGTAGAATATAGGGAAAAGAGGAAAGTCTGAGAAGCCTCCAAAGGTAGTAAGGACTTTAGTTGCAGAGGATTTTATATTTGATCTTAGTGGTAATAGACAGTCCCTGGATTTTGGAAGGATGAACAATTTAAACGTGAATTTTTTGTCAGGATAGAGACAAGAAGAGAATAAAAACTCCTTGGGGGCAAATAAAAGCTTTTCTCCCCTCCCCTCTTTTGATCTCTATAACTCCACTTAGCATAGTATCCTGACATTAACAGCCAGATCTCTCTTAGTTTATCTATATAGGGAGCCCTCCGGGGAGGAAATTCCTCATCTACATGCTCTCAGCCCTATTTTTCCTACAACTTTAGTTATGAGTCACCTTAGCATATGCAAGACTTGGAATTTTTCGCTTTTGTGATGCATAAGTTTTGAGGCTAAAAATCATGGAAGAAATTTTTCTAATTTAGGATGTTATTACTGAAATTATGTAGTTTCTCCTCTCCCTTCCTCCCCCCCAGTACGTTTTCTTCTAAAGACATAATCTATTTTCTGTGCACTTTCATAATAGCCATTCAGATTTAATAATGAAGTTTACATTCCTCTTGTAGTTCTCAGCAGTTTTTTGGGTTTTCATGGTATTTAAAAATTCATATCACTTCCCTTTTTCTCCCCTCACAAATTTTTCAGTCATTGTTCAGCATTATAGAGTGTTTAGAGGAGGATGAGATTTTTCATTTTGCTAATGAGGAAATTGAGGTTTAGAGAATTTTAGTAGCTTGTTTGACATCACGTAACTAGCAGGACCAGAACTGGAACTTTGATTTCCTAATGTCCAGTCCTGTGGGGGTTTCTCTCCCACTGCAACTTTTTCCTTCTTTTCTGTATAATACTTTTAGGTGTCACAGTTTGAGAAATTTTAGAAAAAACTAAAAGGTTTCCTTCCTAAATCATTTTTTGAACATTTGGGAAAATTTTTATTTTTCTTACCTATAAAATGAGGGAATTGGAACAAATCGTCACAATGGTCCCATGTATCTCTAAAATCCTATAGTTTCTAAATATTTTATAAAGTGTTTATTTTGTTCTTTTGGCATGTCTGAAGAATTTTCATTTCCTCTCTTGTCTTCAATCACCAAACATTGTGTACCCACTGTGCACCATCTAAGAGGTGTTATATTCATGTTATGAATTAGTAGAGAGAGTTTTCTTAGCCTTTTAAGAAACCATAGGTCTGATCCAAAAACAAAAGAACCACTATTCTTTGCAAGGTGTTGGGCATAGCAAGACAAAACCAAAACCATTTCTGTCCTCTAGAGGTTGCATTTCATTGGCGGGACAATGTTCGGTGCTCATCTAAGCAAATAGAAGAGAGATACAAAGTAAATACGAGGTTATTTGAAGGGGGGCAGAGAGGCATGAACTTCTGGAGAGCTAGGAAAGACTTCAGTGTAGGAGCTCTTGAGCTGAGCTGTGGTGGAAGTGAGAGATTTTGAGAAGGAGAAATTCCAAGCAAGGGGAGTAGCTGAATTAGAGACCTAGAGGCAGGAGATGGCTCATCTTATTGAGAGAATAGTTAGTGAGTTAGTTTGGCAGATCAGAGTGAAGGGGAGCTATGTACGGTGAGTTTAGAAGGGTAGATTGTAAAAGGCTTTAGATGCTAAGCAAGGCAGTTTGTGTTTTATAATGAAAGCCATTTTGCTTTGTGCACAGAGGAATGACACAGTTAGACTAAGTACTTTAGGAACATCTCTTTGGCAGCCATGTGCAGATTGTTTGGAGTTTGGAAAGGTTTGAGGCCTGAAGACCAGTTGGGAGTCTGATGCTGATTGAGTTATGGCAATACTGTGTGGTGGGCAGAGCCCTTGGCCATGGAGTCGAGCCTGGGTTTGAATCTTGACTGAACCCACTATGGACAGATCATTTCATGTAACCAAAAATTCAGCTGTCAGATTGAGCCAATGACATTTCTGTAAGCAATTCCTTTAAACTGATACTTTTCTTCTTTTGGCCTTTATTGTGAAGTAGCAAGCAAGGCCACAAGCATTTATAAAGTGCTTACTGTGTGTGTGAGGCACTGTCCCAAGCCTGGTAGCATAACTTGGAGTTACACTTGGAGTTCATTCCAAACCCATGTCAAGCCTCTCCAGCTATTTATAGCAAGGACTGTTGGAGATAAGCCAGGTCAGGCTGAGAGGATGGTAACCAGAATGTATCCTCTAGGTGGTGGTCTCTTTCCCATCAGTGAATTGTCAAAATCAGCAAGCATTTATTAAGTCCTTGCTGTATTTTAGGCATTAGGTTGAGCATTGAGGATACAAAGTCACTATCTTGCTCTCAAAACTCATTTTCTGATGTAAATAGCCATGTCCTTATAAGGCATATACAGTGTAAATGGAAGGTAGAGAGGAATGATGACACTGGGAGCTGAGTGATGAAGGAAGACAGAAGTTTGGAGATGGAGGTGAGAGAGTGAGGGCAACCAGGGTGTAGCTAGATCACAGAGTGTGTAGATAGGGATAAAGTAGTAAGAGATCAGATGGTAAAAGACTCTGTCCTCTCCAGATAGAGGAGTTTATATTTGATCTTAGAAGTTATAGGAGACAGGTCAGAACTGCACTGTACTTTAGCAAAATGACTTTGTTTTGTTGTTTTATTTAGGTTTTTGGAAGGCAGTGGGGTTAAGTGGCTTGCCCAAGGCCACACAGCTAGGTAATTATTAAGTATCTGAGGCCAGATTTGAACTCAGGTACTCCTGACTCCAGGGCCAGTGCTCTATCCACTGTGCCACCTAGCTGCCCCAGCAAAATCACTTTGGCAGCTAAGTGGAAGGTGGTTCAAAGAGGAGGGAGACCACCCAGATGGCTTTTGTAATAGTCTAAGCAAGAGTTGACAGAGCCTGTGCTAGGGTGGTGACTGAGTGGGGAGAAGTGAAAGTGGATTAAAAGTGTTATGAAGGAAGAAATGACAGGATTGAAAACAGATTTATTATGTGGGGTGATTGGGACGGCTTGAGGGTGACTGACATTATGTGCCTGGAAAAGTGGTGTTCCTTTTCCAAGTAAGAGGAAAGGGAGGAGAGATGAAGGATTGAGAGAAAGATATAAAGTTCCATTTAAGACATTTTTTTTTTTGGTCAGATGACTATGGACTATCCCATCCATTTGAAATGTCTAAAAAGCATTTGATTTGGGAATCATGTATTGTTAGTGTTGTTTTTTAATCTTTAAGATGTTTTTAGTCTTTTTCCTATTCTTCATGACACAATTTGGAGTTTTCTTGGCAAAAATACTAAAGTGCCTTGCCATTTCCTTCCCTAGGGTCTCTATCTTGCAGTTGAGGAAATTGAGGCAAACAGGTTAAGTGCCTTGTCCAGGATCACACAGCTAGTAAGTATGAGGCTGAATTTGAACTAAGGACTTCCTGGCTCCAGACCCAGAACTCTATCCATTGCCCCACCCAGCTGCTGGGAATAGATAGAGACAGAGATAAATTAACTCATGGGAATTGATAATATTAAGCAATATCAGTGTAAAGTAAGGATTCTTTTAAAAAAAAGTTTTTTTTTAAGGTTTTTGCAAGGCAAATGGGGTTAAGTGGCTTGCCCAAGGCCACACAGCTAGGTAATTATTAAGTGTCTGAAGCCAGATTTGAACTCAGATACTCCTGAAGCCAGGGTCAGTGCTCTATCCACTGTGTCACCCATCCCCCCTTTAAAAATTTTTAAATTAATTTAAGGCAGTGGGGTTAAATGACTTGCCCAAGGTCACACAACTAGGCAATTAAGTGGCTTAGGCTGGATTTGAACTCAGATCCTCCCGACTCCAGGGTCGGTGTTCTATCCACTGTGTCACCTAGCTGCCCCCAAAGTAAGAATTCTTAAAATTTTCTGTGTTATGGGATCCTTTGGCAATCTTGTAAAACCTTTAGACCCTTCTCAGAAGGATGTTTTTAAATGAATAAAATAAAATATATATAGATTTCAAAGTAAACTGATTATTGAAATGTAGTTATCAAAATTATATTTAAAAACATAAATTTCTCCATAACTTAAGAACCTCTGAATGAATAGTGGAGAGGGCCCTTTATAAACCTTGAGAAACACTCTTGGTGGGTATGAACTGAATGAAGAACCAGCAAAGGTAAACTGACATTGAGTCAGTTCAGATAGGTAAGAGGGCTTTATTTGTCCTACCTTTACTTCATTTGCCCAGTAGTTTAAAAATAGCTCCAAGACTGAATCTGGAATTTCATGACTTACTCTGTTGTTAAGCTCTAGAGCATCAGTTCTTAACTTAGATGAAAGTATTTTAAAAAATATTTTGATAAATATTTCAGTATAATTGGTTTCCTTTGTAATTCCATGTATTTTATTTTATTCATTTCCAAACATTCTAAGGAGTCCAAAGGTTTTACCAGACTGCTAAAGGAGTCCTGTGGCACAAAAGGTTAAGAAAGCCTGCAAGCTCTTGGGTCTCTCTAGGTAGATCAGGCAGAAGTTAAAAGGGGAAGCCTCCATTAGGATAGTTTTATGAAAAGCTGGAAGGAACTCTAGAACTGATTTGATAGGTAAGAAAAAGGAGGGAGGCTACTTGGTTTTCCAGTGCTACTCTGCAGCAGGAAAGAATGAAGTCCTATAGGTTTGTACCCAGGTGGAGGTTTTGACTTCAGCTTTCAAATGAAGCATCACATCTTGGTAAAACTGTGCCCCCCCCCAGATGTGAGACAGTTGAGATTTCAGCTTCTGTGATCTATGCTGTCATGAATGTGGATTATTTTCCCCCCACCCTCACACTTTTGTGTTGGGAATTTACTGATTTTTAAAAAATTACATATTTTATTTGTTTTCTAATTATATACAATAGTAATTTCTACCCATCATTTTTGGTAAGGTTTTGAATTTGACACTTTTTCTCCCACCTTCCCTTCCCTCCTCCCTTCCCCCTTCCCCCCCCCATAGAAGGCAATCTGTTAATCTTTATATGTTTCCATGCTATACATTGATCAAAATTGAATGTGTTGAGAGAAAAACATATTCTTGAGGAAAAAATAAAATATTAGAGATACCAAAATTATGTAGTACATAAGATAAGCTTTTTCTTAAAAAATTAAAGGTAATAGTCTTTGGTCTTTGTTTAAACTCCATACTTCTTTCTCTGGATACAGATGGTATTCTTCATTGCAGATCCCCTAAAATTGTCTGTGATTATTGCACTGATGGAATGAGCAAGTCCATTAGGGTTGATCATCACCCCCATGTTGCTATTAGGGTATATAAAATGTTCTTCTGGTTCTGCTCATCTCACTCAGCATCAATTCATGCAAGTCTTTCCAGGTTTCTCTGAAATCCCATCCCTCCTGGTTTCTAATAGAACAATAGTGTTCCATGACATACATATACCACAGCCATTTCCAGTGGTTTGCCACCACAAACAGGGCTGCTGTGAATATTTTTGTACAAGTGATGTTTTTAACCTTTTTCATGATCTCTTCAGGGTACAGACCCAGGAGTGGTATTGATGGATCAAAGGATATACACATTTTTATTGCCCTTTAGGCATTATTCCAAATTGCTCTCCAGACAGGTTGGATCAGTTCACAGCTCCACTAACAATGCATTAGTGTCTCAGATTTCTCACATCCCTTCCAACATCGATCATTGTCCTTTCTGGTCACATTGGCCAATCTGAGAGGTATGAGGTCACTGATTGTTTAAAATAGTATGCTCAAAGCATTCTATTTGAACAAATGAAGTACAGGGTACTTAGTATATCGAGGAAAAGTTAAACATTTAGTTATCTTGTCCTACACATCTGTATTGTATGTTAATCTCTAGACATTTTAGAGCCCATTATGACCCAGGCAGGCATTGTGCTATGTAATAATAGAGAAGCTGTATATCTTTTGTGGTAGTAACTCTGAATGAGGGCTCTTGAGTAAAATGTTGTTATCTCATAACTACTCCTGTTTGGAGAGAGCACCTTGATTCTCTGTCTGATTAGTAAAAAGACTATGAGGGAACCTAGGACAAGTAGGTGGTATAAGTGTGGATAGACTGCCAGGCCTGGAGTCAGGAAGACTCATTTTCTTGAGTTCAAATATGGCTTCAGACACTTACTAGCTTTGTCTGGGTAAGTCACTTAACCTTGTTTGCCTCAGTTTCCTCATCTGTAAAAAAGAGATAGAGAAGGAAACCTCCAGGATTTTTGTCAAGAAAATCTCCAGATGGGGTCATGTAGAGTCAGATATGGCTAAACAATAACAACTACCACCAATATCAACAGCAGAGAATCTGCATCTGAATTTCCAAAGAAAAATTGGGTCAGTAGTGTTGGTTAATCAGGAGAGAAACCAACCAGAGTAGAGTTATTAACCATATATTTATAAACCATTCTCTAGTTCCTCTTTGTTGAACCTAAAGACTTAGCATGCTGAGTGAGTAGCATTCTATGGTTCAAAATATGTAAGTAAATGAAAATAATTGATATTGGATTAGATTGCTCCTTTTTGGTCTAAATTTTTGTCTTTGACTTCCCCTGCCTGACACATTTTAATAAAAGTAGCAATTTAATTTTAATTTTATTTTTTTACTTTTTTTACTTTTTTAGATTTTTCAAGGCAATGGGGTTAAGTGGCTTGCCCAAGGCCACACAGCTAGGTAATTATTAAGTGTCTGAGGCCGGATTGGAACTCAGGTACTCCTGACTCCAAGGCCAGTGCTCTATCCACTGCACCACCTAGCCACCGCCCCAAAGTAGCAATTTTAAAAACTGCAACAGCATGCTTTCTTGATATCTTCAGTTGTGCCCTAAGAAAGAGTTTGCTTCCAGACAACCTTATTTTCACGGCTGTATATGGAATTCTCTACATCCCCCCCCCCCATTTATTCTGTACAAGTTATGTTTTAATATATTAATAATTGTATGGTCAGAATCATGGGATGGTATTGTCAGAAGGGATATTAGGATATCCAGCTTCCTGATTTAAACAAATGAAGAAACTAAAGTTCAGAAAAGGTATGTGACTTGCTGAATGTTGAACTAGGATCCTGATTTCTGTCTTCAATCTAGGTCTTTGTACTGGATCATGTTGCTTCTTCTGGGACTGTGGTTATAATGCTTACCCTCTCAGGGCCTCAGTTTCTTCCTCTATGAAATGAGGCAATTGGAAAGATCACTAAGATCATTACATATCTGTTTATTATATATAGAGGTGCTTTATCAGTAGATAGAATAGTAGTTACAAATTTTTTGTTTTATTCCTGCCTAAATATTTGAAGGCCTGCCATCTGGAAGAGAGCAAATAAACTTGTCCTCGCATTTGTAACTGGAGGGCAGTATTAGGAGAAATGAAGTTTGTGGAGTGGCAAATTTAGGTTTGCTGTGAAGAAAACCTTTCTCATAAGAGCTATTCAGAGTGCAATGGACTGTTTTGTGAGTTAGGCAGTGGTTCCCTGTCACTGGGCATCTTTATGCAATGATTAGATGACTGACCACCAATGAGTTATGTCATAGAAGAGATTCTGGTTCAGGTTTGGTGTAGATGGCTTCTCTGTTTTCTTCCAACGTTGGAGATTGTTATTCTGAAAATGCTTATAAGTTAAGAGAAATTCCCAAACATAGGCTTACCATGTGTGTGTGTGTGTGTGTGTGTGTGTGTGTGTGATGTCTTTTAAATACTTGTGAAGTCAGAATATTAACAAAAAAGGTAAAGACAATTGTATTTTAAAAATATTTGAAATAATTAATCTTCCATAAATATCTGCTTAATATGAAAAGTACATACTCAAAGATAGCATATTAGTAATCTGTTGGGAAAACTAGTGCCAAATCCAGTTGGTGATTCATTTAAAATGATATTACTGGTGTGTTTACATATGTAGACTGAAGGGATCAAACAATAAACTGTCTTGCTAGTTTGAAAGTGATAAGCCTGGTTTTGGATATAGCAGTATCTTGGCTTATTTGAAAGTAGTTTATACAGAACAGAAAACCTTGTTTCAATCTTTTTTGGGGGAGATGGGGGGATTAAGTGATTTGACACCAAGGTTACATAGTATATTAAGTGTGTGAGTCGCATTTGAACTCAGGTCCCCCTGACTTCAGGGCCAATGCCCTACCTGCCTGCCATTTTATAATGTTTGGTTGCCTTAATCCAGAATCCAACCACTAAAATCCTAATTGGAAGCAGCAATGACTTAGATCAGTTATTTTTGTGAGAATTTGAAACTAGAATTTTGAAACAATTATGCATCTTATTTTTAACAGTGATGGATTTTGAGCTTAATGATTTTTTATCTTTGAATTATGCAATGATATACAATCACAAAGTTACATGGTAATAATTAACTTGATTAATGACTCTACTAAGATTTGTATATATGATTTCCTAAACAAATGTAAATTGCATTTTCCTTTTGTGTAATCTGTGAGGTGTAGAGTAATGAGCTGCTTGGAAGCAGGGACTCATTTTCTTTCTGTATTACAATGCTTAGCACAGTGCTTGGCACACAGCAAGAGCTTAATAAGTGCATTTCTATCATTTCTATGATACAGTCCATTGAACAAATGTCTGGCCAATCTTTCAAATTGTTCTTGTGAACAATGAACAGAATGAATAAGATGACAGATTGTAAATGAGATTAACATTTGGATCTGCACTTTGAATTTGATCTCTTTTGGACTGATAAGACAGGGTGGGTTGTTTATTTTTTTTTAAACACTTCTGTATAAAAAATGACAACATTCAACTAGAGACTGCTGGTCTGAGTTTTCTCTTTTATGAGTGAGAATGTATAAACTCCTTTAATTAGGAGCCCAAGTACTGATTCTTTCCCTTCTTCCTGCCATGATCTTAAAGCTATACAGCTTTTTTGATCAGGAATCTAAGCTAAGCATTCATTTTCCCCCCATCATACTTTTTACTGAACCTGATTTGGGATAATTCACTAATCCCAGATTTCTTTTTGTGTTCCTCTGTGTGTTTTTCAGTTAATAAAATATTGAAAAAAACAAAACAAAAATTCCATTGTGGCTTTTGGAAGCATATCTTGATGTTAATGTTAAATGCTTTGAATTCTTTGTGGAAATGTCTGTAATCATATAAAGTACATGCAGTATTAATTCCTTAACCTTAAAAGTTATTTAATTTCTTTTTTCTTTGATTAGCATATACACTAAAGCAAGTTAATGAAAATGCCTTAAATTTAATGCTCTCCACATGGATTTCAAATATAATACAGAAATTATCTTCATATAATCAGATAAGATTCTTCTCATCTGGGAAATTCAGAAGCATACAGACGAGCTCTAGCCACTTATTTTGGAAGCAGTGGTATAGTAACTAGATTTAAACCCACATTTTCATTTATATCTTACAATAAATATGAAAAAAGCTTCAAAACCAATAAGTACAGTTTTTGGTTGGAATATTACTGTCTTTTTGTACAGGTTCCTATTTTTTTTCCAAATGAAAGAAATCTTTCAGGATTGAATTGGGCATAAGAAATTACAAAACTTTTTGAAACCAAATAGATTTATAAAATTTAATTTTTAAAAATCTACTAGAAGATTATTTAGTATTTGGTAAAAAGAACTTTCCTAATAGATGTTTTTGTTCTTTTTTTACTAGGTTTCATAGTTTAAGTCAGAAGTATTAACTGAATATTGCATTTTGGTAAGGTTTTCCTAATTTTCTCTCTTGAAAAAAAGATGCATCTTTCATACATTCATAAATTCAGACTTAGCTAACTGTAGAATTGCTGAAATTTAAAATGTTCTCTATTTGGATACTGTAGCTTAATCTTTAAAAATATATAGCTATTTCAAATGGGTTTGGTTTTTTGTTTTCACATTTCTTCTACATGAAGTTCTGAAGAAGGATCAGACTATTTTCAGAGCAAGTTATTCAAATGGTAAAAGTTTAGTAATGGAGCAATTTCAACAGTCAGGAATACTTATAATTTATTACTTTAAACTTCTCCATGAATGGGAATAAATTTGAAACAATGAGCTTCCATGTGGAAAAGAATTTTATTGTTTGTGTTCTATTTGTTCAAAAAAAATCAGATGAAATAATTCCTGAATTCCTTCAAACAAGAAAGATGCTTTAGCCCTGTGATGCTATTTAGCAGTTGCATAAAAATCTTAGAATTTAAAATGTTCATTTTATTTCTAGATCAAATATTATATATATATATATATATATATATATATATATATATATATGGTGCTGGTTTTCCCCTTATTAGCAAGAAGAGTTATCCAGCAGTGTTCTAGTAATCTCTTCTATTTTAATCCCTAATTTATCCTCCTTTCTAATTCAGCAGTATATAGAAAATCCCGAAATGCAAAGTACTGCTGAATTAATACTGATTTATTAAAAATTTAAATATCAACTCTATAAAACAAGATACTTATAATGATGCCAATGGAAAATAGAGATATTAAAAATTTGCCTTCCCTATTTTTTCCTTCTGACCATAGAGATGATACATGTAGGGACCCCCTAAAACTTTGTCATTACCTTGTCTCTTAGAAAGACTCTTAATTAAACAGAGTGCCTGGTAGGAATCTATTTTCTTTGGATGGTATCAAAAGAAGAATGGATATGTAAGGAAGAGGAACTACTTGACCATAAAATGAAAGAAATTGGGATTAGAAGGAATTGTTGGATCTCCTTTGATTAAAGTAAGAGCTAGAACCCCTGAAAGCAACATGTTTCACATAGGGACTAGATGGTTAAAAACTTTTCTAGTCTTTGTTTCTTTTGTTTAGGGTGTTTTGTTCATTATTGCCTCCCAGGTTTTACTATTTATCATTCTGCCTATTTATTGTCTGATTTTTGAAATCATAAGTATTTCCTGAAGGGAGTGCTCCCAGAGAACCTTGTTTTACTCATAGATGAGAATTGCTATTTCCTTTTGGTACCTGATCAGTTTCGATTTAATTTTATTGCCTAGTGGATTATAAATCTAAATAGTAAACCCTGCCCAGGTTTTTTTCTTTTTCTTTTTTCTTATTTATAGTTAGCTTCTGATTTCTTTGATTTGTTTTTGGAATTGGGTAAACTTTCCCCCAGTTTTTCTCTTGTGTTTTGTTTTAATGCAAATGTTCTCATTCAGGAACTAAGTAAGCAGAAGTCAATCATTATGACATTAGTTTTCTAAGGTAACTTTTTCTGAGGAAAATTTTTTTAAAAAGTTATAAATTTACTAGTCCAAAGTAAATGTGACCTAAGGAAGGAATACGCAGAAAAAATCATAGACTGAGAGCTAAAGAGAAATGGGGAGATAATCCAACCTAATTATCTAGTTTTATAGATCAGAACAATGGAAAAAGGGCACAGCTAGTTAGTGACCAAGCACAGATTCCATAATTTTTTCCCTGTACCAGAAACTACCCTTTGATTTCTGCTGCTATTTCCATCTCTCTTCCATAGCATGTGCTTGGAATCACCATTAGCTAAGACTTTTTTTGAAGTCTAGAATCAAGTTATAGAATTTACAGGTGATCTGATTTAATTTCTTCATTTCATAGAGGGTAATTGAGATTCAGAGAAGTTAAACATGGTAAAGAAGCTATAAATTTCTCTTATCCGTTGAACTTATATTATTAGAATCTTAGGCCATTTTAAACTAAATCAAGGCTGTGTAAATGGAGAACTTTTGAAGCATCTGGTTCCTGTTTTTGGGTTAAAAGTCAAAAGGCTGCAAAGGAGTTGTTTTTTTTTTTTTTTTTACTGGCCCTCTACTGACTCTGGAAAAGGGAGGTGAATTTATTTGTTTGTTTGTTTGTTTTCTTATTAAAGATATTATTTGAGTTTTACACCCCCCCCAATCTTACTCCCCCCCAAAGCAATCTGCCAGTCTTTACTTTGTTTCCATGTTGTACCTTGATCCAAATTGAGTGTGATGAGAGAGAAATCATATCCTTAATGAAGAGACAAGAAGTCTAAGAGGTAACAAGATCAGACAATATGTTTTTTTTTTAATTAAAGGGAATAGTCCTTGAACTTTGTTCAAACTCCACTGCTCTTTATCTGGATATAGATGCCACTCTCTCCTTTGCAGACAGCCCCAAATTGTTCTCAATTGTTGCATTGATGGCATGAGCGAGTCCTTCCAAGGTTGAACATCATCACTAAGGGAGGTGAATTTAGAACAGTTTGATACCCACTTGTGTGCGATTAAATGAAACTGAGGAGAAATCTAGGAGTTCTTGTATTTCTGGGGCATTGCATAGGCTGGAAATGCAACTTTAAGGGCTAGATTCTTAACTTTTAAGTCAAATGGATTGGAAGACAAAATACAGTGGTTCTGAGTATGCCAGACAGGGTCTTATCATGATCATAGACTTGAACATCAATTATCAAATAGATGGGACTAGGATAAATAGGGGCAGCTAAGTGGCTCAGTTGAGAGAGTCATCTTTGTGATTTCAAATCTCACTTCAAACAGCTACTTAGCTGCATGACCCTGAACAAGTTAAGTTACTTAACCTTGTTTACCTCAGTTTTCTCATCTGTAAAATGAGCTGGAGGAGGAAATGGCAAACCACTACAGCATCTTTGCCAAGAAAACTCTAGATGTAGATGGGATCACAAAGTAGAACATGACTGAAAATGACTGAGCAACAAAAGGATCATTAATGACATGACATCTGAAGGCTTCTGTGCTTGAACTTAGGTTCAAACAGTTTAATGATGTATGTAGAGTCAAGTCTAGTGCTTTCTGAATGTTCTAAACTTCTAAAGGGTTCTAAATTAATTTAAGGAATAAGGACTGATGTTGCAAATCTCTCATAATTCATAATGTCTGACCTATTTTTGCAACAGCATTTATATTGAACCTGCATATATTGATTTAGGAGTCTTATTTCAGTGGCTAAAAATGGTATTTTGATATTAAACTCTTGAACTTGTCAGTCAGTAAGCATTTATTAAGTACCTTTATATGCTGAGTACCATACTATAAGCACTGGGGAGACCAAGAAAGAAGATTTTAATAAAAGTTATCAGAATAATGTCTGTTAGCATGAGAAAATCATATGACAAAATGGAGAGTCAGTATGATAGATTATACAAGGCAGGGGCTGGTTGGTGGTGCAGTGGGTGGAGCAGTGGGTTCAAATGTGACCATAAGACACCGACTAGTTGTGTGACTTTGGGCAAGTCACCCGCTATTGCCTGTCATCCACAGTCATTTCTAGGCATCCTCATTCTGATTCATATCTGGCCACCAGATGACCCTGGAGGAGAAAGTGAGGCTGGTAACTTAGTACAGTCCTGTACCCCCCCCCCCCACTTAAATCCTATTCACATGCTTATCATGGCATTACCTCCCTGATGTCATGATCTGCATCAAAAATGAAGGATAAACATTATTATTATTATTATTATTATTATTATTATTATTATTATTATTAGGCAGGGCAACATTTATTTGGTTCTGCTTAGCCTTTATTGTGGTAAGCGACAAGAATCCAAAGAAAGACAAAAACCAACCAGACTCTGCTCTCAAGGAGCTTAAAGTCTAATTGGGAAAACAATATACATATAAAATATGTGAAGAATCAACTGAAAGTAATACTCACTTTAATGGGATGAGAAAACACTGCTTGTAATGGGATTTTACCTGAAAGGTAAAGGGAAACCAAGAGGCAGAGAGGAATAGGAAGAATATTCCAGGTATGGGGGTCTACCAGGAATAATACCAGCATCTAGAGAGGAAGGAGAATTTTATGTGAGGAACAGTCAGGAGACTAGATTGCAAAATATGTGGGGAAAGGTAGGAGAGTAAAATATAAGATCGATCTTTCCCTTTCAAACTTTTCTTTTTCTTTTTTTTTTTTTTTTTTAGAGAAAAAATAAATTTAAAAATATATGTAGGGTACTATACTCATGAACCTCCCACATCTGCAAAAGGATGGGTGGAAGGTATTTTCTCATTTCTCTTCTTTTGAACCATGTTTGTATTTTGTAATTTTGCACAATTAATGTAAAATTAAAAAAATTCAATTGCATGCAAAGATTAAATTCTCTTTCTCCTTTTTCTAGTCCCTTGCTTGAGAAGGCAAGCAATTTGCTATAGATTAGATTATACATGTACTGTTATGGAAAGCATTTCCACATTAGCCATCCCTAGACCCTGAGAATAATTTAAAAAAATGTTTCAGTCCACAATTCTTTCTCTTGAGGTGAATTTTTCATTTTTCATCTTAAGCCCTTATGAATTGTGTTGGACATTAATATTTCTGAGAAAAGGCTAAATCATTCAATTGTTAAGAGTGCTGTCTACTACCTACCTCCTCATCTCACATCACTCAGATGCCTTTTCTTCTTTCTCCTTCATTCTTGTCTTATATGAAGGTCCTTCTTGCTGAGGCAAAACCCTCTGGTTGTACAAATGATCCCATTCTATTCTCTCACTTAACTTCAAATTATCCCAGTTTATTGGCTTTCATACTACTTATAAACATATTCATGTCTCCCCTCAAAAAACTCTTGTTTGATCAGTCCTTCCCTAGTAGTGATTGACATATCTTTTCTCCTTTTGTGGCTACACTCTTTGAGAATAATAAATAATTAATGCCTCTACTTACTTTCCTTCCTCTCTCCTTTGAACTCAGAAGTCTGAATTCCAACCTCATTCAACTGAAACTATTCTCTCCAAAGTTTAATAGTCTCTATTACTAAATCTAATAACTTTTTCAGTACTCATCCTTTTTGACCTTTCTCTAATCTTTGATACCGTCAATAACACTTTTTTCCTCCATGCCAAGCATTCTCTACAGAGAACACAGCTATGATGGGCTGACCACATTGTTTGGATGCCAAGGTATGCTTGCTGAAAAGACTTATGGAGAACTTATACAGGACAAACCCTCACATGGTGGTGGTCAGGAAAAGTGATACAGGGAGATACTGGCACAGGACCATCCAATATGGTGTGCCCTCCTCAGTGAGGGTGCTGTGCTTTATGAGCAAGGCAGAATTGAAGCAGCCCAAAGGATTTTTGAGATAAGCAAGTCATATGGACTATTTGTGCACCTGACCTGTGGTAGACCATTCTGAGCTTGTATTGGTCTGATCAGGCACAGTTGGACTGACTTGTCTCTAATATAGTGATGTCATTTTATTTTTCAGTAACAAAGGACAAAAATCAATCTCCATGGTACCCTCTTCTCTCTAGGCTTTTGTGATTGTCCTGATTTTCCTCCCAGTAGTCTGACCACTCCTTCCCAGTTTCCTTTGCTAGATCTTCCTCTAGATCTTGCCTGCTAACAGTTGGTGACCTCCAGGGCTCTGTCTTGAGCCATATATATTATTATTTTTTTAGAAGGATTTTATTTATTTTGAGTTTTATAATTTTTCCCCTAATCTTGCTTCTCCCCACCCCCCACAGAAGGCAGTCTGTTAGTCTTTACATTGTTTCCTTGGTATACATTGATCTCAGTTGAATGTGATGAGAGAGAAATCCTTAAGAAAGAAAAATAAAGTATAAGAGATAGCAAAATTACATCATAAGATAACTTTTTTTCTAAATTAAAGGTAATGTGTTTTGTCTTTGTTTAAACTCCACAATTCTTTCTCTGGATACAGATGATAGTCTCCATTGCAGATAGCCCAGAATTGTGCCTGATTGTTGCACTGATGGAATGAGCAGGTCCATCAAGGTTGATCATCACCTCTGTGTTGCTCTTAGGGTGTACAGTGTTTTTCTGGTTCTGCTCATCTTGGTCAGCATCAGTTCATGCAAATCATTCCAGGCTTCCCTGAATTCCCATCCCTCCTGGTTTCTAATAGAACAATAGTGTTCTATGACATACATATACCGTAGTTTGTTAAGCCATTCTGCAGTTGAAGGACCTTCACTTAATTTCCAGTTCTTTGCCACAAACCATATGTATTATTAAACTTGGGGATCTCATTAGAACCCATGGATTTGATTATCATCTGTTAGAGAGATGATTATGGCTCCTACTAGCCCTAATCTCTCTCCTAATCTTCAGTTGCATCTCCATAGACATCTTTTTTTTTTTTTTTTGCAAGGCGAATGGGGTTAAGTGGCTTGCTCAAAGCCACACAGCTAGGTAATTATTAAGTGTCTGAGACCGGATTTGAACCCAGGTACTCCTGACTCCAAGGCCGGTGCTTTATCCACTGTGCCACCTAGCTGCCCCCATAGACATCTTAAGTTCAGCATGTCCAAAACTGAAATCATTATCTTTTCTTCTCCAGACCCTCCTTTCTTCCTAACTTAATGTCTGGACTACCACCATCTTTCCCATCACCCAGGCTCACCTTGTTTTCACCTTGTGGGCCTACCCCCAATTATTTTCCAAGTGCTGTGGAATTAATCTTCACAGCATATCTCATTTATGTCCCCTTATCTTCTTTGTGTCCATCCTAATGCAGATCCTTAGCAACTCACACTTGAACTATTGCAAGAGCTTGCTAGTTGTTTTCTTTTTTGACTTTTCTCTCCCCATTCCAGTCCGTGTTCTACTCAGCTGTCAAGTTGATCTTCGTGAAGTGCTAGTCACCTCCTTCATGAAACTCTTATGACTTCCAGAATCAAATGTAAAATTGTATATTTGGCTTTTTAAAGTCCTTCATGATCTGATCCCTTCCTATCTCTAGCCATGTCATTTCACATCTGACCTACTTGCTATTTCTTGATCAGCATCTCCAACTCCAGGCATTTTCACTTGCTGACTCTGTTCCTGGAATTTTCTCTTTCCTCTTCACTTCCTGGCTTCCTGAAGTCTCAGGTAAAATCTAACCTTTTCAATGTCCTCCTAAGTATTGGTGGCCTGCCTTTGAGAGGACTTATTCTATATCTTATTTTGTCTTTATATAGTGTTTGCATATAGATGTTGCCTCCCATGTTAGACTGTGAGCACCTGGAGGGCAGGTCTTGTTTTTTTACTTTGTATCCCCAGTGCTTGCTTAGTATATTATGTAAAAAGGTTAAAAAGGTAAGCTGGGACCAGATCTTAAAGAGCTTTTAATGCCAATCCAAGGGGTTTGTATTTTATTCTAGAACTAGAAGAGATCCACTTGAGCTGATGTGATCAGACCTTCATTTTAAGGAAATCACTTTGTATTTGAGTGGACAATAGTTGGGAGTGCAGAGAACCTTTGAGGCAAGGGGAGTAATTTGAAGGATTTTGCAGTTGTTTGGGAAACTATTACATCAAATTATTGGTTGTGTAATGTTTCTTACAAAATTGTGCAGTAGCATCATACTATATCCTTTATTTTACATTTGACTTTCAAAGCAGGATTATAAAGAATGTCTTTGTTAGAATATTTGCAGCCCATGCCTCCTGTTCTTGAAGACTAAAGACTGAACAATTGCTGTGAGCCTCAAGGGGTGAGGTTAACTAGGTTGTTTCTTCCAGTAGGCTTTAAGAGGTCACTGGAGTTGTCTTTTTGTCACTCTTCCCTTGTCACTTCCACTCTTGGTACATGCTTCAGGGTCTCATACTTTTCTGAGACTGTATGTTTTTCAGCCCCTGGGCTGTCTAAGACGGGGTTTTAGTTGAGGAGATAATTGGTTGGTGATGGGGTGCTATCACCCAGGACAATGCTGAGGGTTGAGCTCAGAATCTTTCATGGTTGAGTGTCTCTTTTCTAACCCTCTGTATTTAGATCTGTCTGTTTGCTGTGCAAATACTTGTAGCCAGGGCTACTTCCCTCCCTCCCAGCTTTATACTGCTGGCACAACAATTCATTTTCCTTTTCTCCTGTTTTTGGGGTGTTTTACTTGGTACTTGGATTTAGTCATTCCCCTACCACCTTGCTCTTATAAAGGTGTATGTAATCCAGAAGTCAATGCCTAAAAGTATAGTTACTACAAGCATCTTAGGGAGGTGGGAATATTGGGAGGAAATACCACTGAGCTGCTGTTTTTGTTTTTTCTAGAAAAAATTAGATTGTGGAGGTCTTCCCCCCCCCCCCCCCCACACCTATTTTTTTCTTCGGTCCTCATATATTTGGAGTCTTTTTATTTGGTTATTTTTATTAGGAGGAAGCTGTGCCCTGTTCTCTGTCTTCTAAGATAATCCTTTTGAGATACTTCATATCTTAAGATATAAATCAAACACCAATTCTTCCAAAGAAGCCTTTCTCCCTCCTAAGGCTCATAGATGTCCACCAGGTCATAGATTGAGAGCTGAAACAGGCTGTCTAGTTCAACCTTCTTATTTTACAAATATGGAAACTGAGACCTACTTAAGGAGGTGGGATAACCTTGCACAGTATTATACAGGTAATATGAAAGGTGGAAACTGACCCCAGCTCCTGACTGACTACTTATCCCCCTTTATCTCCTATCCCCTACCTCAACTCTCAAGCTTGCAATATTTAGGTTAAGGTAGCAGTTTTTGAACTTTTATTTATATGGCTTATATCTGTCAACATTTACTATATTAGAAATTAAAACATCTTAGTATTATTAGGAAAATAGTTTTGACTTTGAGAACCCTCTTAATGGATCTCAGTACTCAAGATCACTCTTTGTGAACCATTGGATTAGGGTGTAGTTTGTGATTGCTTTTGAATAGTTTCTCCCCTGGAAGTTATCTGGTCTTCTGGGAATCAAAATGTATACTTGGCCTTTTAATACTATTATCTTAACTAATGTTAATTTTTTTTGATAAGATGCTGTTTCTTTTCTCTTTATTTTTTTGGTGGAGCATGACTTGCCCACCACAGCTAGTAAGTTTCAAATGTCTGAGGCCCTATTTTGAATTTAGGTTCTCCTGACTTCCAGGCTGGTGTTCTGTCCATTGCATCACCTAGCTGCCCCTAAGATATTATTTCTGAAACTATTTTTAAGTGTCAGATATTTGGCACTGATCTCTAACTTTTAAGAGTTAATTGACCTGAAAAAAAAAAAGATGTCTTCTATTACAGATACCATCTCTTGGATTACTTTCAGCATTATACACTAGAAAGCTTGCACTTCCTAAAGTTCCTTTGAAACTCTTGATAGCTAGCAGCTGGAGTACCTGCTTCAGATCACTGGCCAGTGACATATTAGAAGTTGCATTCCACCTCTCTGATAGTCATCTTGTCAACTTTAGCCAAGTCTTTAATCTCTTGTTAGTGTTCCATCTTGCTCTTTTTCTTTAGTGCAATAGAAGTTCTAAATTAACTTGGGCCAGGCAATGAAAAGACTAGGTGAACATAGTGAAATGAAACATGACCAAGACCAGAAATTTGATTGTCCCCTGAGAAGTGCTAATTTGACAAATTACTTTATTAGTAACTACAGAATTTCTTCCAAGTAGAATAACATTTCACAGTTACTACTAGTACATTCTCTTTCTGTAATGGAAGTATAATTTGCCTTGTGTTACTCTTTCCTGGGGACTATCTATCTGCCAGCAAAAAAAAAAAAAAGCAAATAGTAGTGAGTCTATATGAATGAGAGGGAATAATAAAATTTTACTAATGTAACCTGGTGATGATTTTTCTCATCGATTAATTGCATAATTTTCAACTGAAGTCAAGCATTTCTTAAATGTCTGCTTTGTACAAGGTGGTACTTAATTCTGGAGCAGAAAGCACTTGCCCTTAAGAAGCTCACAATCTATTGGAGAGGAGATAGAACCATATCCATAAATAAGTTGTTGATGCTCTCTTCCTCAAATTATCTTGTATTGACTTATTGATTGAGCAACCACTGTGTTAAGATAAATTCTTTGATTCTCACAATGCTCTATATAAGGAAGCAGATCTACCTCTAGGGAAGGAAGACTATATCACACTATTTACTTAACCCTATCTTGAACACATAGAGGGATACCTTTGTCAGAGAGAGAGAGAGAGAGAGAGAGAGAGAGAGAGATTGATTCCAAAAGCATGGAAGAAAATTAGATCAGAAAAAGTGATCAAGACAACATAATTGCTGACCTATGTGTTTATTTTCTCATTTTTATAAAATCTTGGAGAATGCGTTACTACTTCTCCCTCCACTTATATAGCCCCTTTCTCCTCCTCCTGAACCAACCATCCTTTATTTTCCAGACTTTACCACCAGGGATCCTGTGTGGATGTCTTCCCCATTTAAGCTTTTCAACTCCATTATAATGTCAGCTCCTTCAGATCAGGATCTGTCTGTCTTTTTGCATATATATATATCTATCCCCGGCACTTAACACATAATGAGCACCTCCAAATATTTGTTGACTTGATCTTCATTTGGGTACCTTTTGATTAAAATGTAACAAGGCAGGCTGGGAGAATGATGATTTTGGGGCAACTAGGTGGCACAGTGGATGAAGCAAGAGCCCTGGAGTCAGGAGGACCTGAGTTCAGATTTGGCCTCAGATACTTAATTATCTGTGTGACCTTGGGCAAGTCACTGAACCCCACTGCCTTGCAAAAACCAATTAAATAGAATACAGAGAGAATGATGATCTCTAATAGTAGTGAACTAGAAGATGTAAAAAAAAAAAACCAGCCTTTGCTTGCAGATCTAGAAAAACAGGCAAACTGGCTTTGGGCTATTATTTGTTAACCCCTGGTTTGTAGTTAGCCCTTCCTTTTTAGTTCTTGACTGAAAGTGACAAGTCTCTGAGGTCCCATAGGCTTTTACTCTTGATTATAAAACAACATTTGTCTGGAAGTAATACACTCTAAAGGCTCTCTAACATTAATGATTCTCATTCATGGGTAAAAATCATTCAAAATTGCTTAAGAAGCAAAAGCCAGAAAAGTATTTTGTGACCTTCTGCTTATTAATAATTGAGAGAAACCTTTTCTGGTTGTAGACACTACTCTAGTCCTGAGGTCCAATCTTATGTGTTGACTTTAACTTAACTAATAATACTGCTAGAAAAATAACCTAAGGCTCTGATTTCTCTTATATCTAATCAAGGGCAAGCAGTCTCAGATTGTGAAAGGGACTGAAGCCTCTGTTTAGAACCTTGGACAGCAGTCACTCTACTTTGCTGTTTTAAGGTACCAGCCTCCCTTTTCTAAGCTCACTATCCCCCTTTTCTACCCCTGAAGATGTAGGAACTGACCTGCCTTCTTACTAGATCAATATATCTTAGAATCTCTTTTTTTTTGGGGGGGGGTCTTCCTTTGCTTGTTACTACTTATTGGTGCTAGGTTACTATCTTCTTGAGCCAGTGGCATTGCAAAAAGAAAGGATTTTATGACTTTTCCTGTTGCAGACCGGTCATTTTCTTCTTTTTTTAAAAAACATTTTATTTGTTTTCTAGTTATATACAGTAGTAATATGTACCCATCATTTTTTTGCAAGGTTCTTAATTCTACAATCCCCCCCCCTTCCCCACCCCCACAAGGCTGTCTGACAGTCTCTACATTGTTTCCATGCCATGCATTGATGTAAATTAAATGTTAAAAGAGTAAGCATAAGAATAAACATGCCTTGCCCTCCAGAAGATGAGAAACCTCAAGAATAGAGAGAGGAAAAAATAATTGTACTTCAGTCTGTGTTCAGATTTCAGTGGCTCTGTCTCTGGGGTGAGTTGCTTTCTTTATCATAAATCCACCAGAGAAGTTGCTTCAATATTTTTACCACAGTTGCTATTACTAGCTGTACCTCTACACTATTTCTTCCCACTCTCATTTATTCTGTTCTTTCTCTCCTTTCATCCTGGCTCTCCGAAAGTGTGTTGAATCTGAGTACCCTCTTCCTTGATCTTTCCTCTTTTCTATCACCTATTCCCCCCTTCCCTCCCTGCATTTCCCCCTCATCCCATCCCTTTCCTCCCATCCTTCTCCAGGGCAAGAAAGATTTCCTCACCCTATTAAGTGTGTGTGTCATTTCCTCCTTGAGCCATTTCCGATGAGAATGAAGGCTCTCATTCCCCCTTGCCTTCCCCCCACTCCACTCCATTGAAAAAGTTTTTTCTTGACTCTTTTGTGAAATCTCTCAGCTTCTTCCTCAGCTCCTTTTCCTTCCTCCCGGGACTTTTCCCCTATCAGCCATTGACTCCATCCCTTTACCACATCATACCTTTATATTCCACTCCTTCCTATGTCCTGTCTATATATGCTCCTTCTAACAGCTCTTATAAATGAGAAAGTTCATTTGAGTTATCAATATCTTCTTTCCATGCAGGAATACAAACAGTTCAACATCATCAAGTTCCTCATAGTTAGTCCCTCTCTTCCACTCCCTCTATGGTTCACCAGAGTCCTGTACTTGGAGGTCAAACTTTCTGTTCAGCTTTGGTCATCTCCATAGGAAAGTTTCAAAGTCCCCTGTTTCATATTTCATTGAAAGTCCATCTTTTCCCCTGAAAGAGGATGTTCAGTTTTCCTGAGTAGTTGATTCTTGGTTGTAAACCAAGATCTTTTGCCTTCTGGAATATCATAT
Organism: Macrotis lagotis; assembly: GCF_037893015.1. NCBI lineage: Eukaryota > Metazoa > Chordata > Mammalia > Peramelemorphia > Peramelidae > Macrotis > Macrotis lagotis. The sequence continues at coordinate 863,022,675 of NC_133658.1, forward strand.
TCCAATTGCTATGAACCTTTAATGTAGATGCTGCCAGATCCTGTGTAATCTTGACTATGGAGCCTCGGTAGTTGAATTGTTTGTTTCTGGCAGCTTTTAGAATTTTCTTTTTGATTTGGGAGTTTTGGAATTTGACTATATTATTCCTGGAAGTTTTTCTTTTGGGATCTCTTTCATGGGGTGACCAGTGAATTCTCTCGATTTCTATTTTACCCTCAGCTTCTAGGATCTCAGGGCAATTTTGCTGTATTATTTCTTGAAAAATGAAGTCTAGGCTCTTCTCCTGGTCATGGCTTTCAGATAGCCCAATAATTTTAAAGTATTTCTTCTGGATCTGTTTTTGAAGTTGGTTGTTTTTCCAGTGAGATTTTGCATTTTCTTCTAATTTTTGGCTTTTTGGGAAGAGTTTTATTTCTTGCAAAGTCATCAGCTTCCTTTAGTTACATTCTGCATTTGAAGGAGTTATTTTCTTCAGAGAGCTTTTTTATCTCCTTTTCCAGCTGGCCAGTTGTGCTTTTTAAGGCATTCTTTTCCTCATTTGCCTTTTCTTTTGCTTTTTTCCATTAGGCCTAAACTGGTTTTTAACATTATTTTCTTCAGTATCTTTTTGTATATCTTTCACCAAGATGTTGGTTTGGTTTTCATGATTTTTTTTCATTGCTCTCATTTCTCCTCCCATTTTTTCCTCCACCTCCCTTAATTGCTTTTCAAAGTCTTTTTTGAGCTCATCCATAGTCTGAGCCCATTTTCTATTTCTCTTGAAGGTTTTGGATATGGAAGCTTTGATTTTTGTCATCATCTCTGTATGTGTTATGATGTTCCATGGGACTAAAATAATTCTCTATGGTCAGATTCTTCTTTTTCTGTTGTTTACTCATTTCCTCAGCCCAAGACTAATTTACAGCACTTCCAAGGCTTTGGGTTTTTTTTTTTGTGGGGGGGGGACACCCCACTGGGACCTTTATTCCTCCAAGGTCTTATGCTCTCTAGCCTGTCCTTTGATATGTAGATGACCAGAGCACTACCCTTTACCCTGGGGCTATAAGGAGAGATCCAGCTTGGTTCTTTAGTATGGAAGCCCAAACTGCAATATGAGAGTGTAGGCAAACAGCGGAGTTCTACCCCAGGGAGAGCAGAGAAATATCTGCAGACTTCCCTTATGGGCTCTGGAGTGCAGGCTGTTTTTTCCCCGACTCTCACCACAGATTCTGTGGCCAGTGCTCCTCACTCCATACTCATTCTGGTGTAGCAGGGTTCTCTCACCTTTTGCCCATGATCACTGGGCTGGGCTACGCTGGGCTGCGCTGCGCTCCAGCTGCTGCATCCCTGGTCCTGGTGAAACACACCTTTCCTGCGGAACTTCTAAGTTATCTTGGACTGGGATAATGTATCACTCAATCTTTCTGTGGGTTCTACCCCTCCAAATTTTGGCTAGAGCCATCCTTTGTTTTTTGGGGGTTTGGGGGATCGGAGTTCACTGGAAATGCTGCCTTCACCATGCCATCTTGGCGCCCCCCCCCCATCATTTTCTTCTAAGGCTTACAGTTCTACTTCGTCATTTCCCCTAGTTGGTACTGATTGCCACTCCAATCATTTCTTCTTCCACCTTCAGGGTTTTGCCAGGGTAGATAAACTGTCTACTTTTATAACTTAATATTTTCTTTCAGTTCCCCTACCTGAAACACAAGTTTAAATTCAAATGGTCTCCTGAAAACTTCTCCTTTATCTTTAAAGCAAGATGCATTGAATTGTCAGTCTAATTGAGGAGAATGTTGATTAGCCCCTTTTCTTGGAATACTTTCATGCAAGGCTTTAACAGAGTTGAATCTTGAAAGGACTGATAATTTGTCCAAGATTTAAGGAAAACTAGGGTGAAACCCCCATTTCATACCATCAACTTCCATGGCAACCATTTCCTGACATGTTAACCCACTTGCAGGGGTCTCTCTTCTGCCCTGAAACTTTTTTTAGAGATTGTTTTCCTTAATGGGATATACCTCACTTAAGCCTAATTATATTGCCTAAAAAAAAGTATAATTTCCTGAGGCCCAGTTCCTTTGGAGACATGGCACCCATCTCATCTTCCTTGTTCTCACACAAAACTTCAAAATTACAAGAATCTGAATGGGAAGAGACTTCAAGGACCTCTAAACTAGCTCATTCATAAGCAGGAATTTACCTGATAAGTAGCCATCCTTCCTTTGTTTGTTTTTTTTTGTTGTTGTTGTTGTTTGTTTGTTTTTGCAAGGCAGTGGAGTTAAGTGCCTTGCCCAAGTGTCTGAGGCTGGATTTGAACTCAGGTACTCCTGACTCCAAGGCCACTGTTCAATCCACTGTTCCATCTAGCCACCCCTATCCATCCTTTGTTGAAGAAGGAGGACTTATTCCACTTTTAAGTAGCTCAGTTCCTTTAGCTGCTCCCTATATGGCATGAATTTAAAACCCTTCACTATTCTGGCTGCCTTCTGTTTTTTTCTTTCCTTTTTTTTAAAGTTCTCTCTCTCTCACACACACACACACACACACACACACACACGCAAAACTATACTATACATTCTTCTGTTTATCAGTTTTCTAGTGTTCTTTTCTGGCATCTTCCTTCATAGGTCATTTTGTAGTTGATTTCAATATTTATGATACTCAATAACTTGGTCATCAGTTACTCTTTAAACAATACTGCTATTAGTGTATACAGTGTTCTCTTGGTTCTTCTCATTTTATTCTTCCTTATTTCTTGCAAGTTTTTCCATGTTATTTTAAAGTAACATTTTAAAATGCTTATCATTTCTTATAGCACTGTAGTATGCTATCCTAATCATATACTTCAAGTTGTTTACCCATTCCCCATTTGATGGACTCAATTTCCAGTTCTTTGCTACTACAAAGAGAGCTGCTATAAATATTTTAGAACACACAAGTTGTTTTGCCCCTTTTTTCCTGATCTCCTTGGGAAACAGAATTAATAGTAGTATTGTTGGGTCAATGGTATATACAGATTTATAATTCTTTTGACATAATTCTAGGTTGCTCTCCAGAATGGTTGAATCAATTCATAGTTCCACCAACAGTGTCCCATTAGTGTCCCAGTTCTTCTACATCCCCTTCAACATTTATTGTTTTGCCCTTCTATCATTTTAGCCAGTCTGATTGGTAGGAGATGATATCTCAAAGTTGTTTTAATTTGCATTTCCCTAATCAATAGTGATTTAGAGCATTTTTTCATGTGATTATATATAGTCTTCATATTTAGACTGACTAGGCTGGATTATAGTAGATCTATGACCTACTTACTAGTCCTGGACATGAGGTCTTCATTATTTCAATGTGAGTTAGCATTAGCTTTTTTGACTGTTATATCACCAGTGTTTATTTACATTGGGCTTTCATTCCAAGAAAAATTCCTTATCTTTTTTCAGATAAGTTGTTGCCTCATATTATATTTCTGAAATTTATCTTTGAACCCTTATAACATTAAATTTCATCATGGTAGGCCCAGCCTAGTATTCTAGCTTGTCAAGGTTTTTCTGGATTCTTTCTGCCACATGTAGTGTGTTAGCTATTCCTCTCAGTTTTGTGCCATTTGTAAATTTGATCAGTCTTGATAAAAATGTTAAACCTCAGAATCCCTGAATTGGAGCCCTTCCATGCTGCCTTTGAACCACTAAAGATGATTACGTGCTAGGTCTAACCCTTCATCCAGTTTTGAATCCATCTAATTATACCATTGTTTAGTTTGTCTCTTTTTTCTTATTTTTAATTTTTTAATTTAATATTTATTATCATTTTGTACCATTTTTTTAATACATTAATAAAATATTCTTCTTTAAGAGTAAACAAAATACCTCCTCCCCCCAAAAAATATAGAGTCACTTGAGTGGTAAAGTAAAGGGGAGAGAAAAAAATTAAAATTAAAATAAAAAAATAATAGTAATAATTGTAGGTATGGCCAGGTGGTACAGTGGACAGAACACCAGGCCTGGAGCCAGGAGCACCCAAGCTCATATCCGGCCCTGTACACCCAACAATCACCCAGCTGTATGACATGCAAGCCACCCCAACCCCCACTGCCCTGCATAAACCAAAAAAAGAAAAAAAAGACTTAAAATAAAATAGTAATAATAGTAGGGGCGGCTGGGTGGTGGACAGAGCACTGGCCCTTGAGCCAGGAGCACCCGGTTCCAAATCCGGCCTCAGACATCCAACGATCACCCTGCTATGTGGCCCCAGGCAGGCCACCTAGCCCCATTTGCCCTGCACCCCCCCCCAAATAATAATAATAAAAAATGTGCTTCAGTCTGTGTTTCAACACCACCAGGTGGATCACATTCTTTATGATAAGTCCATCACAAAAGTTACTTCCATATTTTTCCACCATTGCCATTGCTGATTGCAACTCCCTCCTTTTGTATTTCTCTACTACCATGTACTATGTTTTCTCTCTCCTTTCACTCTGACTCTGCTGTAGGGTAGCTGAGTGGCACAGCAGACAGATCCCCAGCCCTGGGACCAAGAGGCCCCGAACCCACATACCACCCCTTACCCAGCATCCACCTGGCCCTATGGTCCCGGACAGGCCATTCAATTCCAGCCCCTTGCAGGAAGTAAAAAAGAAAATGTGTTACATCTGACCACTCTACCCCCATGGTCCATCCTCTCCTCCATCATTCACAGCCCCACCCCTTCCCCCTTGTCCCCCCCTCCTTACTCCAGATGTCTGTACCCCATTGAGTATATATGCTGTTTCCTCTCCTAGCCACCTCTGATGAGAGCAAAGATTCCCTCATTCCCCCTTGCCTTCCCCCCTTCCATATCATTGCAATAGCTCATTGGAATAAAGAAAATCAAGGGCCGCCTAGGTGGCGTAGTGGATAAAGCACCGGCCCTGGAGTCAAGAGTAAATCTAGTCTCAGACACTTAATGCTGTGTGGCCTTGGGCAAGCCACTTAACCCCGTTTGCCTTACAAAAAAAAAAAGAATAAAGAAAATCTTATTATATGAAATATCTTGGTCTATTCCCCCTTTCCTTTTTCTTTCTCCCATTACATTTCCTTTTTTTCTATTGACTCCATTTTTACACCATATTTTAATCTTCAAATTCAGTTTTTTCCTGTGCTTCATCTATAAAAGCTCTCTCTACCTGCTCTATTAACTGAGAAGGTTCATATGAGTATTATCAGTGTCATTTTTCTATGCAGGAATACATGCAGTTCATCATCATTAAGTCCCTCATAGTTTCCCCTTCTCCCCTTCTCCTATCTCTATGCTTCACCTGAGTCCTGTATCTGAAGATCAAACCTTCTGTTCAGCTCTGGCCATTCCAACAGGAACATTTGAAATTCCCCTGGTTCATTGAAAGTCCATCTTTTTCCCTGGAAGAGGACATTCAGTTTTGCTGGGTAGTTGATTCCTGGTTGCATTCTAAGCTCTTTTGCCTTCCGGTATATTGTATTCCAAACCCTACGAGCTTCCAATGTAGTTGCTGCTAGCTAAGTCCTGTGTAATCCTGACTGCAGCTCCACGATATTTGAACTGTTTGTAATATTTTCTTTTTGACTTGGAAGTTCTGGAACTTGACTATAATATTCCTAGGGGTTGGTTTTTTGGGATCTCTTTCTTGGGGGAGATCGGTGGATTCTCTCCATTTCTATTTTGCTCTCTGCTTCTAGGATATCAGGGCAATTTTCCTGTAGTAATTCTTTGAAAATGATGTCAAGGCTCTTTTCCTGGTCATGACTTTCAGATATTCCAATAATTTTTAAATTATCTTTCCTAACTCTGTTTTCCATATCAGTTGTTTTTTCAGTGAGATGTTTCACATTTTCTTCTAATTTTTTCATTCTTTTGGTTTTGAAGTATTGAGTCCTGATTTCTGGTAAATTCATCAATCTCCCTGAATTCTATTCTTTGTCTGAAGGATTTGCTTTCTTCAGAGAGCTTTCTTATCTCTTTTTCCATCTGGCCCATTTTGCTTTTTAAAGCATTCTTCTCCTCCATAACTTTTTGAACTGTTTTATCCATTTGATCTAAGCTGGTTTTTAGCATGCTATTTTCTTCAGCATTTTTTTCTTGATTTACTTGACTAAGCTGCTGACTTCATTTTCATGTTTTTCCTGTATCTCTCTCATTTCTTTTCCTAGTTTTTTCTTCTATCTCCTTCATTTGATTTTAAAAGTCTTTTTTGAGTTCTGTCATAGCCAGAGCCCAATTTCTGTTTTTCTTGGAGTCTTTAGATTCAGGAGCTTGTGCTTCCTCATCTTCAGACTAAGTGTTTTGATCCTTCTTGGGTTCACAGGCAATATTTCTCAATGGTGTGCCTCTTTTCTCTGCTTGCTCATTTTCCCAGCCTTAGCCTGTTTTGGGGGTGTTTCCTAAGCTTTTGGGACAGTCCCACAAGGATCTCAGTGTGTGAGGCTCTGTCCTCCCTCCTGGTCTGTGAATGACCATATGTGCTCCCCTGTGCCACGGGCTGAGGTGGGGGGGTCCTACTATTCTATGGGGGGGGGAGGCTCTAGGCTGTGATCAGGATCTGAATGTGGTCAGAACCCTAGGGTCCTTTTCCAGGGGCAGAGCTCAGCCATTTCTCTCTCTTCACTCTCCTCCCTAGGTTCAATGGGCTCATGTCCTCACGGCTCCTGCTTACCAGCTCTACCTGCTTCTGTTTTCTGAATCTGGACTGCTTTAGCCACCAGTACCCTGGGACTGCCTCCAGGAGGCTGAAGTTCTATCGCTCTGGCAGGCCACCCTTCTGGGGGGCCACCCCTCCAACCCCAAGGAGAACAGCCTTTCTCCTCAGGGCAGTTTTGTCTCTCCATTTTTTAAAAATATGAATACCATTAGTGATATTCCTCACAGTCTAGTAGCCCTTTCATAAAAGCAAATGAGTTCAGTGTGCCTTGACTAGTTCTTGGTGAAGCCATTCTGTGTCTTTTTGAATACTTTTTTTCTAGATATTTGCTAGATAATCATTCTTTTAATAATATTGTTTAGAATTTATTGAATTTAGATCAAACTCCAAGCTTTAAAGTTTGCGGATTCCATTGTTACTCCTTTTTTTAAAAAATTGGAGCATTTGCTCTTCTCCAGTCTTGTAGGACCTCTTCTGTTCTCCATGACCTTTCAGAGCTCATTGAGTAGCATAGCCATCACATCTTCCAGTTGTTTCAATACCAGAGGATGTAGTTCATCTGAACCTGGTGACTTAACTGGAAAGTATGCTGAATTTGGAGCCAGAAGCTATGGATTTGAATTTTGGATATACCACTCTCACACACACACACACACACACACACAGACACGGGGTGGGGGGGGTCCTAGACTGCAATTAGGATCTGAATGTGGTCAAAACCCCAGCCTCCTGTTCCAGGGACAGAGGACAGAGCTGGGCAGTCTTTCTCTGCTCTCTCCCTAAGCTCTTCACTCATGCCCTGGGGGCTCCTGCTTACTGGTTTCTGCTTCGTGTTCTTGGATCTGGGCTGCTGTAGCCAAGATGCTCACTGTGTGCCTTGAAGGCTGGCAGAGGTCCCCGCTGTTCCCCCAAGTTGTGCCTGGTGCTCCCCCAGGGTATAGGTCAGGACCCCCCCCCCCCCCAGCTGTGAGCCAAGGCTCCCAGTGCCCCAGGGCTGCCTCCCAGAGGCTTAAGTTCTTTTGCTCTGGAGGCTGCCCCTCTGGGAGCAGAGCTTTTCTGCTCTTTTCCAGGTTACTTTGAGCAGGAGAACTGCCTCACTGGGGCCTTCTGTGGGTTCTGTTTCTCGAAAATTTAGTTAGAGTCCTTAGTTTACAAGTTTATAAGTTTTATGAGAGAGCGCCTAAGAGATGATCCTCTCTTGTTGCCATCTTGGCTTCATCAAAATAAATTTATTCTTAAAAAAGAGAAAATAAAATAGGAGTATTACTGATTGTAAATGGCCCTCTCAAGGAGTTTGACCACAAAAAAAGAAGAGGTATAGGATTATAACTAGTGGGCAGGGATTGATTAAGTGAGGTTTTTTTTTTTTTAAGGATGAGAGAGACATAGATGTGTGTGTGTGTAGGCATTATGCAAGCAACCAGTGGATTAGAAGAAGTTGAAGATTAGTGAGTCATGATAGAAGAAGAATTCTGGTGAAGTAGAAGGGATGGATTGGGATTACTTTGGTTTGAGAAGAAGTTTCTTTTAGTAATGGGAAATGCCATGTCTTCATATTAGTTAGGGATGAAGTTTAATATATGAGGTAAATACATGATAATAAGGATGGAACTCCTCCTAGACCTGAGGAGTCAGGAAATGCCTCTTGAAAGAAGTGGTCAAAGTGGTCGCTTAACCATGCCTTGAAGAGTAATTAAAAATTCCAGCTGCTTAGGTGAATAGATACAGAATCCCAAGAAACAAGAATTGCCTTATCCTTAGTAATATTTTGAACCTATAGTCTTTTATTTTTATTTATTTATTTAGGTTTTTTGCAATGCAAATGGGGTTAAAGTGGCTTGCCCAAGGCCACACAGCTAGGTGTCTGAGGCCGGATTTGAACTCAGGTACTGCTGACTCTAGGACTGGTGCTGCGCCACCTAGCTGTCTGGAACCTATAGTCTTAATCCATGGTTTAAAGAAATAATATTTTAATCATTAATTTCATTATAATTAATTTCCATTCTCCCATGTATATTATTTTGTTCATTTAAAGACATTTTTTTCTGAGAAGGAAGTCCCTAGGTTTCATCATGCACCCAGAAATTGTAAAGAACCCCTAGTGTGATCTGACCTTATTTTTTATTTTTTATTTTTTTTAGGTTTTTGCAAGGCAATGGGGTTAAGTGGCTTGCCCAAGGCTACACAGCTAGGTAATTATCAAGTGTCTGAGATCGGGTTTGAAACCAGGTACTCCTGACTACAGGGCCGGTGTTTTATCCACTGCGCCACCTAGCTGCCCCAATCTGACCTTATTTAAGTCATCTTCCCAACTCAAAATTCCTATTTTTTTCAATGTAATATGTGTAACATTCAAATTGTATTTTATTTCAAATAAAATATTTGCTTGTTTATCTTCATAAGACCTTTTAAAGTTAATAGTAGAGTAAATGGGGTATCCAGGAAAATGTTTTTACTTTGTGACTTTAAGAAGGAAAAAAACAAATGAATGGTTGAATCTTTCCCATCTCAGTCATTTTACAGCTAACAACAAAATGGTTTTCATGGCTATGTGTCAGCAAGACCTTCTTTCTATTCTCACTCTCCTCTCTTAGTACATTTCAGCACTTAACGGTTAAGTAGAATTCCTGGCCTATTGGGTTAACTGGAACACACAGCTGACAGCATAGTATCTGGAAGGCACTGGATTTTTATTCCTTCTACCCTACTTTCACCCTTGATACTATTTGTAGCTGCAGAACTTTATTATTTTAGTGGAATGAAGTACTCAACTGACTGAAGAAGAAGAAAATCAAGATTGGCAAAAGTAGCAAAAACTTAATAGAAGAGACTTTCAGGAATGGAAGAGTTGATACAACATCATTCTTTCAGGTCTTATGTTGACTCTATGGACACAAAACCTTTAGCAGCTGTCTTATTTGATCCTCATAGCAATCCTGTGAAGTAAACAGTACAAGTATTATCTCTCCCATTTTACAGATGAGAGTACTGGGCCTAAAAGGGGCTGTGACTTGCTCACAAAATCACGTAGATAAGTAGCATCAAGTGACGACTTGAACCCAGGGCTTCTGAGTCCTGGACCTGTCAGAGTCAGAAAAATATAAATACTTTTAGAAAAGGAACAGGAGGGGTGGCTAGGTGGCGCAGTGGATAAAGCACCGGCCGGGGAGTCAGGAATACCTGGGTTCAAATCCGGTCTCAGACACTTAATAATTACCTAGCTGTGTGGCCTTGGGCAAGCCACTTAACCTCATTTGCCTTGCAAAAAACAACAAAAAAAAAAACAAAAGAAAGAGTGAGAGAGAGAGAAAGAAAAGAAAAGGAACAGGAAAGCCTGCCCATGTGAGTTTGGTGGGGCCCTACCTAGTACTCAATGTACATCAGTGCTTTTTGGAGGAAGAGAAGAAGAATCCTGGACAGATGTCCCTCACTGACCCCCAGTGGCTCAGAGGAGGTGGGCATGTGATGGGGGACCTTAATGCAACCCATTTTTCTACTGTGCACTAGATGTCTGACACATAGTTTTCCTTCACATTCAGCAACAAGCCTGTTTATATCACAGATGTTTTCTTTTTACCATGTATTGTGATACTAAGTTAATAAACAAATCTCTAGAACATCTGCCAGAATTTTAGCTGTCTCCTGCTATGTGAGGCACCCTAGAACTATGAAAGGCATTTGGCTGTCCCAGAAAATCACATGGGGCAAAAGTTAGAATCAGCATGGATATTTTTATATCTGAAGTTCAAGGTAAAAGAAAAGCATGTCAAAGAATAGAAATTATTCAGAGAAATAATATTTGCTGACCACTTATTAGCTGGGTGTCCTTGCTCTGAAGTCTGTTTTCTTTATTTACAAAAATAGACAAAATAATGCTCACAGTACTTGGATTTAAATTTTGAGCTGGAAGGAATCTTACTGGCCGGTTCTAACCAATTTTTGTTTTAAGGAAACTGAACTACTTTCTGCCCCTCTTCTGTTCTTCCTTGTTTCTTTGCTTTTATTAAGTGTACAGTCATCCCATTCCCTTGCTTTCCAATGGGATCTGGGGGCAGCTAGGTGGCGCAGTGGATAGAGCACCAGCCCTGGAGTCAGGAGTACCTGAGTTCAATGAAGTCCGCCCTCAGACACATATTGGTTGCCTAGCTATGTGGCCTTGGGCAAGCCACTTAATCCCATTGCCTTGCAAAAAAAAAATCTCCAATGGGATCTGTGTATTTTCCAGTTTTGTATAGCATTTTGTCTGATTTTATTTGCACTTCTCACCTTCTACTTTGTGTCTTGTTTTATTTGTATAATATGGGGCAGCTAGATGGCTCAGTGGAGAGTGCTGACCCTAGAATTAGGAGGACAGGAGTTCAAATCCAGCTTCTGACACTAGCTGTGTAACCTTGGGCAAGTTACTTAATCCTGATTGCCCTGCATCCAGGGTCATCTCCAGATATCCTGATACATATCTGGCCACTGGACCCATATGGCTTTAAAGGAGAAAGTGAGGCTGGTGACTTAGTACAGGACCAACTCCCTCACTCAAATCCAGTTCATGGGCTTGTCATGACATTATCTCTCTTGATGTCATAACAAGAATGAACGACAATTACAGCTCCTGTCTCCCTAAGTTTCTGCCAGCTTCTTGGGGGCTGAGGCTCGACTTGTTAGACCCCACTGGAGATTTGTGTTTGTTGTATGGGATCATAGTTTTACAACTAGGAAGGACCTTCATTTAAATCAGATTTTTACTTGTCATATTTTTTTAGGTTTTTTTTGCAAGGCAAATGGGGTTAAGTGGCTTGCCCAAGGCCACACAGCTAGGTAATTATTAAGTATCTGAGACCGGATTTGAACCCAGGTACTCCTGACTCCAAGGCTGGTGCTCTATCCACTGCGCCACCTAGCCGCCCCGAGTTAGTAATTTCTAAGGGCCCTTCCAGGTCCCCTGTTTTATGGTTATAAGCAGCATCTATTGATTAGTCCCTGCCTACTTCATATTCTTTTCTTGATCACTACTCCTCCTTTTTTCATCCATCCATTTTGTTTCTTTCAAATGAACACAATATTCTCCTTTTATTCATTCTAGAGTATCTTCTGGAACCATCTTTTTTCCCCTCCTATCCAGTAAGTCTTTACACTATCAGCTTTCCTAACTTTCAGGCTCATGGGAACTTTTGCCAATTAAGTGAATTAGATTCAGACACACACTTCCATTTAACTTCTGCAAATCAGTTGTCTTTCTTCTAGTTGCCCTTTGCTTTTGATCCACCTGTAAGTAAAGATGGCTGAAAAAGAATAGACTAATAGCAAATATGAGAAATACAGGTACTCTTTATAGACTGGAAGAGTAAATAAATACCAAGGGGATCAGAACAATCTGGATTTCTGTTCCTTTGACCATTAGGAGTGTTCATCCAAGTTTTTCAGAGCTTTTGTAGCACCATGTCAGGCAGGATTGCTGGATTATTGGGTGCCCTTTCTTTCCTACAACATGGAATTTGGCTTAAGGCAAAAGTAAAAGGATGAAGATTCTTACCCATGGGAGATGTGGCAAGCTTACCTTCCAATCAGTGGATGCCTTGAAGATGTCATAGGGTTCTTCATGGATAGGAAGAATTTCCTTGGATGCCCCTTTTGTTTTCTGAACCCTCTGATCTGGTGGTTGAGACAGTTGTAAAAGCTCTGATTTTTTTTCCCCTACAGCCTGGAAAAGTTTTGTCATAATATTATGTTAGCTTCTATTATTTCTACTCAGTTTTATTTAGAAATTCAATATAATAATTTTCCATCAACTACTGACAACCCTAGGAGATAAATACCTAAAACAAATAAACAATCAAATTTTGTAAAGGATTGTTGCTTGCCTCTTTGAGGCCTTGTGGTTAATTCACATTCTTCTATCTCAGGGGTGGGGAACCTTTTTTCTGCCAAGGGTCAGATATTTATGACATTATTCGTGGGCTATATTTGATCAATCATTTAATAATGATTGCTAGATTTATTGAATTTTGAGCCTCACTAACACCCTCCCCAGGTCCCCTCAGTTGCCTTGGCAACACCACACCACAAATTGGAGGTTCCCCTGCCCAGTTCTAACTCCTGATAGGCAAGAATATTTGTGAATTCTGAGTGAGGTGATAAAGTGAAATCCTTTTCTTTATATTGCAAAGCCAGGTATTCTGAAACAAAGATGAGGGAGAAGGTGGGAGATGGAGGGGCTCTAGATTCTTATTTATGATAACATAGGTGCTGTGGTATATAGGAAAGAGTCCTGGGGTTTGAATCAAAGAATCTGGGTTCAAAACCTGCTTTTGCCATTCACTACCTGAGTGATCTTGTACAAATTACTTAACTTTTATGAATCTGTTTCCTTATCAGTGAAAAAATAAGGGTGGTAGATAAGGGAACCCAAGTAGCTTTCCAAACCTCAGTCTTATCTCCTGGTCTTCAAAGGAGATGAGGCACTTATTTCAGAGGTGAGCTGAAGAGTTGCTATTACTGGTGCTCCTTAGCTGAAGAATTCTGGTTTTAGAGATGGCCCTTCTATGCTTTACCCTCCTTTTGGGGTCAGAAAAGATAGAATTTAGAGGATAGAGGGAAATGGCAATGCTTATTAGCATGGTACCTTGCACATAAAGGAGCACTTGATAAATACGTCTTGGCTTGGATAGGCGCAGAAACTTGTAAGAACCTAGAACTTTGGTTATGCTGATAGGTTTCCCTCCTCCTTCCCTTATAGTAAAAGGAAGATTTAGAATTACAACTGAGCCAGAACTTGTAGAGATGTGTGTCTGTAGAGTAGCTTCTTGCCTCTGGTTTTTCCTGGGACATAAAAATAGTTACATTGTGAACTCTGGGGCCAAAAAGTCCACTGTTTTCTATAGATAACAAAAGATGTCCTTCACAAAAGTCCTCAGCATCAATAGCATCACCAGAAGCATGAGCAAACTGGAAGGGTCACTAAAGAGCATTCTGTTCTTTTAAGTGCATCATTTGACTAACTGATCACAAAATCTCTGTTTTGGAGCAACCTAAAAGACCTTTACTAGTCCATATATGAAGTAGGAATCCTCTCAGAAAGATTCAGAGAGTCATCCCCAAACTATGTGTAATAGTAATAGATGAGCTTTTGGCTACATTTTGGGTATTTTTTTTTTTTTTTTTTTTTTTTTAGGTTTTTGCATGGGTTAAGTGGCTTGTCCAAGGCTACACAGCTAGGTAATTATTGTCTGAGGCTGGATTTGAACTCAGGTACTCCTGACTCCAGGGCCTGTGCTCTATCCACTGCGCCACCTAGCTGCCCCTGGCTATGTTTTCAATATAAAATTTCCCCTAATTAAAAGGGAGAAGAGGGCATGTATCAATATATATACTCATTTTATCTAGAAATAGGATTAAAATATGATTTGCACATATTTCAGGCCATTCCCTTTGATTATTTTTGTGACTAGTCCTGTGATTTCTTTGGTTTAGAGGATAGCTGAGGCATTTTCTATTCCAGTTCATATTTACACCCTCCTTCTGCAATTTAGGAAACAAATTGCCTGCCCCAGTTGGCAAGGACACTGAGATGTTAAGGGACTTGTGTCACACAACTATTATGTGTCAGAATAGGAACCAAGTGCAGGCTTTTCTGACTGGAGATCAACTTTGTAATTACATCACTTTCCTCTCATGCCCTTTGGAATTTAGAAAAATATCTATAGGTATTCTTAACCTGAGATCCATAATTTGAAAACTATTTTCATATAATCTGTTTATTTTTATTTTGTGCATAAAATTCATTCACCAGACTTGACACCAAAAAATTATGAACTCTAAGGTAAGGAAGCATGAATACCAATAAAATTAATAAATGAGAATGAAAATGGGAACTTTTAGGTCTGTGCATTCAGTGTTCTGTATAATTTTAATTTAGAGAGCTGAAAAGAACCTTAGAAAGCATTCAGTCCCCTTTCCTTTTTTAAACAGATGAGTAACCAGACCCAGAACAATAAGTAGATTTGTCTAATGTAGTTAATGGAAAAACTGGGACTTTAAAATTTAGGTTTCATGACTGAGTCCAGTCACCACCTTTTCTGCTTCAAAATTTAACAACCATATTCTGTTTTCACTGCAGAAATGCAAGTTTTGTTGGTCATTTGGCATCAAGGAGAGAATTACTATCTTGGGTCTGTGTAGAATACATTCTTCTAGTAGCAGAGGATTGAGATATCTTCCAGATTAGGGATTTTTAAATTATTTTTAAGTTTGGCAAAATCAGCAATTGTGTTTTCCTATTTTTGAGAATTATAATTTTTATGCAAAGCATATTTTAAATGAGTTGAGGTATAGAATTAATATTTTTATTTTGATAATAGATACTTGGTTTAAAAAAATTCTCTTTATATCCCTACCAACTTAAACTGCTGAACCCAAAGAGCGAGAGGGAGACCAAAATTTGATAGGTTTGGAGATCTTTAATTTCCTGGGGAATGCCTGGGGGTGAAGAGTACCCAAATCAGACAGTACCTGAGTATTCAGGGGATAGGGTTTTTACAGTGTTCGGGGGGGGGGTACTGAGAGCAAGCAGGATGCAGAAGCAAAGACAGCAGTTAGATATATTTTCTTGTCATACTACTACAAACATATGGCTCAGTATAGATGGGGGGGACTAGACAGAGTGGGAAAGGGTCAGGGTCTTTGTGTTATGTCTGAACATGTTTCCTGAGATGGAGGGAGTCACAGATTTACTGGCTTCCCACAGTGTTGAGGGAGTGAAATTTACTCTCTTATGGCTCCAGTTGCATCTGGTGAAGGGGAGGCAGTCCTGGGAGGAAGCAGGAATTTTACAAATACAGCAAGATAATGAGGCTAACAAGGGTGCCTTGTGAATCTTAGACAAATTTATGGTATATCTGTGACCCCCAGAGGCAAGCATTTGGGTCCTGTTGGATTATTTTCAGACCCAAAGGCACCTAGCCAGAGTTATATTTCTGAGGAGTTTCTCAGGGCCCAGAAAGGTGTCAAGGACCCCTTTCATATAGGGATTATACAAATATTGATATTGTACTTCAGTATCATACCTAATGTGATTTGGATTTGTTGTTTAGTTTTTGTCTAACTCTCTTTCCTTGTGGACCATAGCAAGCCAATTACTGTCTCTTGGGTTTTCTTGGAAAGGTACTGTAACAGTTTGCCATTTGCTTCTTCTAGGAGATTGAGGCAACAAAGATTAAGAGATTTGGTCATTTAGCTAGGGAAAGAATATGTGGCCAGATTTGAACTCTAGTCTTCCAGATTCCAGACCCAGCTCTCTCTATATTGAGTCACCTAGCTGCTTCCAGCTGTATTTGCAGGTAGTAGAAAAAATTCAAGGTGAGATAAGACAGTCTATTACCCTCGAAGATTTTAGTCTAATTGAAAAGAGAGAGAGGTTAAAACAGTTCATTGTTGAGAGGTGATTGGTACTACTTGTCACAAAGGATTGTTTATGGGAAGCATTTTTAAAATCTGTATTCTAAAATTAAGACTGCTGTTATTATTCCTTTTTAAACTGTTGCCTTTTCAATAAATTTAGTAAATTTCTTTTGTTAGTCAAAGTTTTTGCTGCCAGGGAGTGATGAGAATTTTTTTTATTTTTGTTTCCTACGAACTTGAAATTACCTAAGGGTGTGTGTGTGTGTGTGTGTGTACGTGTGTGTGTGTGTGTGTGTGTGTACGTGTGTACGTGTGTACATACACGTGTGGATTTGTGCACACTTGTGCTATTGAGTCACTGTGTACCAATAGGATTAAAATGACTGAGCAAATTAGAAAATTGGACTGGTGATTTCTAAGTTCTCTTCCAACTCTAAAAATTCATGTGCCTATATAGAACTCTTGTAAATTGTGTTCTTTTGTAAAAATGTAAATTTTTTTTCCCTACTAAATGCTTGAAATATTTCTTGGATCATTTTGATACAGAAAACAGACCAGTCCACAAAACTTATTTTTTTTCCTTTAAAAAGAATTTACTTGCATCCCCATCAGATTTGCCTTAGAGTACTATGAGGTTGATGTTGATTATTTTTGAAAATAAAGGAAACACAAAATTTTGAAATAGTGAAATTGAAGTAAATTTTTTTTTTGAGGAAAACCTAAGGACTGCATTTTATAAAATGGTAACTATTGCTAATTTTAAATGGTTTTCAAGAAATTTTAGGCTTATCTTACAAGCTTTGTCAGATGTTTAAAAAAATTCTGAGATCCTTAGTATTATTTATCTACTAATAGCTAGAGAAACACATAAATTTGAAAATGGATGAGTGCTGAAAAGCTACCATTGCATGTAATTGGAAGAATAAAATAAAATTTCAATTACCAATCAGTAGAGGTCTCTGTTGGTGTGGTCAGCACTAAGTTTTGAGTAAGACAATGAAAAATTTTGTAGCATGAAACTTTTTGTGACTTTATATGCCACACAACTCTGGAAAATACATGAGAAGCACCCAGTTTAAGGCTTTCTGTGAATCTAGGAGGCTACCCTCTTATGCTTAGGGATGTGAGGTATATGTGTGTATATATGCATATGGGTGGTAAGTACATCTTTAAAATAGAACCTGAACATCAGAAAAAACTAAATTATTCTGTATTACTGAGAATTGCTGGATGTACTGCCAAAGAAATTGGAATATCCTTATGCAAATTCCTCTTTATAGAGCCTTTTCTCTGAATGAGGGGAATAATGATAATGATATTTAATTTACGTGTAGTTTTTTTTTTCCAATGATAACCTAGCTAGCTAAATAGTTTCATTGAAAATAGCTTAGTGGGGCAGCTAGGTGGTGAAATGTATAGAATACTGGGCCTGGAGTCAGGAGGACCAGAGTTCAAATCCAGCCTCAGACACTTAATATTTATTTAACTGTGTCACCATGGAGAAGTTACTTAACCCATTGCCTACAGAAAGAAAGAAAGAAAGAAAGAAAGAAAGAAAGAAAGAAAGAAAGAAAGAAAGAAAATAGATTAGTAATTAGCCAATTCCTGAACAAAAAAATATTCTCTTCTCTTTTCCTTGTACCATATTTCTCCTTGACAAGATTCAGGAAAATTCTGATGGTTTCTTGGAATGTGTTAGTCAAATCTGTTGAACTGTATATATATATATATATGAAAGAGAAAATGAGGTAGTTGTCTAGTTGGAATTGAATTTTTACTAAATTTTTCTTAAATTTTGTTTTTCCACCTATTAAGAATTTGTAAAATTCAAATTATGTTATATAAAAATGCAAACAGAAGATAATTATATCTGAGATGTTTTTGTTTTTGTTTTTGCAAGGCAGTGGGGTTAAGTGATTTGCCCAAGGTCACACAGCTAGGTAATTATTAAGTGTCTGAGGTCGAATTTGAACTCAGGTCCTCCTGGCTCCAGGACCTTTGCTCTTTCCACTGTGCCACCTAGCTTGCCCCTGGAGGTATTTTTTTAATGAAGAAATTGAGTAGAGGAATTTTATTTAAAATAGGTGAATTTTCTGTTGCTGTTAAGTTGTTTTTCAGTCACATCCAACTCTTTGTGACTCCACCTCAGGTTTTCTTGGCAAAACTACTGAAGTGGTTTGCCATTTTCTCCATTTTACAGATGAGGAAATGAGGCAAACAGCTGAAGTACCTTGCCCAGGGTAACACAGCTAGAAATTGACTGAGGCTAAAAGAAGTGTCATTCTGACTCCAGACCTTGTTCCACCTGGCCATCCACTAGACCTTCTAACTGCTCCTGGGTGTGAGTTAGATAATCTTATTTTTCAATTGTTAATACTGTTTGTTGGGAAGAGGATGTGAAGTTCCAATTTGCTGCACTCTGAATTGTGATTGATACACTGAAGAATTGGAAATATATGAATCAATGGTAGGCAGAGAAACTAAAAAAATCCATAACCAGTTATTACTTAAAGTGACAGAAGATTAATGTAGAAAGAACATGTTTTCCAAATGTCATCTTGTTAGTATACAACAGGACATTTTTGTGTTTCCTTCTTCTTGGCTTTTAAAAACCTGCTTTCTGTTTAACTTAAAGCTGTTGAATTTGATCTGGTATTTTAGAAAAACGTATCGAGTAGAGAATGATGGCAAAATGTATTGATTACAACTGAGGTTAAAACTTAACCCTTCAAGATACCCTATCAGAGCCTAGAAATATGTATGTTAAGATTTAGATAGTAGTACTGTACTTTCCATCATTACCAATAAACACATGTTCTGCTCATATAAGGAATTTTTTTTGCTGATCAGTGGGATATGATGCATCACATAATTCTTTTCAGAAACTCCCACAAGACCACTATTTTGCATAAACTATATCCCATCTTTAAGAGTTTCTTTTAATTTGTTTTAAATTGATCGGAATTATCAGTTGTCATTTTAGTTACCAATGGCAGTGTTCAAACTTGATTTATGTAAGTTTCAGTTTTTCCTTAAGCATAAAATTTTACCTAACCTACATTGAAATGCTAGGATGAAAGTAATAGGTGGTGTTTTCCCTGAAAGAAAAAGTGAGCATGAGTATTCATGTCTCCCATTTTTTCTTTCCCTATTTTGAGGGAATTAAAATTAGATTTTTCTGCAACTCAAGGTAAAGAACTTATTTCCAGAGTAATAGGAAATAGCCTAGCAGATCTTTGAAATTATATTTCCATGTTATGCCAAATTTACCCAAGTTTGTTGCTTGAAATAGATGAAAATATTAAATTAAAACTATTTAGTCTTGGTTGTTTAAGGTAAAACTATGTTTAGGTGAGAGCAGGCCATCAGTTCATTTGACAGAAAGCAGTTAATCTAGATGAGAAGATTTCTCTAGTAGTTTTGTCACCTAGAATAATTTTAGAGAGAGTTTGAAGATGTATTTGTTTAGATACTAGACAGTTTTTCCCATATGATAAAGCTCTTACTAAAGGCTTTGTTACTTAAGACAAATTTTAGTAGTCATCAATAGTAGACTCTAAACTATAGATTAGTTTCATCTGTGTATGGAGTGAAAGCTGAATCCAAGTGTATTTGCATTCTGCTGTGACCTGCTTGCACCTCTTGAGGAGTGCTGAATCAAGGGGGTACATTGGGATCACCATGCTCACAAACAGAACTGCCTGACCTTAGTCTTTGTGCATCAAGGAACATCATCTACCTCTAAGACTGAAAATTCAATTCGACTGAACTTTTTTTCCTGTGGGAGTCTTTAATTTGAGATAGGAAATGAATAACAGTAATGATGATGATACTACTGATAACTAAAATGAGCAGTTTAAGGTTTGTGATGTGCTATACATGTTTACCTCATTTGCTTTTCTCAGCACCCCTGTGAGGATATGCTTTTATTACCCCATTTTAAAGATAGGGAAACTGAGCTAAGAGTTTTTAAGTCTTTGGGTAAGGCTGGATTAGAACTCAGAGCTTCCTGATTCCAAATTTAGCACTCTTACCTACTGTATCATCTATCTACTTTGATAAAATACTTTGGAGTTGGAAAATACTGCATGTGCTCATATCTGTCATTCTCCCCGAGTGCTTTCTTTACAGTATTGAATGATTTAACAGTAAAAGTCACATGAAACCTGTGAATGTTACCTTGGGTCTTAATAATGTCTTGTTCCAGTATATCTCAGAAGTCTCTGTTCTTTCCTTAGTATAAGATTGGTTTTGCCAGAGGAAGTTAGGAAGTTTATAAATTTTAATGAAAGGTTAGCAAATAGAACTAACAAATTATTCTCCTAAACAATGTCTTTAGTGCTATGGTTGTTTTTTATGCCTTCTCTTTTTTTTGACATATTGACACCAGATAGGATACTTCTTGTAAGAATTTTTTACTGCTCTAACCCATATTTTCTTTTTTCTTTTAATTTGAAATTTAAAAATACACATTATTTCTTTTTAATTATCCAGATGTGGCTATTTAGTTGTGGAAACATTTAATTGATACTCTAGGCTGTCCTATTTAGTGATTTTTTTTTTGGTGTAACAGTTATATAAATGTTCTACATTAAAACAGGTTAGATATTATCGCTGCTTATTGGCATGGTAGGCCAGTTTTATCATTTATGATGTAACTGTTAATCCTAAAGAAATTTGTTTTAGTTCTCTGCACATGGCTGTTACTGTAAGATGTTCGATGTATTAAGCTCCAGAGTAAGCATGTTTTAAGTGCAATAGAAATGGATGCACGTGTTGGCTTTTGTAAGGCATGAAAAACAATCCTGTATTCCTCCCTGCCTTGAGACTTGGTGTAGCTTTTCTATTTTGAAAAGCCACGTGCAAGTTTGATAGTTGAAGATTGTAACTCATGTAGACAGGTGGGGAGAGCAATATAGAAAAAAAATTTCTACATGATGGCCTTGATGATAAGCACCTTCCAAGTACATAAAGCTATGCACCCCCCCCTTTTTTACAGACTGTGTAGACTGCTGAGAAGACTTGTAAGCCAGTCACGCAAACATATTCCAGAAAGGTGGTACTCATGGAAGAAGAACAGGATTTACCAGAGCAGCCAGTAAGTATTTTTTTTTTAATTTAAAAGATAATTGTCAAAAAGCTTGACTGAAGAAATTCAAGATATTGTTCTGTTAGGTCTTAAATGACAAAGAACAGATGGGTCCCAAGTTCCTTCTTTCATGTTTCTCCTAGAGGGACCTTTATAAGATACTCAATCACCCAGTTTTGGTAATATCTGAAACAAGAATTACTGTTAAACAGTACCCCCCAAAGTACTTGAAAGTGAAGGAAAAAAAAGCAAGTGGGTTTTTGGAAGCAGGTTCCAGTAAGGTTTTGTTTCTTTGTGACTTTACCTCTTAACTCAGTTTTCCATAGCTGTAAAATGGAGAGAATACTATTCCAATTATTTCCCTCTTAGGGCTGTTGCTCTTTAAATTAAACTATGAAATACCTTCAGGACTTTAGCCATTGTGATTTCAGGCATATGAGTGCTAACAAACGTGAACTTTGGTTTTCTGGCACAGACTAGACAAGTAGTATGGTGTCAAGGTGAGGTATTTGAGAAATGAAAAAGATAAGGAAGAAAGAGTTATTAGTTCCTTCTTCTGCAGAATGAATGGGATTTTGTTGTCATTTTTAAAATGAAATTCTCCTGATGAGGCATGTTGCTTCTGTTAGAAATCATGATTTTAGCTCTGATGTCAGATGTGATTAGTAGTACAAAGGGGTTGCTTTTTTTTGGTATCTTTTAGTTTATTATTAATGATTAAAGATGTACTACAAGTCACATAGTTTGAAAAGTCAAGGGAGTGGATTGGGTGGGGTCACAGTGCCATGATGAGGTTTGGCAGCCATTCTTACTGGTGGATCTTACAGATTATTGAGTTTCTGGAAATGAGGAAATCCCAGAAAGTAACCAAGTAGGAACTAACATTCCTGTCACTTTTGTCCTGGATCTCCTGGGGTTCAGAGTTCCTTGATATGCTCAGGCTTAGCACAGTGCTTACCATACATAAGTGTTTCCAAAATGCTTGTTGATTGCTCCACTGACATGACCATCACTGCAGCGAAGGCTCTGCTTGCCTGGCCTACTGACATAGACTCCCTTGTCTGTCTCTTTCCCTGTCTCTTCCCTCCTCCTGTCCATTCTCCAGATGGCTGCCAAAAGTCATACTCCTAAGAGCACAGTTGTGGACTGTATCACCTCCTCCAAATCTGTGGGAACGCTAATGACTCTTGTCTCTAAAACCTTTCTTAGTATGAATCTATCCTAACTTTCTGGACTTATTTTATATATTGTTTGCTTTCTACTCAACCACTTCCTTCTCCTGCCACAAGATTCCATTTCCCATCACTGTACTTTTGCCCAAAGGCAGTTAGCTGGCTCAGTGGATAGATCACCGGCCTTGGAGTCAGGAGGACTGAATTTTGAATCTGGCTTCAGGCACTTGACATGTAGTAACTGTATGACCCTGGGCAAGTCACTTAACCCTGATTGCCTCACATCCAGGACCATCTCCAGTCGTTTTGATTCTTATCCAGATGGATCCAGATAACTCTGGAGGAGAAAGTGAGACTGGTGACTTAGCACAGCATCTTTCTCTCCCCCCCCCCCCCATCCAATTCATGTGATTGTCATGGCATCACCTCCCTGACATCATGGTCTTTTCTTGAGAACAAAGGACAAACATCACTTTTGCCCAATTTGTTCCCTAGTTCTATAATGTGTTTCTTTTTCATCTCTGCCTCTGGGAATTGCAAATCACTTTCATGATATAAGCTCAGGTGTCACATTATGCTTAAAGATTTTTCTGATTACTCCTGGAGATAATGTCTCTCCCTCTCTGAGGTCGGATTTGAACTCAGGTCCTCCTGACTCCAGGGTAGGTGCTCTATCCATTGGGCCACCTAGCTTTCTGCCCCTATGGTCTATAATAAAATGTAAGCTCCTTGAGGGTGGTAGAGAGTATTTCTTTTTTGTTTTTGTTTTCCTAGTCTAATTCAGTGCCTGGTCTGCCATAGGTACTTAAAAAAAACCGTGGTGATTGATTCTTTTTTAATGACCAATAAAAAATTTTCAAGTGAAATTCAGCAAAGGTAAACTGAAGCACATATTCTTTGAATAAGATAATAGTTTTATTAGCAGGATGATAATAAGTCTGATCACGCCTCAGTTAGCCAAAAGACCCTTTTATAGACTTGGGAAAAAAGAACAAAACAGGATAGGTGAGAAAATAATGCAATTAATTACAGACTTGGAGCATCTTGGGGATGAAGACCACATGATTGATTGGAAATTGGGAATAAGGGACTAGCAACTATCCCTTCCTTCACTTTGGTTATGAAATTTTCATTTTTTTAAGTCCACTTACAGTTTTAGAGATAGTGAACCAGACATCCTTTTGATAGCTTGGTGGTGTAAAGATACTAGAATTCTCCCCAAAATGACCAGTTTCTTTGAGGCTAAAATAGAATAGAGATTAGCAGGAGAATTGGGTTTCTAGACTTAACTCATTATAGACCAACTGAATTTTTGAACTAAATTCAGAGACACAGAATCATGGCTTAGGCAATTATAGGATAAACTCAATTAGCTGTAAATAGTATCAGTTAAAAATGATACAGAATCAATTTAATTTTCTTGGTTGGTGGGTAGGAGATTTCACTGTATAAGGAGGTAAATGTCCTCAAACAACTCTTCCTGATTAATCATCTTAAATATAATGGGACTGAAGGAGTATCTTAACCTGAAATATAATGGGACTGAAGGAGTATCTTAACCTGATAAATGATAAAGTGAAAAGTTAAATTGTAAAGACCATTTGAAATATTTCCAGATGATAAGTTGAACCAGATTTTTGCTTAATTAGCAAAAAACATAGTATGTAATTATGCAAAATAATGTTTAAGCCCATATATATGTAAACATTTGAAGAACATCTAGTGGAATATTAGCATGTTGTAAGAAACAGCAAATATGTTATACAGAAAAGCATGGAAAGATGTATGCACTGATGCAGTGAGAAGGCAGAGCCAGTATCATTAACATTGACTCTGACCCCAGCAGTAATTGTAAAAAAACAACAGTTACAAAACAGTTCAAATAAGATGTGAGAAAATCACAAAGAATAGCCTTAATCTCAAAGAAGAAATCCAGTAGGATACCTCCATCCACAACTTTGCAGAGATGCAGATGTACGTAGGTATGGACTCCAGTTGGAACACTTTATTGAATGACATGTTCTTTCCATTCCTTGATAGGCTTTACTGAATTTTTATCCTCTCTTTCTTTTAAAAATTCTTTACTATAAGGCATTACTTTTTGAGTGAGGAGCACTGGGGTAAATTGAGGTGATATAAAACCAAAAAATACTGATTAAAATCTATAGTATAAAGAATATTCAGAAATATATTGAAGGATAATATAGTTTTTGTTATCAAGCTAGCAATTATATGGTATGAAGAAATAAGACTTTCATAAATATTGCACAGATTTTATATTTGAACCAAGTACTTTACATTACAATTCCCCTGAAGGGAATTCTGCTGCTGAATTCTTGAAAGGATACTTTTTTTTTTTTAAAGGTTTTTGCTAGGCAGTGTTGTTAAGGGGCTTGCCCAAGGCCACACAGCTAGGTAATTATCAAATGTCTGAGACTGGATTTGAACCCAGGTACTCTTGACTCCAGGGTCGGTGCTTTATCCACTGCGCCACCTAGCCGCTCTGTAAGGATACTCTTTTGAAATCATTCTTGAAAACTGTGTTTCTTTTCCATAGCCATTGAAAGAACTATTGCTAGTGTGACCTGTCTTTTTAAGTCCTTTGCTTCTTTTTGCAAAAGTGAGGTACCAGTATTTATATATGACTTTTGTGAAGAATTGTTGAAATCAGATGTTTAAAATGAAAAAGTGCTTTAGAAATGTGAGATAATACTAATTCAAGTAAATGTTGAATATAATGGAAGGCATAGGTATTCATGCCTTTAGTTTATGGGTAAGGAGGTTCAGAGATCTAGTAACTAGAGTCAGTAACTAAAGCTAATAACTAAAATCAGTCAGCCACTTTTACTAAGCACTACTACAGGCTAGGTATTTTGTTAGGTACTTTGAGGAAGCAGAGATTTCCTGGTAGAGAGCATGGTGTTGTAGACTTTGGAACCAGGACTTAGGCTATGATGCTGGCCCATGTTGGCTGGTTGGCTATCACTGATCCCCCCATAAGCTCCCTAATAACATCAGTTATGAGGAAGATGCAAGTCTGCCCTAGGAGACCCTTGTGCTAGTGACACCACAGATTGAATCTCTCTCCCTTCAAAGATTTGAGAGTCACCCATTATGAGCTCATGTTGATTTACAGTGGGGGATATTGATTTGTTCCTAGTTCGTTTCAATTTATTTTCTTTTAGGTTTTTTTTCTTTTTTTTTGCAAGGCAAATGGAGTTAAGTGGCTTGCCCAAGGCCATACAGCTAGGTAATTATTAACTCAGGTACTCCTGAATCTAGGGCCGGTGTTCTATCCACTGCGCCACCTAGCCGCCCCTCAATTTATTCTTTATCAATTTAGTGGTAGTTTCTTTTTATTGAATTATTTTCTATATAAATCCAGCAACAAGAAGCTATATGTGTCTAATTCTCAGACTAGCCTAGTTAAATGGAGAGGTGTTCTTCACCAGAATGTTGTTCATCAGAGGCTGAATATTTGTTTTGTCCGACACAGCTTGTGAATATTTTTTAAAGTGGAGAAGAATTTTGATCTGCTTCATTTAAAAGGCGTTGAAGTTCCATAATGTATCTTTTATGTTGTAATACTGAAACACATCATCTTTTTTATTTCTCCTAATAGAGAACTGTGTGGCATAGTTGGTGTTTAATTATAGTTAGTGATTGAATAAAAAAAGAAAAGACTGTGACTCATCCAAATTAGCTATCTCTATAGCTTCACTAGGCAATACTCAGTCATTAATTTCCCTTTATGCTATGTAGTTCTGGCCTGAGCTGATTAGAGAGGATGAATTCTCATTCCTGTGTAGTCTAATTTTGTTTAGGAAAAAAATACCTGTTCCAAGCCTAGTCTACACCTGCTACTTCAGTTAGTTATCTCATCCAGATCACAAAAAGCTCATCACTACTACTCAGAGAACAGTGTCTTTTACTGTTGGCAGGTCATACTGACATCATCATATAGAAATTTATGAAGAGCACAGTTAGGCTGTCATGGCACATCATACTTTGCAAACCTATCCCTAACCTCGAAAATGTTTCTTGGGAGTTAAACAAAAACACCCCTTTGGCTTTTCTTTAATATGATCTGCCAATTGAGCCAATGGCTATAGGTTTTTAGTTCTCAACAATATTGTTATTTCATCATTCTCCTTCTCTCAGCCATCATTATTTCATCTGTTCTGTCACACCCTTGTAACCCACATTCAACTCTCATTTGATAGTTTAGAATGTTATTTCTAATTCACACAATGAAGCAGATTTATTTGACTATTTTGATTTTTTGCTGACAGTATTATTCCAGGGGCAGCTAGGTGGTATCAGCCCTGGAGTCAGGAAGACCTGAGTTCAAATCCAGCCCCAAACACTTAATTGTCTAGTTGTGTGACCTTGGGCAAGTCACTTAACCCTATTGCCTTGCAAAAACAAAAAAAACAAAACACCACCAGAGTATTATTCCATTCAGCAAAGTTGTATTAAGTATTCCTTGTGTGCAAGGTGATTGGTTAGGCACAGAGAACAAGAAAACAATTTTTGACCTCACAGTACTAATTAAAAGATCTAACAAAAGATAAAAACATAAGCACAACTGAGGAGGGAGAGAACACCTATCTCAGGAAGTCAGAGGAGAGTTAGACCCTGAGAATAGAAGGAGAACAGGCAGACACTATACTAGGTTTACAACTATGAGCCTTAAAGGAAGACAGGGATTCAGAAAAGGCAAAGATGAAGAGTATGAGGTGGGGGTGGGGCAGGGAGGAGTGCATGACAGATATAAATGAACAGGGGCAGATGATGGAGTGCCCTCTTCAGGGAATTTTTATTAATTCAGTTTAGAATCAAAGAGTTCATTAAAAGGTGTAGTTTAAGTAGATGGGAGTCAGACAACAAAGGACCTTAAATGTCTAGCTAGAGAGTTAGCATTTTAACCTATAGGCAATTGACAACCACTGAAGTTTTGTTTTATTTTTAACAGAGAAGGTGAAGTGGCTTTAGGAAAATTTTTTTTGTCAGTAGAGATCAGAAGCAAGGAGACTAGTAAAGCAAACAAGTGAGAGGTGTTGAACCTAAAGTAGAGTTCATACAAGAGGAAGAGGCATATGTGAAGGATATTGCAAAGGAATGGACAAGGCTTGGCAGCTGATTGGACATCAGGAAATTAATGAGGGGAGAAGAGTTATGGATCTGTTTGCAACTCAGGTTACAAACCTGAATAACAGCAAGGAAGGTGGCAGCACCTCTCTCAGGTAGGGGAGTTTGGAAGAGTGCATTTAGGGAAGGCAGGTGGATTCTGTTTTGTACATACTGAGTTTGAGATGTTGATCTAGAGAGAAGCATCCCTCACACTGCTGTTGCAGGACCAGAAGCCAAGAGACAGCTATGAGCTGGATATAGAGATCTGGGAGTCCTGCTTCAGTCTCCACCATGGTGAGTTCTTTATCAGCATTTGACCAAAGCTGTCCCTTGTGGCTCTGCTCTCCAAACAAACCAAAGATACCAAATCCTGTCTCAGTCATCATATTGCTTTCTGTCTTAGTTCTGGACAGAGGTAGTACTGTTCCTATCTGGGGTAGCAGAGTAGCTCTTTTATCTTTCCCCCAAACTCACTCTATCCAGCTACCCAAGAGGCAGGTGGGAAGAATCATGACAGCTAGCTTTTAGTGTTTTGTTCTACCCTGTTATGCTCTGGCATTAGCTGCATTCATATAAGAGGGGGAAAGAGCCATAGGGCATAAGACCATGTAACTGGAAGACAAATGGGGTCCAAAGATAGTGTGTTCTTTCTGGCATCAGTGCTGCTGATTGGAATGGAGATTCTTGGAAATTCTGAACAGGTTGATTAAATCCCACATTGTTATGCAAGGCTCTAGTATTTTGATTCTTGACTCTGCTTCTTATCTCCAGTTTTCTGTCATCTGTCACATGGAAAAATAACCATGGTCTCTTAAGAGAATCTTACCAGATGGTTATTTAGGAGTACTATTTTATTCCAAAGAATCCAAATAAGGAAATTTGGAAGGACACTTTAGACAGCATCTAAATCATATTACAGATAAAACTGAGAACTGTTTTATGGCCCATGAAGCATCATGCATATGATTTCAGGGCATAGTTGACTCCAAAGTTAGACAGTCTGACTTTGTCACTTTATGGAACAAAATGAACTTGGACAGACCATTTCTTCCTTTTGAACCTTGGTTTTCTTATCTGTTAAATGTGGATCTTGGACATGACAGCCTCTGAGGTCTTTCTCAATTCTGATATTTTGTAATTCTGTCTTTTCATTAAATGATTTACCAATTGCTAATAATGTGTTAGTGGCAGCACTGATGACTAGAACCTTGCTCCCAAGGCTTCCAGACCTGTATTTTATTCCATGGAACAGAATTAATTATACCTCCCAGTCCTGTTTTTACCAGCCAGTTAAAAAACTATTGTCATACCAATTCATATAAAGTCATTCTTGTTTTTTCTCTCTGAATGACTATTGTGTTTGGTTATAATGTACATAGTACTTTATGCAGACTGTGGTGTGTCAGATGAAATGTCAAAGACACCAGAACTGTTCATGGAAAGATTAAATATTCCATTTTTCTTTAGACTCTTCTTTCTCTCTTGTGTCTTGTCATGCTTGATGCCTGTCTAACATGGTTTTTAAGCTTCCTGTATAGATTAAATCAGCCTTGTGTCCATCTTGAGCTAATAGGGATTGGACTCAGAGATCTCCTTCCACCTCTGAGTATTTGGGATTTTTTTTGTATTTGAAGCCTTTCTAGCTTAATGAAAGGAATTCCAGAGTTTATATTTATTTATATTTATATTCCAAGGGTTCCTCCAAGCTGCAGTGACTTCTTGAAAGAACACTTTGATGTGGGAAGATAGTCTAAAGCAGCAGCTCTCAAAATATGGTCTGGAGAGGGAGCAGCTAGGTGGCACAGTGGATAGAACACCAACCCTGGAGTCAGGAGGACCTGAGTTCAAATTTGGCCTCAGACACTAGCTGTGTGACCTTGGGCAAGTCACTCTTAACCCTTATTGCCTTAAATAAATAAAATTAAAAAAAATATGGTCTGGGGACTTCTCAGGGTCCTGAAGGACCCTTTCAGGGAGTCTGTATATTCAGAACTACTTTCTTAATAGTATAAGAATATTAGTTCTACTAGCTACTAAGAGCATTTGCCTTTTCCATTCTCCTCTCTTGAGTACACAGTGGAGTTTTTCAGAGGCTACCTGAATAGTGAATGAAAAATTTAGCTGCGTACATGAGGACTGAGTTAATAGCTTATTTTCAGAATTATACTTTTGTCTTGCTAATAGATGAATGTGTAAATGTACTTGGACTTGATACTTTACTGGAATAATTGTGTTGTTTTTGTTTGTCCTTCATTTTTGAAGAAGACCACGATATAAGGGAGATGATGCCACGACAAGGACAAGAATTAGATTTTGAGTAAGGTGGTGCAGTGCTAAATCAGCAGCCTCACTTTCTCCTCTGGAACCATCTGGTTGCAGTGGCCAGATATGAATCAGGATGCCTGGAGATGGCCCTGGATGCAAGGCTGTCAGGGTTAAGTGACTTTTCCAAAGTCACACAGCTAGTAAGAATCAGCTAGTGGTGTAGTGGATAGAGCCCGGGTTTTGGAGTCAGGAGGACAGGAGTTCCAATATGAACGCAGACACTTGAACTCTGTTGACATTTGCACAAGTAATGGCTGATAAAGCTTGTTGGTACCTTATCACAAAATAAGACCCTGGCACTGGACTGTTCTGATAGTCATTGTATCCTTCCCCAGTTTCACTTAGTTTCACTTCATGAAATAATAAAAATGTGTTAATTTTCATTAAATTTTGTCCCTTGAGTCCATATTTTTAAATTTTTCTTTGTGATGATAAAGGAGTTATATATAGAACAGTTATACTGCAAACTCAAGTACAGTGTTTGTCTTATGGAAAAATATTTGTGCAGTTGTACTTGAAAGAACATCTCACAAATTATAATTGTTTAGACTTGAAGTAGCTTCTCAAAAATAAGTGAAGTGAATCTTTTCACTAAAGAAAAACAATCAAGTGAAAATTAGCGAAATTTTTCTCTCCCGCTGTGAACTTGACGGCTTTCCAATTCTTCAAGATTTTTTTGATGAGATAGGTGGTGAATGTGATGATGAATGAATATGATTTTTGATAATGTTTAATGAAATGTGTTAGTATTTGAAAGATTTGTATAATCCAGTGAATCAGTATTCTCCAAATGTCTGATATATGATGTTACAATCTGATGCAATACGATGTACAAAAGAGACCAGTGGCTTTTTTAAGAACCTCATTTTTTTTTTTAAAGTTTTTGCAAGGCATTGGGATTAAGTGGCTTGCCCAGGGTCACACAGCTAGGTAATTATTAAGTGTCTGAGGCCAGATTTGAACTCATATAGTCCAGTGCTCTATCCACTGTGCCACCTAGCCTCCCCTAGAATCATTATTTTTAATGCTTTTTAAAATTTTTTTATTTTCTATGATTACATGCAAAAACAAATTTCAGCATTCACTTTTAAAACCTTGAGTGCCAAATTCTCTCCCTTCTTCCTACGAGCTCCTATCATTGAGAAACCAAGTTATTTGATGTAGATTGGAAATGTATGGTCATGAAAAATATTACCACAATAATCATCTTGTAAGAGTAAACATAACCCCCCCCCCAGAAAAAAAGAAACTTCAAGAAAAATACAGTGGGGGGGGGAGAAAGTGTTCATCAATCCGTATTTAGATACCATCAGCTTTGTGAATATATTCTTTATCATAAGTCCTTCAGAGATCTCTTGGGCTACATACAGCTTTGCTGAGAAAAGGTATGTCATTCACATTGCTGTTACTTTGTATATTTATTACATTTCCCACTGCATCTGCTTGTGTAAGTTTTTTACTGAGAGCATCCTGTTCATCATCTTTTAAAATTTGTTAACATTTTATTTGTTTTCCAATTATATACAATAGTAGTATGTACTTACCGTTTTTTTGTAGTTTTGAATTTTACAATCCCCCCCATGCAGAAGGCTCTGATAGGCTTTACATTGTTTCCATGCTATACATTGATGTAAATTGCATGTGTTATAAGAGTAAACATAACCCCCCCAAAAAAGATGAGAAACTTCAAGAATATATATATATATATATAGATAGATAGATAGATAGATAGATAGATAGATAGATAGATAGATAGAAGAGAGAGAGAGAGAGAGTAGAGAGAAAGTAAAAGTAAGTACTTCACTCTCTGTTCAGATTGCAATGATTCTATCTCTGGGGTGAGTTACTTTCTTTATCATAAGTCCACCAGAGAAGTTGCTTCAATATTTTTCCCACAGTTGCTATTACTAGCTGTACCTCCACTCTTTTTCTCCCCACTCTCATTTATTTTATTCACTCTCTCCTATCATCCTGGCCCTGACCAAAAGTGTGTTAAATCTGAGTACCCTGTCCCTCAATCTTCCCTCTCTTCCATCACCTATTTTCCCCCCTTCCCTGCCCCCGTTCCCCCTTATCCCATCCCTTTCTTCTCATTTTTCTCTAGAGTAAGATAGATTTCCCCACCATATTAAGTGTGTATGTTATTTCCTCTATGAGCCATTTCTGATGAGAATGAAGGCTCACTCATTCCCCCTTGCCTTCCCCCCTCCACTCCATTGAAAAAGCTTTTTCTTGACTCTTATCTGAAATTTCTTGACTGCTTCTTCATCTCCTGTTCCTTCCAGTATTTTCCTTTATCACCCATTGACTCCATCTTTTTACTATATTATACCATTATATTCTGCTCCTTCCTATGTCCTGTCTATATATGCTCCTTCTAGCAGCTCTTATAAATGAGAAAGTTCATATGAGTTACCAATCTCTTCTTTTTGTGAAGGAATACAAACAGTTCAACATCAGGGCAATTTTGCTGTATTGTTTCTTGAAAAGTGAAGTCTAGGCTCTTTTCCTGATCGTGGCTTTCAGATAGCCTAATAATTTTAAATTATTTCTATTGGATCTGTTTTCAAGGTCAGTTGTTTTTCTAGTGAGATATTTCACATTTTCTTCTAATTTTTGGCTATTTGGGAAGTTTTATTTCTTGCAAAGTCATCATCTTCCTTTAGTTCCATTCTGCATTTGAAGGAGTTATTTTCTTCAAAGTTTTTTTTTATCTCCTTTTCTAGCTGGCCAATTCTGCTTTTTAAGGCATTCTCCTCATTTGCCATTTCTTTTGCTTTTTCTATTAGGCCTAAACTGGTTTTTAACATATTATTTTCTTCAGTATTTTTTTGTATTTCTTTCACCAAGCTCTTGGTTTGGTTTTCATGATTTTTCTTCATTGCTCTCATTTCTCCTCTCAGTTTTACCTCCACCTCCCTTAATTGCTTTTCAAAGTCATTTTTTGAGCTCATCCATAGTCTGAGCCCATTTTCTATTTCACTTGGAGGTTTTGGATATGGAAGCTTTGATTTTTGTCATCATCTGAGTATGTGTTTTGATCTTCCATGGGACTAAAGTAATTCTTTATGGTCAGATTCTTCTTTTTCTGTTGTTTACTCATTTCCTCAGCCCAAGACTAATTTACAGCACTTCCAAGGCTTTGGGAGTTTTGGGGGAGGGGGAACACCCCACTGGGGCCTTCATTCCTCCAAAGTATTGTACTCTCTTGCCTGTGCCTTGATATGTAGCTGTCCCCTGTACTTCCCTCTGCCCTGGAGCGATACAGCTTGGCTACTTAGTATGGAAACCCAAAGTGCAACCTGGATCTGAGTGAGGGTAGCAGCAGAGTTCTACCCCAAGGGAGAGCAGAGAAATCTCTGCAAACTTCCCTTATGGGCTCTGGTGGTGCAAGCTGCTTTCTCCAGATTCTCCCTGCAGATTCTGCAGATGCTGCTACTCACTCCACTCATTCTGGTTTAGCAGAGTCCTCTCCCTGTTCCTTCAAGCTGTTTCCAGTGATCTCTGGGCTGGACTGGGCTGGGTTGCACTGCTGCCACAGCTTTTTTCCAAACCCCAGTCCTGGTGAAACACATCTTTCCCGCAGAACTTCTAAGTTATCTTGGACTGAGAAAATGTATCACTCAGTCTTTCTTTGGGTTGTGCCTGTCTGAATTTTGGCTAGAGTCATTACTTTCTTAGCTTTTGAAATTTGGGGGGAAAAGAGTTCCCAGGAAATGCTGCCTTCATGCCACCATCTTGCCTCCACACACCCCCATCGTTTCTTATAATAGAATAGCATTTCATCATAATTACATACCACAGTTTGTTCAGCCATTCCCTAACCAATGGGTATCCCCTCAATCTCCAGTTTTTTCCCATCACAAGAGCTTCTATAAATATCCTTATACATATAAGTCCTTTTCCTTCCTGTTTTTCATCTTTTCTGTTATATAGATGTAGTAGTGGCATTGCTAGATCAAGGGGCATGGTTTTGTAGCTCTTTGGACATTGTTCCAGATTGCTTTACAGAATTGTTACATAACTTCACAACTCCTCCAATAGTGCATTAATTTCATTTTCCCACATTCCCTCCAACATTTGTCACATTCTCTTCCTGTCCTTTTAGCAAATCAATATATATATAAACTAGTACCTCAGAATTGTTCCAACCCACATTTCCCCCATCATTAGTGAGTTAGGACTTTTTAAAAATTGATCAAAATAGGTAGCATTGACATCCAAAAAATGTTCATCACTTTTGATCATTTATCAATTGGGAAATGACTATATTCTTTTGTTTTACAAATGAGGTCTTTATCAGAGAAACTTGTTTCAATATTTTTTTCCTCACATTTACTATTGCTGACTGTATTTCCCTCCATCCTATTCCCTCTGTCCCCATTTATTCTCTCTCCTTTCAACCTGTTCCTTCTCGAAAGTGTTTTGTATCTGACTGCCCCTCTTACCTCCCTTCTGTCATTTATCCCTACCCCCTTTCTCCCATCCTTTTCCTCTCCTACTTTCTTCTAGTGTCCGATTGACTTCTTTACCCAATTGAGTGTATGTTACTTCCTCTCTGAGCCAGTTTCAATGAGAGTTAAGACATCTTACTCCTTCTCACCTCCCCCCCTTTCACAACTCCACTGCAAAAGCTTTTTTTTATTCCTTACTCCATTCTACCTTGCCCTTTTCCTTTCTTTTAGTACATTACCTCTGAGTATGGGCAAAGCAACAGAGTCCTGCCCTTAGTATTAGCAAAGAGACCCCTGTAGTCTCCTTTTGATCTCCTTACCATCCTGTGGCTTTGAGTCTGCTCATCTACTGGAGTCTGGTCTTCGCTGCTGAGGCCTGTGCTGAACCGGGCTCCACTCTCACCCTTGTAGGACAGAATTTTCCTGCTGACTTTCTAAGTTGTCCTTGATAGTCTTTGGGCTGAGAGGTTTGCAAACCACCACTGGGTTCACTCTCATTTGACCCATGCTATTCTATGCTCCTCTCTCATCTTGGTGCAGCAGACTCTTCCCACCTGATCTTCTGAGTTGCCTTGGTTTGGAAAATTGTTTCACTCACTTTTTTTTATTGGTTCTGCCACTCTAGAATTTAGTCAGAGTCTTTATTCATTTATTTTTTGTTTGTTTATTTATTAATTAGGTTTTGCAAGGCAATGGGGTTAAGTGGCTTGCCCAAGGCCACACAGCTAGGTTAATTATTAAGTGCCTGAGGCAGGATTTGAACTCAGGTCCTCCTGACTCCAGGGCCAGTGCTTTATGCACTGCCCCACCTAGCTGCCCCACTTTGATTCATTATTAACAAAAAAAATTTAAGATGACAGTATGACTTAATAGTAACTTAAAGCAGAATGGATTTTATCAGTCTTTCTTGATATACTAATACAGGTTTATCATTTTATATTGGTAGCATATACTCCTTCATTAGAATCTTCTACCAGAGAACATAACCACTTGTCAGTCTTTTCTGTTCTGCACTAGATGACTTTGGAGGTTCTTTCTGTCTCTGCCCTTCTGTAATTTGTTATGTTTTTGTTCATTTGTATAGTTATTACTGTAAAGTACAATCATAGGTTCCCATTGTAGTAATTTTAAATGTATTAAATGTACTAAAATTTAGCCTGTATCATTGCTGAAGAAAGGAGAAAATAGACTCTTGAGCTGGAAAAATCCTTAGGACTCATCTAATCTATGGTAAAGGTTATAGAGGCACATTTTTGTCTCAGTAGAAGCTGGGATATTCTAGCAGTTAGAACTGTTCAGTAAATAGAATGGCCTCCTTCAGTATTGAATTAGTGTCTCATTCCTGGAGGTGTTCATAATATGACAACAAACCTGTAGTGTTAGAAAAGAGATTTTTACTTGAGGCTGAGCATTGGAAATGGACTCTGAGGTGCTTCTGCTTGAAATCAGCCTTTTTTTTTGCTGTGTCATAAGGTTAGGTAGACTCTATTATCAGGAAGACCTTCAGAGTCCATGAATGAATTTGTTGAAGAGAAGGAATTAAAGCATATGGTTGTCAAAATATTTCCTTTATGATTTTCTTCACACTGTAAGATGTTGGCTAAGTGCTTTTGTTAATGTCCTCATTCGGCAACTACTTAATAAAAATATTTATTAAGTGCCTATTTTGGAAGAGAGTCTTTGCTTAGCTCTTGAGAACAAAGACAAAACATTACAATTCTTGCCCTTTATGCTAATGCTCTGCAGTTGTCCTGTCAGGAATAAACATTAACTTGATTTTTAAAAACTTTCAAAATGTGAGGCAAGATCTGTTGATTTAATTTTTTTAACTTTAACTTTGGAGGGGGAAAAATGACAGTAGTTAAGGAGAGATGGGGTGCTGTAGCAAAGAGAACCTTGACTTGACTGTCTGAAGATTTGGGTTTGAACCAACTCAGTCATTGGGTCATTAATGGTCCCTTGGATGAGTCCCTGCTTCTTTTTGGGTCTCTGCTGCTTTTTCTGTGAAGTAAGAGGGTTGAACTAATTGACTTTTCCTTTTTCCTCTAAAATTCTATGAGTCCACAAGATTTAAAGTTAGAGCCCCCCCCCCCTTTTGGCAAGACTATGAGGTCAAGTGACTTGCCCAAGGTCACACAGTTATGTAATTATTAAGTGTCTGAAGTTGGATTTGAACTCAGTTCCTTTCCCCTTTCTTAGAAAATTGCAATTCTTTAGACCTTCAAGTTAAATACCTGTTTCACTTACAAATACAAAAGTCTTCTTGGATCATACATTGTTGGAGGAAACAAAGTAGTTCCTGGAGAAGGCAGCAGAGAGTCTGATTCTAGTCTTGAGTCTGTGATTGAGTCTGGGCAAATCACTTTCTCTTAGTTTTCTCATCTCTAAATTGAGTAGGGGCTCAAAGTGCGGTGGGGATGATGAATCTTTTCCAAAAAAATGATTTTTCTGGTGAAAGTTTACCTTTAAAATCAGAATCTGATGATGTTTATCCTTCATTCTCAAAGAAGACCACTGCCATCTGGGGGGTAATGCCATGACAAGCACATGAATTGGATTTGAGTGAAGAGGGACTGTGCTGAGTCATCAACTTTACTTTCTCCTCCAGAGTCATCTGTATTCCAGTGGCCAGATAAATCAGAATCAACAAAAAGCAGCATAATAATGATGATAAACTTTTTTTGAATTCATCCAAAAGTTAGAGGAACTTGTTACTTCAGTCACAGTTTACAAACAATGGGTCTAATTAAATTTATTCTCACAACAGAATCTTTTAATAAGCATATCAGTGATTGGTTTCCACCAGAAATTTACCACTGTAGTCCTTAGGTTCTCTTTTGACCAGAAAGATCACTCTCTTGGTGTGCATTTATCAATTTGTCTTTGCAGGTGAAGAAAGCCAAGATGCAAGATTCAGGAGAACAGACTTTGAGGTGCGTAAAGTTAAATTTCTTTACAATACATTCCAATCCTGTCTTTATTATTTCTGCTTTTACTACCTCTTCATGGTGTGTACTCTGATTTGGGTGGAATGATGTCACAAATATAACACTTTATTATTTAGTATCTACATTCATACTGCCAAACAACTTGGTTTAAGATGAAAATTTTTCTTCAAAATAAATTTTCTTTCCCCTAAACCTTGTTTACTGATTATCAATAGGTATATTACTTGTTGACTGTTTAATAGGAATGGCATCTATTCCAGTTCTTTTTTTATGTTTTTTTTGGTCAGGAACCATGGGTAGGGGAAGGACATTGACTAAAAAGTATATTTTATTTTATTTTTTTCTCAATTACATGTAATGTTTTCAGTATTCATTTTTTTTGTAAGATTTTGATGTCCACATTTCTTTCCCTCCTAACCTTCCCTTCTTCCTCTCCTTGACAAGCAAGTAATCTGATATAGGTTATACATATACAACTCTGTTAAACATATTTCTGTATCAGTCATGTTGGAAAAGAAGAATCAGAACAAAAGGGGGGAAAACTAGTAGAGGGGAAAAAACAAAAAAAAAATTAAAAAATTGAAAATAGTGTACTTTGGTCTGCATTCAGACTCCATAGTTCTTTTGCTGGATGTGGATAAAATTTTCCATCCCAAGTCTTTTAGAATTGTAGTTGATCATCATGCTGCCCAGAAGAGCTAAGTCTTTCATTGGAGATCATCACACAATATTGTTATTGTATACAATGTTCTCCTGGTTCTGCTCACTTCATTTAGCATCAATTTGTTCAAGTCTTTCCAGGCTTTTCTGAATCCCCACCTTATGATTTCTTATACAATAATAGTACTCCCTCAAATTCATATGCTACAATTTGTATGGACATTGCCCAAATGATTGACATCCTCTCAATTTCCAATTCTTTACCACCGCAACAAGAGCTGCTATAAACATTTGTATACATGTGGATCTTTTTCCCTTTATAATCTCTTCCAGTAGTGGTATTGCTGGATCAAAGAGTAATCAGATGGAATGCCCTTTGGGCATGGTCCCAATTGCTTTCCAGAAAGGTTGAATTAGTTCATAACTCCACCAACAATGATTAGTGTTCCAATTTTCCAATATCCCCTCCAGTATTGATCATTTTCCCTTTTTGTCATATGAGCAATGAGATGAGGTGATACCCTAGAGTCATTTTAATTTGCATTGCTCTAACTAGTAATGACTAGACTTTCTTATGACTTTAGATGCTTTTAATTTCTTCATCTGAAAAATGCACTGTTCATGTCCTTTGACCATTTATCAATTGGGGAAATGACTTATATTCTTATATATTTGATTCAGTTCTTTATATATTTTAGAAAATGAGTCTTTTGTCAGAAATGTTAAATATCAAAATTATTTCCCAGTTTTCTGCATTTCTTCTAATCTTGGTTGCATTAGTTTTATTTGTATAAAAACTCTGTAATGTAATTTCACATTTTATAATGTTCTCTATCTCTTGTTTTGGTATAACTCTTCCCTTTTCTGTAGATCTACAAAACAAACAGTTTCTTGTTCATCTAATTGACTTTTGGTCTCACCTTTTTATAACTAAATCATGTTCTCATTTCAATCTTATCTTAGATAATGTGGCTATATTTTAAATTGGATAGAAAGCACCTGGTATGGAGGTGCAGAGAAAGTTCTTTGTATATCTTTGAGGATACTGGCACAAATCTGGTCATGAAATATTTCAAAACTAACTAAAGGTTTTGCAACATATACCAAGAATACAGATATTATTAGATGGAGATAAAGGTGATCCTTAAAAATTGTTTTTAATCCTTCCATTAGTAGTATTGCAACCAATTTAGAGTTCTATTTATTCATACATGTACACACACATATATATATATGTTATATATATCATATACATATATAATATATATGTGCATGTGTGCACACAAACACACATTAGGCAAGGCAGTGGGGTTAAGTGAGTGTCTAAGGCTAGATCTGAACTCAGGTTCTCCTGACTCCAGGGCTAGTGCTCTATCCACTGCACTACCTACCCTTTTATATACTTTTTTTTTTTTTTTTTAGGTTTTTGCAAGGCAAATGGGGTTAAGTGGCTTGCCCAGGGCCACACAGCTAGGTAATTATTAAGTGTCTGAGACCGGATTTGAACCCAGGTACTCCTGACTCCAGGACGGGTGCTTTATCCACTACGCCACCTAGTCGCCCCCCCTTTTATATACTTTCTAAAATGCCTATAGTGATATTAGAACCATATGGCTTTGAAGACCAGAAAGCTCTCTGGATTCTAGAAGACTTTTAGTTCATGCACTGTCTCCTGCCTTAATTCAAGAAAGTTGTAGAAAGTACTGCCTTAAGCTACTGTCAGACACCTCCCTCCTTTTTGAGGGGCACCTCCTCTCTCTTCCCACTCCCACTCTTCATTTACACTTAATACTCAGTTATTTGTGTTAAAAGAAGTCTTTTTCTTTGGAAGACTTTGCTAGATTCTTCTTTTCCCCCACCCTATCAGGAAGAAACCAAAATGAATATATATTTAATTAGAGTCTTGATTGATAGCCTAGGAGGCTTTTTGATAATGTGCAAGACAGCTGTTATAAATGGCTCATAATTATCCAGAGTGATTAAAATAGCTTTTTATTAATTAGCTTTTCTGCAGAAAAGGACTATTTCCCCTAGTGAGAAAGGCAAAAAATTGTGACAATGTTTAGTCTCATATGCAGTTTGGAAGGCTTTTCTCCTCCCCTCTGAGCCAGCCATTGGTCTGAATTGTCAGGGTTACAATCTAATCAATACCCCCCCCCCCACCACCATTCATGCCCTGGTTATTATACTGATGAGCACAAGGGAGTATACAGTAATATATATGGACTTCATTAAGATAACTTGCTATAGTGGGAATCTTGCTATATAGGGAATCTTCAAGATCATCTGTTATGATTCTCCCATTTTTTTTTACATAAAGAAGCAAGTGGATAGAGCACTGGCCTTGGAGTCAGGAGAACCTGAGGTTCAAATCTAGCCTCAGACACTTATTACCTAGCAGCATGACTTTGGGCAAGTCACTTAACCCTACTGCCTTGCTGTGTGTGTGTGTGTGTGTGTGTGTGTGTGTGTGTGTGTGTGTGTGTACGCACTTGCAGAGGTCAGGAACCCTAGGTCAACCCATACTAGACAGAGTTAGCCTGATCTAATCTCAGGTCTAATCAGGTTGGGGTCAAATCTTTTGTTTCCCCTTTTCTCTTACATTCACATACCTGCACAATTGGCACAATAGATGCAGGCAGACCCCAGTCTTTGCAGTGCTTATATACATACATATATCTATATCTACATCTATCTACCTATCTATCCATCTTTCTATTTATCTATATCTATCTGTAGATATTTTTACTTTACATTTTATACATTTTTACACTCCTCTTACATTCTGTGAAAGCCAAAATGCCTACACTTCTCACAACAGCTTTGGTGATAGAGGCTACTTTGCAAATAAAAGATTTAAATCCAGGATCTCCAGGGTTCTGTTTAGGCTCCAGGGCCAGTGCTCTATCCACTGTGACACCTAGTTGTCCCTAGGTTTAAGTTCAATTTCTGGCATGTATTTACTATGTGACCTTAGGCACTTAATATCTCTGTGCTTTGGGCTACCCTCATAAATTGCAGAGGACATAACCAGCCTGCTTTGGTAGTGGAGATTTCCTAAGCCAGGAATTCCCTGAGCCAATAAGATCACAGACCTCCCTCTGTGCCACCCTCTGTAAACCTCAAATGGGGGTTATTAACAATTTCCCACTTCCTTTTTTTTTCCCTAGGGACTCCATTAAGTAGTGTTAGTATATAAGCTTTTATGAATACTCTGGGAATAGTATGTAAGAATAAAATGACGACAATAGGAATAGCAGAAGTGGCATTTGGTCAGAAATTGTGACCTCTATAAGTCTAGACGTTTCTTTCCTGTTTTGTGTTTCTGGTAAGTAACTTTAACATTTATGGTTTGTCTTTCTCTCAGATAACTCTTAGTTCCAAACATGTTTTCAGAATATGAAAACTACTTTGAGGCCCTTTGGAGTTATTTTTCTCTTCTCACATCCTGGGTATTGAACATTGTTGCTTCTTTGGACTGACAGATGATAGTATTTAAGATTGAGAGGAATGTTGGATATTGTTCGCAGAGAAGATAAGAACCAATTGTTCTTATTTATTGTTGTTGAGGCAGTCATAGATGTTAAGTGATTTGCCTGCCATGCAGATGGTGTATGTATGTAGGATACTTTGTGCTTTCCTTTCTTTGCATCCTTTCCTTCCCATCCTTCCTGTCCCTTTTTATCACTTTCCCCTCTCTTCCCTTCTTCTATAGTTCTTCTTTCCTTTGACTCCTGACCTCATTCTGAGAAATATTGAAACACTGAGGAAAGACTCCTAAGACAGATTTCTGGAACAAACTTTCATCTGTCCCCACCCCTCTACTTTGCCCCAACCCCCACCTCAGTTCATCCCAAAGACTGGATGTGGCTTTTCTATTTAACAAGTCACCATTTCTCTTCTGGTCTCCATGCTAATCAGTTGTCAGCAATTAGTCTCCACCCACCTGTCTCCCCCCACCTATCTCCAGATCATGGGCTTGGAGAGTCAGATGGAATCTTCAAGTTCATCTGTTAGGATTCTCCCATTTTTTTACATAAAGAAGCAAATTGTGACTTAGAAAAGCTGAGTGATTACCCTGGGACTTGAAGCATGTCAGAGCTAGAGCCAGAATCAAGGCCTTATAGTTTGCCACTCTCATTTCTTTTAGACCCTAAAAATGTCCTATCTCCTATTTCTGAACACTCAGTAATGAGTGTGACATTAATGATGGTGGTGTTGCTTCCCATTTATATAACAATTTGATGTTTGTGCAGGGAGCACCACTAGAACTGTTCTGGTCTACGAGCAGAGGAGCCAGGGCTCTATGGAAGAGGTCAGTCTGCCTTGCTGCTGCCATTCTCATTATCCTTCAAGCTGACCATGGTCTATAGTGAGGTTTATTGAACCCTTGCTTCCACCTTGCCTCCCTCTCCCTGGCCTGGACCATTATTCCCAAGGAAAGGATTTGCAACATATACCAAGAATACAGATATTATTAGATGGAGACAAAGGTGATCCTTAGCTAAAAGACTGATCCTCAGTCCCATTCCTGAGGACTTATAGTGCTTACTTCTCCAGGCATGTCTAGAAGACAAATCATGCAGCATTTACAAAATGCCAAAGGGGAATGGGGAAGAGTGTTGTGTGAACATCTCTTAAAAGATCATGCAGATTGAATTTGGGAGGAATATGGACAAGTCCTCTTTTCAAAATTAGAGCAATGTGAGTCTACATACATGATTAGATCATGAAATGGAATGAAACAAAGCCAACAAACTTACACATCTCTTAAACTTTAATTTTAGGGCAGCTAAATGGTGCAGTGAATAGAGCACTGGCCCTGGATTCAGGAGGACCTGAGTTCAAATGTGGTGTGGACACTTAATAATACCTAGCTGTGTGCCCTTGGGCAGGTCACTTAAGCCCATTGCCTTGAAAAAAAATTAAAAAACAAACAAACCAGGCACTATCCTCCCAACTTAAAAAAAAAAGTTTCATTTTAAATCTGAGTACCTGGTCTGATTACAAGAGATAGCCAATATATGCTTTTGCAGTTGTTGATATTTCAACTCCAACTTTGCAGCCTAAGAACTTAATATATTTCTGCAAATCCATTTTTATATAACTTGAAAGTCCTTGGAACTTATTGGTTACTACAAGCATAGCTTTATTTTCTGTTCAGTTAATAAACAGCTGTGCCATGAGACATTTCCCAAATACAGGCTATATGGACAAGCCTTTATTGGCACTAAGCAGATAGCAATGTCTCTCCAAGAGCAGTTCTATGAGAGATAGGGGAAAGAGTGTGGTTTTCAAGTTATCATTTGTCCTGTGTGCATTTTATGGTTGTGAATTTGATTCAGAAAAATTATGGTTAGAATCATTTTTGGTCTACAATAGATCGATAATGTTTTGGTGACTTTAGAAATTATAATTGGATGGCTATGCATATATGCTGTTATTAATTAAATGCAGGGGCTGTTTTCAGTCACAAATTATTGATCACAATTAGGCTGAACAATAGAAGTGGTTATAATGACAGAAAAAAGTTTTTGCAGTCATAGATTTTATAAATGGCATGGAATTAGTCCAACCTTGGAGAAGTATCATTTGATATAATAATTTGGCCTAATTGCATGCTAAAAATTAGTACTTTGACCTTATAGGGAGTTTGCAGTACCCTGAGGCTTTTCGGCTTGCTTAGAAATCAAGGAGTTTCACCAGCACCTTTGACCTCTAAGAAGAAAAGTCCTATCATTTTTTAAAATTTTTTCAAGATGTTTTCTTGCTTGGATGCTTGGATTTAGAGAATGGAATGGATTTGCTTGACCTTAGTTGATAATATGCTGTGATTTGAATTTCCAAAGTTGACGGACAGAAAATAATCCTATTCTGAGTTAGTGGAAGTTCAATATGCATTGTTTTTTTCTCATTGATTCTTATGAAAGACCATATTTCACATCCCAGTGCTTTGCACTATGCCTGCCTGACACTACTGTCATCAATACTTTGTTTTATTTATTGTTGTTTCTTGAAAGCTATATTAAAATTCTTTTTTTATTTAATATAAACTAAGTGTTTTAATTAAGGCTTTGTTTTGGGGGAAAATTACTCACTTTAGTTCAAATCAAATCTATGACAGCACCTTCTAGGTAGATAATATTTAGAGACAAGTTGTTCTTGATCAGTTGATGTAGAAAAATTATTTTGACTTGTCATATTTGTAGATGCCTTTTGATGAATGTATTTGACTTAAATTGAACATAAAAACTACAATGTATTCTTTGTTCATTTTTATTATATACTAAGCAAACTGATTAAATTCTTTTCTTGCCAAGTGTGCCTTTTATTTTGACTGTCTTGCTTTCCTGAAATGCCCTTTTCTTTCTGCTTTTCCATGACATTCTTCTTCATATCATGACTTGGAATATGCCTCCTTTTCTGGTAGAATCTTGTGGATTCACCTTAACCAACTGCCATGGTGACTTTTTTTTTTAACTTTATATGCTTTGTTCATTTGCATATGCATTTTAAGCCAATTTTTTGTGTGTACATTCTTCTCAGATTAAATTTTTATATCTTCCAAGGAAAGTCTTGTTTCTTAAATTGCTTCTGTCTTCTTTCCAAAGTAGCTTGTACAGGAGTTTTCAACGAATATTTTAGCAGATGGGCTGTTACATATTGGAGCATTATAGATAAATTTGAATACTCTTCACAAACTCTTTCTATAGACAACAGGATTATGGATGGTCTTAACTAGCAAGTTGCTTTAAATGTAATTGGTGCCTTATTGTTTGTTCAATTGAATTCTCTTGCTTCTAATTTTAGAGAACATAGGGATTCTTAGTAAAAATATAATATATAATATAAATTCATGTTTTTAGCATTTTGCATTTTGCAAGGCTCTTTTCCCCCCATCCCTTTGAGGTGGGAGAGAGTGCAAATATAATTGTCTTCATGTGATAGACAAAGAATTCAAGACTCAGGGAAGGTTGGTGATTTTTCTGCTTTAGAAGAGGTGATACTAACACTTGAACCCATAGCTTCTCACTCTTTATTCAGCATTCTGATCATCACACCATTCATTCTGTTTTTTGGGATATCTGAGGAAATGCAGTATTGATATTATAGATTATTGTATGTATTGTATTCAGATATCTTCTGAAGCACTCAATCTTGATTTT
The DNA here is from genome assembly GCF_037893015.1 of Macrotis lagotis. Classification (NCBI taxonomy): domain Eukaryota; kingdom Metazoa; phylum Chordata; class Mammalia; order Peramelemorphia; family Peramelidae; genus Macrotis; species Macrotis lagotis. The sequence continues at coordinate 863,067,637 of NC_133658.1, forward strand.
CTTTATAGAAACTTCTTTTTGCACTGAGTCACCGAGAACTCTGGGAAATAACACTGGGAGAAATTACCTTCAGGAACTGTTACTTTTTTGTTGATTAAAAGGAATTGCTCATTTTTAAAATTAACTGGTTTGTTGCTGTTATTTTTTAATATGCAGATAGATGTGACTGAACCCTAGAGATTTTCTGCCCAGGACTCCAGAAGAGATATGGTTCTGCTGAGTATTTTTTCCTGGACCTTTGAAAAAACTGAATTATAGTAATAGCACAGGTTGAATTTCTAGGCATCATTTAAATAGGAAATTTCATCACTTGTCATTTTCACCAAATTGACTGAAAGTGACTTAGAAAGGAATACTGTCTCATAAATTGAAAATAAGATGGAAGATCATAAGTGGAAAATGATATAGTTCAGTTACACAGCACCTTAAACAAATTTTATTGTTTTTAAATCGCCTTTTTGGCATAAAAGAAATATACTTAAATATGTATTTCTCAATATAATTGCAAAAGATTTCTTCACCTTAGAAAAAAGTCACAAATAGGATTTTTTTAAGAGCTTCCTTAGAGTTCTTAAGTATGATTCTAAAGTTCTTAAGTATGATTCTCCCCACTCTTTCCTCTTCCCTAAGATTTACAGATTTTTTAGAAGTGATAGCTACCAGTTTTACATCTCATTAAAGAATAGAGTTTATAAATCCAATCTGAAGAGGACCATGCTGAACTGTCCAAATGTTGTCTGGCATAGCAACTAACATTTACATGGTGCTTCATACTTTACAAAGTTTAAGTTTTCTCATTTGAAGAGGTAAAATTAAAAAACTTTATATTTTTGTCGGTGCAGAAAAGCATAGAAGTTGTCACAAATCGGAATGAAATACCCAGGGATATAATTTAGCTTCATGAAACAAATAAATTTGACTGAAATCAATTAAGGTAATCTGTGCTTCCATGTTTTCCTAATATACTCTTAGAACAAGACTATTAGGGAACAAATGAATTTCTTTTCATTTGTCCTTTTTGTCTCTGGGCTTTGAAATTTATGTTTGGGTTTATAGTAAAGCTCTTTGAGCTGTATGGGTACAGCTGATGTTTCTTTCTAATAGTATCTCTATATATTTTAACCTCTTATTTTCTTCCTGTTCTATTTTGTCAGAAAGTATGTAGACTGGAGATTTCTGGTCCTGTGGATACTACCCCTTCTGTTATTCTTAGAAAACCAAGATGGTCTCAACAAGATCATCTCAAGAAGAGAGAGGGCTAAGAGGGAAAGAGCAGAAGCTGAGGAAATATTGAGAAAAGTAGAAGGAAAAAAGAGTAGATAGTTGTGGGGCGGAATAGGGGAAACTTGGGGGGAAATAAACTTTATGCTTGTAAGGACTGGTATCACTAAGATCAATCTGGGTTATAGCTGCTTACTCCCATTCTAATTTTGATTCTACATGAGTCACTTTTCCTGGGAGTGGGTATGTGTATGTATGTGTTAGATCTATTTTCTATTTGATGATAACAATTAAGTAAATCTCTTTTACAGTGCTGTTGTCAGGAGGCAGGAATATTATCCCATTCATAGGCTTACTATTCTAACTTTCTTCTACTATCTTGTTATGTTTTGGGAATATAATCTGACATTTTATATATTTGATTCAGTATACAAATTAATCTTCCTGACTAGTAGACCCCTAGGTTAAAAACCCACTGACTTTTGAAACTTCTTCCTTTTCTGGGGCTTTTAAGATTCTCTTAAATGGAAAAGAAGCATTTTTAGAAATTTAAATTATATTATATAATAATTATGCTGTTACTAATTATTTAGTTATCACATACTTTACCTATTGCCAATCAGGCTGTTTTCTGGAACTTATGTATACTATCAAGACTCATGGCAGCATCTTTGGGGCACAGAACCATAATAGAATTCTGGGGAGGTCACTATGGCAACCTTGGCCTTAACTTTTCCCTGGAAGCTACAAAGAGATCCTATAATCCTGAGGGTCTCCCCTGTTACTCTGCGGAGGGGTTTCTTCTAGACTTCCAAGAACATTTTTTCATTCCATTCACAAATACAGAGAATTTCTCCTATATAGGTAAATCCCAAAAGTTTTGGGGGAGATGTACAGAGAATAAAGCATGGTCCTTGTCCTTAATTGCTTATTGTTCAGTAGGGGAGTTATGAAATATGCCCAGATAAGTAGAAAGTGTGTTAGAACAGAAGAGACTCCAAAAGAGAGAGGCAGACAGCAGTGGTCTCAGGGGATGGGTGAGGTCCCTTTCACCTGAGATGTGCAGAAGCCAGTGTTGCAGCATTGTCACTCATGTCAGTTATGATTTTCATGACTAATGACTTCATTTTGATTTCCTCCAGTCAAGTGAGCAACCCTGAAGGCAGTGATCAGAAACCTGAAACTTCAAGCCTTGCTTCAAACCTTACCATGTCAGATGAAAGTAAGTACTCACCAAACAAAAAAGACTTCAGTAGGTTATTTCCACTGGATGTTGAGAGGACTGGTTTCATTTTTCCTGCCCTACTGGATGGAGAACAAAATTTCCCAGATGTTCATGCAGTGAATTCCATATAGGAATTTCTTTCAGGTTCTAAGCAGAGGGGGACAATGTCCTAGGAATAACAGAGCTATCCTTATCTATAGCAAAGCTTTAGAGGCCTCATAAGACTTCAAAGCTAAACCTGGAACCCTAAGATCAAGCGAAAAATTTGAGACAAATTAGTAATAAACTGTCATCTTGATATCTGAAGTAGGTCTTCTGAGAATCAAAGTTTGCTTTTGCTTTGTAGTATAGTCCCCAGACTTGTAGAGTACCAAATTCCTTTCACTGATCCCCTCTATCTTCTAGCCAAGGTTATTACTCCCTTAGAAAGTCCATACACATTACAAGGCAGTAAGTCTAAAATGGAATGGAATGGAGATGCAGTTATTAAGGGCTTACTGTATGTGTGCACAGCACCATACATAGCATTTTGGATACAAATAGATCCAGATCTTTCAAGGGACTTATGTTCTAATTATAGGCTCACATGAAGGAGGATTGAGCTTCATGCCAAATTGAAAGAAAAAAATAGTTATAAAAGAAACAAGTTGGTCACTTGGTGTTACATGTCTATAATGTCTGCTGCTGGGAAAGATTCAGCTTGAGATTTCTAAGCTAAAGACAGGCTAAAACCAGTTTAGAGAGCTTCAGTAAGTCTGGTACTAGTAGTATGAGCTCACAAGACTGCCTGTGAATGGGTGAAGCAGCCCAGGTTGAAAAAAGACTTAAGTCAAAGCTTCCTTGCTACTCTTTAGTGGGATAGATACTGTGAATGATCTCTATACTTCCATGCTGGGTGAGAGAGATACTTAGTTTTGAAAGAAAGAGAGAGGTGGATACATAAACCTAAACAGCCACTTATCTTCCACCATATGACCTTTAGAAATTCTATCTCTATAGGATATTTGCTTTTCAAAATTTCTTTCCTTCACTCCAAGATAACATTTCACCATTTTACCTTAGAGCAGGGATTCTTAAAAAAAACCCCAACCCTTTTTTGTCCTGTGGACTCCTGAATCTTTTCAATTGTATTAAATAAAATACATGGGATTACAAATGAAAACCATTATGTTGAAATGCAGTTATCAAAAGTTCACAGACTCTGAGAATTCTTAACTCCTGCCCTAGAACATCTTAACCCTAGGGTCCCCTTCTATGTCTGTAATAGGCACTGTCTTAGAACTGTCTGTTTCCTGCCCTCGCCCAGTGGAAAATCTTGTCTCCTAAGATGGCTTTTATGTTCTGAATATATTTCCTCCTCCCCCTAATTCTCCAAATGACCACACCAGTCCAATTCATAACCAACCCTTAGAGGATCTCTGGTGCAGAACGGGACCCTCTTTCACATAATATTTAACTATATTCTCCTCTCTTTTTCTTTGACATTCCCATTGTATTTTTCTAGTTAATTCCTTTTGGATCATCCTGATTCTCAAGAAACTGTTCTTGAGAGCAGTGGGAAGTATCTGATTAAACCCCTGACCTATAACTCCCAGAATTTACTTTGTATTCTCTTGGATAATATCTTTGAGGCCTGAAGTAATTTAGGGGAAAGACTTTTAAAAGACTCTTAGGTAATAAATTATGGTAATGTCAGGTCTTCTGTTGAATGTGTCCTTCTACCCACGTGAATTAGTACCAGAACTGAATCAATAATAGTATTAATCATAGGCATTCAAATAATGCTTTAAGGTTTTCAGTGTACTGTATAGTGTCTTAATTTGATACTCACAACCACCCTGGGGTTCATTGTACAGTTCAACGCATAATCCATTATACAGAGGAAATTGTTAAATGATTTGCCCAGGATGACACAACACAGTATATCTGAGGTTGCATTTAAACTCACCTTTTCCTGATTTCAGGTCCATCGTGGTTTTTTTTTTTTTTGTTTGTTTGTTTTTTTTAGGATTTTGCAAGGCAAATGGGGTTCAGTGGCTTGCCCAAGGCCACACAGCTAGGTAATTAGTGTCTGAGACCGGATTTGAGCCCAGGTACTCCTGACTCCAGGGCCGGTGCTTTATCCACTTTGCCACCTAGCCGCCTCCAGGTCCAGCATTCTTGATGTCTCTGCTACCTCATTTCCTCACCTCTTAATTTCAGCCAATATGCTTCTAGTTCACATTGATCGTATTGGTCCACACCTGACCAGACTATAATCTTTCCCTGAACCAAGGGTCCTCTTGACTTCTTTAAAATCCTATATCAAGAGGCATGGCTTGGTACTTTTAGACAAAGATTTTGAACTGTTGAGGATTCTAGTAAGAGCTTGTTTTATTAATCTGCATGTAGCATGGACTTAACCTATAAGGGCCAATAGAATTTTGCTTCCTGCCACTGAGGGTGAGCATTTTGCCTTGTTTGTCCCTTACTTGAGGGTTTGCTCTCTGAGAAAAAGAAGAGTGAGGATGTTGCTAAGAAAAGACTTATCACCTGAGGAGGATCCTGGAGTTCTAGAAAGATTAATTTATCTCTGCTCTGTCTGGCTAGTTATCAGCAAATATTGGACAAATGACCTTTAAATAAGAGACTATAGCTTGTTATAGCATTGTAAACTGGAAGTCCAAAAGCCTAGGTTCTGGTCTCAGATCTGTCAGTGGTTTTCTCTGTGCTCTCATGTAAGTTCCCTTTTGGTTTTCATTTCTTCTACTGTAAAGTGAGTAAATTAACTCAGTGCTCTTTAGGGATTTTTTCCAGCTTTAAAATTCTGTGATTTGCTTAGTTATAGGGAGTACCTCAACTTAGCTCTTTGCTGATAGTAACCTGTTTTGGAGCCCTAGTTTTCCCAGTGTGTCTCCTGCCATATCATTTTGATATCCATTCAGATCAGAAAAGTTCCCACTCTTCACAAGTTGGGAGAGGCAGGTGCAATTTTAGAGCCCTTCTGTTTGCCTCTTGTCAAGACTGGCTCCCAATTGACTCATAAAGGTATCAGAGATGGCAGAGACCTTCCTGCTACCTCCTCAAGAGCAGACAGCTGCTGATTAGAGTGGGCAGTAAATGCAAACTGTGACCTTCTTAGGAGTTTGCATCTGAACATCTGGAGGGCACTGAAACCTGTGTTGCTGTGGAATGTTCCTGTTCTTGTTGCCTGTTTTACTGAACTTGTTTCTTCAGGAAAAATGCCAGAACCCAAAGGAGCCCATTCCAGCCCTCTCCTTTGCCAAGGAAGAACCATCTCTAGAGGGAAGAAATATGTTTGTGGCCCTATTTGCGCACATCTGGGACTAGAATTCAGGCTTCTTGATTTCTAGTCCACCCTCAACACTTCAGTTCTCCACCATTGTTTTCAAAAAATGTACTGAGGGATATGTAAAAGCTCCATTTGACCTTATTTAAAAAAATTATTTATATTTATCTGATGTCCTCTTTTATTTCAGTTATGACATGTACTGATTACATCCCTCGATCATCAAATGATTATACCTCACAGATGTATTCTGCAAAGTAAGTTCATTCAATATTTCCAAAATATTTCTCTGGATTTTTTTTTTTTTTTTTTACCAATTTTGCTTTGAATAATGAATTATTTTTTCCTATTTCTCTATAAGTTTATACTTCCCCAGGGATAAAGAGGTACAATGATGTTACAAGCAGACATTCTCATGAATCTATTAATCTGAGAGTTATACAGGAAAGCATTCTGTTAGTTAAGTCCTGACAGTATTAGCAATGACAGATTGTTATCACCTTTTATAACCATCTTTCCCTGAAGATCCCAAGTGTTTTGTAGAGGCTAATGAGGAGCATCAGCCCAGACCACACTTCCTTTTTCCAGCTGTCCTACATCTGGGCTGTTGACCTTTGGGAGGGAAGGTCCTTGCAGGAGAAACTAGCCTATGGTGTCCTGGGGGGAACAGTCTTCTAATAGGTCCAACTATTTGGGTATGTAAAGGACCAATCTTGGTGAAGTAGTATATTCAGAGGTGTTTGGTCCCAAGCGGATCTGCACAAAACCAGACTGACTACAAATAGAGATGAAGGGGAAATGAAGAATATGTGTCTCAGCCTTCTTCCTCAAACTGATGTGGGGGATGCTATCATGAAATAGGAAAGCATATTGAACTTTCATAGGAAGAATGAAGAGGGAAGGAACTGTTGTGATTATTAGTGTTTATGAGAAAGATCTAAACACTACCTGCCACTAGAAAGCAGTAATCCAGTTGAAAAACTTGGGGATGTTACTCATTAGGTATTTCCATAAACCAAGGGTCCTCCTGACATCTTTAAAATCATCTAACGAGAATCACAGTTTGATGTCCTAGAGGGCATAGTCTTATTAAATTTAGACAGTTTTAAAACTGTTGAGGATTCCAGTAATAGCTTGTTCTATTGATCTGCATGTAGCATGGGCTTAGCCTATCAGGTATGCTTGGAGATACTGTGCATCTTTGGGGTATGCACACTAGAGACCCTCGTTTCTTTATGTATTATGTAAAGAAAACTCCAGTTTCATTAGAATAGAAACATAGCACATAATCTGAGGAATAGTTCATAGTTTTCTTTCATTTTTTTCATTTATTCAATAAATATTTTTTCCTGCAACGCAGTGGGGTTAAATGACTTGCCCAAGGTCACACAGCTAGGTAATTAAGTGTCTGAGACCAGATATGAATTCAGGTCCTCCCACTTCACGAATAGGGCTCTATCCGCAGTGTCACCTAGCTGCCCTATTCAATAAGTATTGTTGAACATCATTGAATGGTGCATTTTTCAAATTAACCCCCTGAAATGTTATTGAAAAGTCTTTTTAAATAATTGGAAGAGAACATAAAGGAGGTCAGAAGGTAACACAGAAAAGCAAAATATCTTGAAGATTATGTATTGAATTTTTTTAATATACTTAAAAAGAAAAGCAGGATATGCCCAGTGGCAGTTTGGAGTTCTGTGTTTAGTCTACTGTTTCTGTTCTACTTTGTACATGGAAATGCTTATTTTGTTTGGTCTTAAGTTCAACAAAAATGGGTTGTTTTATTTTTTAAATTTGACCCCTCTACAACCACCAGTAAATTAACCCTTTATATTCAGTGCTTTGGAAAGGGTGAAGAGGACAACCAGGGAGCTTGTGTTTAAGACTCTCCAGGATATATTGGTCTGGTATTTTAAAGGAAATTCAGAAAAAGATCCTTCTAGATAGACTGTTCCTGACTTCTTCCTTAAGAGACTGAGATGTTTTGGTCTTAGTTGGTTTTTCTTTAGTAGCTATTTGCTATGGAATTTTACCTTTAGAAGGGTTCAGATTATGTGCCTTAAAACTTAGTGGCATAGAGTCTCACCTTAATAAATCAGTTAGTAAATATTTAAGTACCTCCTTTATGCCAGTGATGTAAGGACACAGAATAAAGCAACCTGTTTGCAAGGAGGGGGAGACAGTAAGGACAGATATCAGTCTAAGCAGCACAAAGTGAATACATACAAATACATGCAATTGACGAAATAGTTGGCAATTGGAAAGGAAAGGCATTAGCTGTTACATAGATCAGGAAAGGGATCATTCAAAAGAAGGTGCTTGAACTGAGTTTTAGAGGAAGAGGGCAACTTCATAAGCTGAAGAGAAAGGTGGAAGAGCATTTGAAATTTTTAATGTTTAAGAATCTTTAAAATTTTGAATTCCAAATTCTCTCTCTCTCTCTCTCTCTCTCTCTCTCTCTCTCTCTCTCTCTCTCTCTCCCCCTCCCTCCCTCCCTCCCCCTCCCCAAGAAGCTAAGCAATCAGATATAGATTATACATGTGCAGTAAAGTAAAACATTTCCATATTAGTCATGTTTACAAGAAAAATAAAAGAAAAAGTGAAAAGTAGCATATTTCATTCTATAGTCAATCAATAGCATTTTTTTCTCTAGTGGTGGATAATGTACTTTAATATTTGTCCTTTGAAATTGTCTTGGCTCTTTTGTATTGCTGAAAATAGCTAAGTAATTCACAGTTCCTCATTGAACAGTATTGCTGTTACTGTGTATAATGTTCACCTAGTTTTGTTCACTTCACTATGCATTGGTTTGTGTAAGTCTTTGCAGGTTTTTCTAAAATCATCTTACTTGTCTTTTCTTGTGGCACAATAATATTCCATTATAATCAGATACCACAGCTTCTAACCATTCCCCAACTAATGGGCATCCCTTTGATTTCCAATTCATAGCCACCGCAAAAAGAATTGCAATGAATATTTTTTGGTACAAATATTTCTGTTTTTTGGATGTCTTTGGGATAAAGATCTAGCAGTGGTATTGCAGGATCAAAGGGTATAGACAGTTTGATAACCTTTTGAGAATAGTTTCAAATTACTCTCTAGAATAGTTGAATCAGTTTACAGTTCCACCAACAATGCCTCAGTGTCCCAATTTTTCCCACATCTCCTCCAACATCCAGCATTTTCCTTTTTTGTTATATTAGCCAATCTCATAGGTGTGAGGTAGTATCTTAAAGTTGTTGTAATTTTCATTTCTCTGATCAATAGTAATTTGAAACATTTCATATGACTATAAGTAGCTTTGATTTCTTTGTTTGAAAACTGCCTGTTCATATCCTTTGACTGTTTATCAGTTGGGAAATGTCTTTTTATAAATTTTATAAATTTTTATAATTTTGACTCAGCTCTCTATATATTTGAGAAATGGTGGGATGGTAGCAGATTATTCTGCCACTTTTACAGATCTTGGTATGCATGAATGTCCAGGCAGATGCTCTGAAAAGCATCAGCAATGCAGAAAAGCAAGGATAACACCAGGTTGTCATTAGGTCATGCTCTAAAGTAATCATCTGGTTCTTAATTGTGATGATGATGAAGCATGGTTACATTGATGCATTTGAGATCATTGATGATCAAAGAGCAGGAAAAGTTGTTGTGAACTTCATAAGAAGATTAAACAAGTGGGGTGTAATCAGCCCCAGATTTGATACTCAATTGAAAGGTCTGGAAAATTGGCAGAATAATCTGCTACTATCCCATCAGTTTGGGTTCATTTTGCTTGCAACTGCAGCTGGCATTTTCCTTTTTGGTTATATTAGCCATGGACCATGAGGAAAAGAGACAAAACACACAGGAGGAAAAATCCAGAGTTTCTTTTTCTATGGGTATAAAACATATATACAAATAAAATGCTCCAATGGCTAAAAAAAAAAGAGAGAGCTAAACAGAGGAGTTTAAATTGGATCTCAGACATGTACTAGGAAGCCATTGTTGTTTATTGAGTAGAGGAATCACGTAATCAGGCCTTTGCAAGTATGTGATATGGATGTCCTGAATTGGGAAGAAATGCTGCAGGAAGAAAAGACAGAAAGGATGGGGCTGTTAGCTGTGTGAGTGGAGAGGAGGTATAGTATATATACACTGGATCTGCAGTTATACCCGCATTTTATGGTATTCTTTTGGAGTCATCAAAAATGCTAAGTCATATAGAGAATAAGAAAATTTATTGTTCTACAAAAAGCAACATCATTATTTAGTGTGAACAGTAAGTTTTCAGAAATTAATCTTTAAAACAAGTAAATTTGAATTATATTTCTTTTCCATCTCTGGTTTGCCCTTTTGATAGATAGTCTAATGACTTAAGAAATATCTAGATAATCAAAAGAAAAGAAAAAAGTAAGGTGTTCTGTAGACTTTTGAGAATTAACTGTATTTGCTATCTTGCTCTCTCTTTTCTCTCTATTCCTAGAAAAGACTAGACAGATGAATATATATTGCTGCTTCTTTACAGTTTGATCTAGATTAGTGGTTCTCAAACTTTTTGATCTTGGGACCCCCTTTGGATTCTTAAAATTATTGAGAGAACTCCCATCCACCATCCACCTGTAGCAAGAGCTTTTGTTTATGTGAATTAGAGCCATTATTACTATATTAGACATTTACATGTCTTAAATTATGTCTTGGCTTTATTATCAATTTAAATGCATTAGCTCTATTATTATTTCAAGAAAGGGTCTTGGTGATCTGTAGGGTCCTGGACCACACTTTGAGAAATTTTGTCCTGGATTGTACTTATTCCCTCAATTGGACTGTGAAAATTTGCTTACAATCTTCTCAATCATTAAGAGACCATCCATTTTCATCTTTTTGAAGAGGTAATATGTTATTGATATGAAGAGGTAATAACCTGAAAATTCAATTGAAGTTATACATTTCTATGACGTCCTTGTTCCTTAGGCACTAAAGAATATGAATAGAAAAGGGAAAAGGCATTTATTTTGTGACATTACTTGCTTAGGAATCTTGGCCAGAGATTGTAAACATTTTTGCAACAAAGAAAGCCCCCTGAGTTTATTTATTATTACTGATATTAACTCTTCATTTGTATATTTCTCACCCTCATATTAAGTCTTTTTCCTGTTGCTATAGACTTTCTCAAGACTTTTATCTGACTTCTCCATTGCCTTTCCCTTGGTGATCCCATTTGTACCTACAGTGTTATTCACTTCTAAATCTTTGACTTCCATTGCTATGTCTTTAACCCTGACCTTTCCTTTGAACTCCAGACTTTCATTCTTAATGTCTGTTGAATAGATTGACGTGCATGTCCTACTGACTTTAAATACAACATATCCAAAATGAAACTCATCTCCACCAACTTTTCCCCTCTTCTTGTCTTTCTTGTTTGGCAATTACGTCATTAACCTCCCAGTCACCAAGTTTCACAACCTTGGATTTGGCCCTCCTAATATCTCCATTCCTCCCTCTTCCACACTTCCCACATCCATATCACCTAATTTCATGAATTCTATCTTCAAAGTGATTCTCTTCCTTTCCATTCTTATTTCTATTACTAGTATCCACCCTACTTGAGATTTTTATTACCTCTCTTTTGGATAATTTCACTAGCCCTGAAATTGATAAACTTGCATTTCCTTCCTCTAGTTTTGCCTGTGTATATGGTTGCACTAGTCATACTAAATGGAACTGTCATTGGGTTGATCTTATAAGTTTTTCATGGCTCCCTTTTGCCAGTCAAGTAAAACTCACACTCCTTAGTATAGGGTACATTATTTATCTACCAACTGCTTTCATGCAATCTCTGCTGTTACAGAACTGTATTGTTTGTCTTCGATTAAACTCATTAAACTTCCCTGCTAATTTTCCCCTTGGGGAAATTGTACCTTTCAGTTGAAACACCATTATTTCTATTCAGCATTCATGATCTCTACCTACTCAGCTTTCTCCCCCCCCCCCTCCCCCCCAAATTTAGACACCATCTGTATGTTTTTTCTGCTTCCACAGTTTTTGTAACTCACCTCTGGCAATCACGGCCTTCCACCTGAAATTGAACTGTTTCCATGTTTTGTCTCCCATTCTTATTATAAACTTAGTGTTATATCAGCACCTTGTATCCCACATAATGCTTAACACAGTAAATATTGTTTAAATGTTTTTTGAAACCTATAGAATTGAAATGTCTAATGTAAGCAACTTTTTGTTTTTAATTTTCCTAGACCTTATGCACATATCCTCTCGGTCCCTGTATCGGAGACTGCTTACTCTGGCCAGACTCAATACCAGACACTTCAGCAGTCCCAACCCTATGCTGTCTACCCTCAGGCAACCCAAACCTATGGACTACCTCCTTTTGGTAAGGCATATTATTTAAGCAATCTCTAAGAATATTGGTGATACTTTTATCAACTCCCTCCCAAAACAGCAGCCTTACTGACAACATAAGGACCTGAGATTATTCTTTTCTGAGTTCTGTTTATCTGCATGTATTCTGGATGTTCTAAAAATCCATGCTAGATGTCAGCAGTGTGTTGATGCATGATTCTTAAAATTTTGCCTCAGAAATCCTTTTTGAGAGCCCTGAGAATCCCATGTCTAATTCATCAGCCTAAACTTGTGGGTTTTTTTTTTTTAGTTCTATGGGAGAGTAGGAAAACAAAATCCTTTAGTATTAGGCAAAGTTCTTAAGGACTTAGACTTTATCTCTTGAATTTATTTGGTGTGGAATACAGCACTGTCCATAATGGGAGCATACTAAATACTCTGTGGGATGGTAAGTAATCAACTCTTCACTGTTGGAACTAAGTAGGCTAAAGTTCTTTGAAGTTCTTGCCCTTCTGTTCTAATATACTATATTTGACTACATATTCTACTATAGTTGACATCAGTTTCCTACACTGCTTCTGAATCTTATCAAATGTTTATGTGGGGGCAGCTAGATGGCGCAGTGGATAGAACACCAGCCCTGGAATCAGGAGTACCTGAGTTCAAATCCAGCCTCAGACACTTAATAATTACCTAGCTGTGTGGCCTTGGGCAAGGCACTTAATCCTATTTGCCTTGCAAAAACTAAAAAAACAAAATGCTTATGTGGATTTATTCTGCATTTTAGCATTGAAACTATCTTTTACCAAAGGTTTATAGCTACATCTAGATTTTTTTTTTTCCAAAACAGTGTTTTTGCTACTGTTTTTCCACTTGCCCACAAACAAGATGAAAAGCTATATTTTCCTGACTGATTGGTATTCACTAGGCATCAAGAATCTACAGTAGTGGTAGCTGCCTTTGGCTTCTACTTTTCAGATTTTTTTTAAGGCCAGTTTGACTTTTGTATGGCAGTAGTAGGAAGCACAGCTTTTATCACCCTCAGATTCAGTATTACACCTTTATCATGGCCACCTGAAGAAACTACAAAAGGAGGAGTGTATGTACCTAATGATTGTGACAATGCTTACTAAGTCAGTATAGGAGATGGAAAGTTTTTCTTTTTTAAGAAATCCCTTTAAATCCCTGCTTACACTGTCTGTTATTTATGCTTCTCAAGTTGTCAACCAATTCCTTGATTCAGATGGTTTGTCATATTCCTGTCCACCTAATCTTCCAACTCTGTAAAATAGAGCCTTTGCCCAGAGCACTGGGTTGGGGCTTCCAATAATTCAAGGGTTACTAGGGTAGCACTTAGGCTGGCTGTTACTCCTCACCCTCAATATGGTACCATATAGACAATTGAATGTGAATAGATTAGAATTAATAGTCATTAATTTTATTTTAATTTTAGCATTAGAAGAAAATTTTGTGAAATAGAGCTCTAAGTATCATTTTAAATTTATTTTACCAGAAACTTCTGTGCTGACCATTTAAGAAAGCATTAAAGTGACATTGTTGACATCTCTTAAAATACTCTTTATGATCCCCTTTTATCTGAATTTATGAACTGTTTATTGTCAAAGAAACCATCAGAACTTCTTTAATTTTGGTTGGATTGAATTGGCGTGAGGAAGGTACTATTTTACAATTGCCCCCCAAACCAGCCTAGGGACAGTCTACTATGATCCCATTTGATTTGAATATGTGACTGATTGGGCTTAGGTTTGGGATAAATTCTTGATGGGAACATAATGATTGGTAACTGGGACCATACTTTATAATCATTATTTGAGGGATCTGGGTATGTTGAGCCTAAAGGAGAGAAGACATAGATGGGGACATGATAGCCACTGTCCATTATCTCATGCACTGTTCTGTGGAAGTGGCTGAAACTTGTGTTTGTGTTGGGCACTCAAAACTCATCAATGGGGCAAGTTATGAAAAAGGAAGTTTAGGTTTCTTAGAAAGAATAACTTCCTGAAAATTAAAACTGCCCCAAAGTGGAATGAGCTGCTTCTTGACATAGTGGAGGCCCCTTACTGGACATTTTCATGCAGTGTCTGATAAGCACTTTTCAGGTATGTTGTAGAATGGATTCTTATTCAAATCCTTGATTCCATTGCTTCTTAACTCCCTTCCTGAGATTCTGTGGTTTCCCATTTGTGGGTTCATTAGATGAGCAAGTTGCCTGATCCTGTTGAGTCTCCCTTTTCTTATCTATAAATGGATGATAATAAAACTTCTATCAGACAGCCATTGCAGGGAAAGACCTTTGTAAATCACAGTGATCTTCAGGTGTCTAAATTAAGTGCAACTTAATTATTATGTAGATACTCTGTCTCAGCTGCTTTTCCTATTATCCTGGAACTTTTTGTAGCATTTACAGGAGAAATTGTATTGGGATGTTTATATAACTTTAACATGTTTACCCTTTTAAAAGGCATAGTGCTTTATATATTAAAAATGTGTACACTTCTAAGCAGCATCTAACTTACTATTGGTTCGTTTTCAAGTTGCAATTCTTACTATTGGTCTCAATTCAGTATTTGTTTGGACTGAAAAAATACTCTATTTATTTGAAACATGGCTAATGACTAGAGGTACTTAGAAATGCCCCTATTATTGACCATCATTGAGAGTAGGGCTTTCAGTGGTAGTTCTAAAATGGAGAAGCACTCATAAACGGAGGTGATGGTTAGATGATCTCCTGAAGAAAATGAGAGAGGCTGTCATCTTTGTGTGGAAAGAAGATTAGAATCAATGCTTTTCAGTTTCATATGAGGGGTAGTGAAGAAAGGGGACCTGACTTTTTTCATGGCCTTAGTGGTTTCCTACCCTTTTTCTTAAAGTACCTTTAGTTTTTAATCAAATAATAGCTCATTCCAAGATCTATTGACTCACCCGAGATATAGTGAGATCGCTTGCCTTGTTTTTCAGCATTGAAGTTCTCTTCAGCTACTAACTAAACTAATCCTCACTAAGGATGTATTTCAGTGATGTTAATTACTTTTTGTGTGTTTGGGTGGGGGGAGTGGGGAGAGAGGAAAGGGTAGAGAGAGGGAGAAAGAGTGTGATATAAATGATGGTGGACTGTTGTGGTTAGGAAGAACCACTGCTGCCTGGGAGCCTACTGACTTACCCGTAACATCTTGGTTTGAAACCAACGCTGATTTTCCAGTTTTTAAAGGAATATAGAAAGTAAAATTTCAGAAAATTAGAAGAAAGTGACCAGGGAAAATATGGTATTAGCGCACAGTATATAAGTCCGTGCATTGGAAGGACCTGGCTTCTAATTCTGGCCCTTACACTGTATAAATCATTCAGTTCTGCTCCTAGCTTTTTCTCTCATCTGTAAAATGAGGACATTGTACTTAGATGATTTTGAAGTTATAACATTTTCTGCTCTTCAAATGAATATTGCTGAGGGGAGGCAAGTATAAGAAGTAATGGCATGTTGTAATAATTAAAGGGTACAGTAGGGTCAAAGAGAGAATTTAGAGTATCTCAGAAATACTTCATATAAGTATTGCTTTGCCCTGTCATGGGAGAGCTCTTCTAATCTACTTTAGTCAGGGGTGCTTTTCCTTTGCCTTCTCAATTAAATAAACTCAGAGAACAAAAAGAAGAATAGAATTTGACATCACTTGCTGGTGTTCTCACAGCTTAGACACAGCAGTAGTTACTAAGCCTTCATTATTTTCCTCATTGAAAATTCCCATTTCTTCATTTATCTCTTAAAGCTGTATTAAGGGGTGGCTAGGTGGCACAGTGGATGAAGCACTGGCCCTGGAGTCAGGAGTACCTGGGTTCAAATCCAGCCTCAAACACTTAATAATTACCTAGCTGTGTGGCCTTGGGCAAGTCACTTAACCCCATTTGCCTTGCAAAAACCTAAAAAAAAAAGCTATATTAAACAAGTCTGACAACAAGCTTCAAAAAGTATGAGGTGAATGAATGTCAAGAATAAGTAAAACCTTCTGACTCAGAGAATTAAGTTTATTCCATTATTAGTAAATCCTGTTTAGTTTAGGGATACATAGACTAAATCCAGAAGTTTAAGGGAAGAGAAAAGGATAAGTACTTATCTAGTGCCTATACTTGCCAGCCACTGTTGTACATACTTAACAAATATCTCATTTGATCCTCACTCCTTAAGATTGAATGCTCTTAATAATTCCATTTTTTACATGGGGAGACTGAGGCAGATAATAATTAAGTGATTTGCCCACCTAGTGGGCACAGCTGCCCCACTCTTCAGTGTAATCGTCCAAAGTCTCAATAAAGCATGGAGGTAACCCTGGAGTCTCAAAGACTAGGTCAGTGGAGTATAAGCTGGAAAGGCTGTCAAGTGGGAGCTCTTGTAATTTACCTTAGTTAGGGGTTCTTTTCCTTTGCCTTCTCAATTAAATAAACTCAGAGAACCAAAAGAGAAGAATAGAATTTGATATCACTTGCTGGTGTTCTCATAACATAGATACAGCAGTAGTTACTAAGCCTTCATTATTTTCCTCATTGAAAATTCCCATTGTTTCATTTATTTCCTAAAGTTGTATTTAAACAAGTCTGACAACAAGCTTTCATAAGTAGCAATGAGATGTCTGCCAGACTGAATGAATGTCAAGAATAAGTAAAACTTTCTGACTAAAAAAGTAAGTTTATTCCAGTGTTAGTTAATCCTGTTTAGTTTAGGGATACACAGACTAAATACAGAAGTTTAAGAGAAAAGGATAGTCAGTCCTAGTACTCTATCCACTCGGCTGCCTTGCTGCCTCACTAGTGTGATCTTGACACTGATTTCATGTTTCTTATTCACAAATGTGCTCTGAACTACATCTTGGAATGCTAATGCCTTTTCTGTAAATTCAACCATAAAAAAAATTTTAGGAAAGAAAGTCTATGAGCTCTAGAAAGAATAATTTGAAAATCCATGCCCAGGAGCTGAGCTGATTGGAAAGCCAGGGATAGCCTCCTAACGGCTTTTCTACCTTTTTTGAAAGAAGTGGTTCTTGATCTCATTTCTTAGACCACAGATTATTTCAGTATTTCAAGTGATCTGTGATTTTATCTCTTAACACTCCCCAGTTTGACACCAGAAATAGCCCCCTCTGGGTCTTGAAAGATCATCTCCCATGAATTTCTGTGACCCTGAGTAATGACCAATTTTAGGGTAAGAATCCTTTGAGTACACCCTGGGTTAAGCCATTCCTGAGACCCCAGAGATGGTCATTGCTGTAGGACTATACTCCAAGCCTTTCCATCTTGGTCAGCACTTATACCCCACTGACCTAATCTTTGAGACTTCAGAGTCACCTCTATGGCCTTATTGAGACTTTGGAAGATTACACTGAAGAGTGGGACAGCTGGCCACTTTAAGAAGTAACAACTGTTATAAGTGAGGAGATGAAAGAAGCAGATAGATACACAAAAGTAAAACTACAAGACTCTGGAGCTGTTGAGTGAAAGAGCAGGCAGTTGTATGTGTGCATCAGCCCCTGAGACTATCACTTTATTACAAGGCAGTCATTGTTCATGCTGGATATGCTGGAAGGAGCTTAATTCTCTTCAAGATACTTTTTAAGAAACCAAAGGATGCATGTGATGTATTTTAGAATGATTTCCACCCCCACGTGTGTTAAATAAATTTGCCTAAAGGGGTAAGTGATTTTTGTAAAAACTTGAAGCTCATGAAAATACCCTTAGGCAGTAACTAATAGATGAAGTGTCCTTGATAACTGAGGTTGAAACATTCTCTTGTGCAGAGGCCATCATGAAGTCTAAAATAATTAGGGCCTAACAGTCTCACTGGACCGTGGAGCTAGGCTCCATGTTGGCCTCCCTCTCCCCTTTGAACACTGGAGAATTTCCCCAGAGTTGAAATGAATCTATGGCCATTTAAGACTGTTGGCTTCAGCAGATCATCTCTTGTCTGTGTTCTTTCTTGTCTCATTCTGATACCATGTACATTTATTCGTTAGTTGAATATAATTAACTTTAGAAGGATCAGCAATTTTCTTTTACAAGCAACTTAAATCTGTTCTATGACATAGACCAACTGGCTGATGATTTCAGGCAACAAACCTGCCTTTGGTCCTGGTATCTCATTTGTAATTGGTCCAATTTATCTGATTCAGGTGCATTGTGGCCAGGTATGAAACCTGAAAGTGGTTTAATTCAGACTCCAGCTCCAAGTCAACACAGTGTTCTTACCTGCACTACAGGGCTAACTACAGGCCAGCCAAGCCCAGCTCATTACTCTTATCCCATTCAAGGTAAAGAGGCATGGTTTTGTTGTTTTTGTTTTGTTTTGTTTTTTACGTTTATATATTTCTCTAGATGGTTGGGAAAGCTCTACATCCTTCAGCAGAAGGGGTGCAATGTGAATTTGTGCATGCTTTCTGTGTTTGGTGAACTAAGGCAGACACCAGCCCCTTAGCCAACCAAATAGCACTGGAGCTTAGCTCTTGGAATGTCAGTTGTACGATGCATCCCGCTTTGGGGCTTGCGAGAGCTAAAAGCATGCTCTTGTGCATGTTGGTGTATGGAAAGGCTGAAAACAGGGTTTTAGCAGTGCTGTAAGCTAGTATGGAGAGACTCCATTGACATCTGGACCTTGGAGAGGTTGGCAGTGTGAATGGTTTCCTGGGGAGACAGGAGGTGTGGAATGTTGTGTGTTTTATAACCAGGATTGGGCCTGTGTATGTTTTTAACAATCATTTCCCGGGGGTGGGGGAACTATTGTGTGCACAACAAGCTTTAAGGTCCGCCTGAGTTATTAGCATGCCCTAATTTGTAACATTTGCCAGTTTCTAAATGTAACTAGTTGCTCCCACTGAAAATTTGACACTTAGGGTGAGCTGGTTTTGACATACTATTTAGAATCCTTTCCACCATCGTCTGTCCAACTTTTCAGAGAGAGGATAGTTGCAGCATGGTTTAGCCTGATGATGATGTTAGATTAGGAGCTTAACAATTCACTAGCTTTGTACTTCTGATGAACATCCCTTAACCTCCCTAGCCTTCAGAGTCATCATGTGTAAAGTGAAGGAGTTGTATTGGATGAAGAATCTGGGTAGTGGGGGTGCCAGGCACCAGGATTTACCTGAGAATGTCAGCTGAGGGACTGGTGGTTTCAAGGCAGGTTTACCCCAGGCTCTCAACATGTCACTTCCCTCCTTCTTTAATGGCTCCCCATTGTCTTCAGATTTTATTATCTTAAGGACCAGAAAGGAAATCCCACACAGTGTTTGGCCTGGGCCCTGAGGAAGGAGCATGAGTCAACTTAGACTTTGACTTTGCTCATTTGACTTGAGGGGAGAAGGAAGAGTAGCCAGGAAATTAGAGAGGGCAAATTCAGAGCCCCTCCTAGGAGAGGATCTTTCCCAAAGTCCTCTATGTAAGAAGTCTTTGAGGGTGCTGATTTGCTAACACAATGAATTAGGAACCTGCTGTGTGCCTTCTTCTCTCACCCTTTTCTGTTTACCTTTATTTTGCAACCTATAAAATTCATCTAGCTCTTAAATTGGAGAGCAAACTCCTAGATCCAAAATAAAAATGTTGCTGTCTAAGAAATTTTATTCAGTTTATGCTTCATTTCTTCACTACCCTGGTTTACTTCTATAATTTCTTAAAGAAAAAAAGGAAAAAAACTCCATCAGATTTGTTAGGGCAGAAGACATAGGAAATAAAAAGAGAATCATAAAATTGATAGTAAATCATGGGATTTGTGATAACAAAGACTGTCATTTGAAGATTAAGTAAGGTACAAAGGGGTTCATCAGATTGGCTATAGGATGATGGTGGGTTTTGACCACACCTCTCTGACAGTCAGCCTAGTTGATGAGTAGTGATCCATGTTAGAGAAATCACATATTAGTAAGGTAAGGAGAAGCCGGTGTTGGGGATAAAATGTGGTGTTCTCTTTACTATTGAAAGAGATCAAACAGGATAATAATACATTATGGTAGCCTATTCTAGTATTGTACAAAATACACTTAATTCTAATATCCCTAATGTACCCCAAATGGGCAGGAGTTAAATGAATTCTTTGTAGCAGAACTTGAGCTTCATCATGCTGGTGGTTTGATTCATTCTGCACGCAGCTACTGAAGTGATTCATATCAACACACACACACACACACACACACACACACACACATATCGATTCACACCCTACTGCTGTTTGGTCTTACGTTAGGTTTTTAAAACCCACACCAGTCTGACGCCACCCTGTTTTTGCAATCTCCTCTTCTTATATCCTCCTCTTCTTGCTTTCCTTCACACATACAACACTGTCTTCTATCTCAGTTGCATTTTTTTTTTTTTTGCAAGGCAAATGGGGTTAAGTGGCTTGCCCAAGGCCACACGGCTAGGTAATTATTAAGTGTCTGAGACCGGATTTGAACCTAGGTACTCCTGACTCCAGGGCCGGTGCTTTATCCACTACGCCACCTAGCTGCCCCCTATCTCAGTTGCATTTGTGTAAGCTACCTGTTCCTTCAGCTTGGGACAGACTCCCTCCTTACCTCTGACTCTTCACATCTCTGGTTTCTTTCAAAATTCAACTTAATCACGGCAGTTAGGTGGCACAGTGGATAGAGCACCGGCCCTGGAATCAGGAGTACCTAGGTTCAAATCCGGTCTCAGACACTTAATAATTACCTAGCCGTGTGGCCTTGGGCAAGCCACTTAACCACACTGCCTTGCAAAAAAACTTTAAAAAAAAATTCAATTTAATCACTGTCCTTTCCTGATCTCATCCCTCTCTCCATCTACCCAGACCCTCCCTTCAAAAATGCCTTGTATTTGTCACATACCAGGACTGTTTGCTTTCTATCATTTTAACTTCAGCACTCTCATACAGTGGCTGACAGAGAATAGATCCTTGTTGTTTAAGTTTTGGGGCCCTCATCTAATCTTTGCAGTCCTACTTTGCCAGGGAAAATTGATATCTAACTCTCTGTACTAATACATTAAAGAATGTTACTTCTTGTTCCTAAAGTTAATCCTTTAGAAATAGTAATTTTGGGGGGCAGCTAGGTGTTGAAGTGGATAGAGCACTGGCCCTTGGAGTCGGGAGGACCTGAGTTCAAATCTGGCATCAGACATTTAATAATTACCTAGCCGTGTGGCCTTGGGCAAGCCACTTAACCCCATTGCCTTGCAAAAGAATTAAAAAAAAAAAGAAATAGTAACTTTTCCTAACCTCAGGAATGTCCTGAACATTCCACCCATCTTTTCCCTCTACTGTTTGTTATATGTTCTTAAAACCAAGGGAGTCCCCTGACCAAACTATTTGTAGGGAAGAATGTGATTCAGCTATTCTAGTGTGACCAGCCATACCTGGGATTTCTTTTTTCACTGAGCTATCTCCTCTTTCACTGGGAAAGGCCTCATGATTTCATGTGGTTGTTGATTAAGCCTAAGCTATTGCCTCTTTCCAATGAAATTAGCTAGTTGGAAACTATTGCTTATTATTGTGGGAAATAAGGTGTCACTAACATTTATAAAAATTCACTCATCTTTTGTACTCAGCAATTAGAGAGTGTTCTATTACAGTTGAGATTTGTTCAGACTTAACATTTAGAATTCCTCCCATTCCTAACCCATCACCTTTTTAATTTTCAGGATGACTAGCAAAGTATTTTGAAAAGAAATGGCTATTTAGTAGTGATATTTAAAGTATGATATATGAATATTATGGTTAAACTTTCACATGGATTTGCTTGATTGCTGGTGTTTGTCATATCACAACTTTGCCAAGAGGCTCAGGTGATTTCATTTTTCTATTTGTGCCTCGGTTTCCTATTCTATGAAATTGAGTACCTGGCTTCTACGTTCCTTTCAGTATTTCATGAGATACAAGGATCATTGACCCAAAACGGGAAGGAACTTTATACATTATTTAATTGAGCCCCCCCTTATTTTGCAGATGAAGTGTAGTGACTTGCCCAGATCCAGTAAATAGCAGAATCTAAATTCAAATTCATATCCCCTGACTCCAGGATTGGTGTCCTTTCTACTTAATTAAGTTGGCCTCTTTTCCTTCTAAAATTTCATGATTCTATGTATAGACAAGTCACTGAGTTTCACTAACTTCTAGCAGACCCCTATATTTTTGTAAGACAAAAGTCTTTACTACTGTGCTACTGATTGGTACAGTAGATATAGCACCAGCCCTGGAGTCAAGAGGACCCAAGTTCAAATCTGGCCTCAGACACTTGACACTTTCTGGCTTTATGACCTTGGGAAGTCATTTAACCTTGATTGTCTTATCCATAGTTATTTCCAGGCCTGGCTCCAGATGTCCTGATCATATCTGGCCACTGGACCCAGATGGGGAGGGGAAAGTGAGGCTGGTGACTTAGCACAGCACCCCCCCCCCCCAATCCAGTTAACCTGCTTGATAAGGCATCATATTTCCCTAATATCATGGTCTTCTTCGAGAATGAAGGACAAACATCATTGACCAAAAACTCATTCTAAACTACAAGGTAATTTCACTGATTTGATACTAGCCGGTTTAATCTCTTCATCAAATATGGGGAACAGAAATAGAAAACATGAGTACCTGTGAAGATACATGGACTTTCCTTGTGCCCTTTTTGTTTCCTCATTTGATTTCACTGTAAACCACTAAGTAGATGAGGATAGAAGACTGCTCCTTCCTTGTTAGATTCCATTTTGTGTTCTTGTTTCCCCATTCTTGTCCAGCCAAGAAGCAGAAAAGCTATATAATTAGGCCCTTAATGGCGATGGTGGACTTGCTTCTTCCTGGCATTGGGTTGACTGAGATGCTATAGTCAAGGCACAATGAATCATGAAGCCACTTGGAAAGAAGATAGTAGATGGTTCAACTGTAAGTCTGTTTTTCTCCTTTTATAAGGAAAAGTAAAAGCTGAACTAACCTAAAAGTCCCAACTATAAATCATGCTTATGCAGAACTATGGCCTATATTGGATCCCAATAATTAAATCATTGAAGCACAATTGAGAGCATTTGGATGAAGATTACTGCAGGGAGAATGTAGTTTTATTGTAATGGTATCATGCTGTAGATTGCCTGGATCTAAGGAAGAAATAGATGAGTTATTAGGTAGACTTCTCAAACCAGGAAACCATATCATGTGTAGAGTGAGTGGAAAAATTGAGAAAGTTTAACCTGAAGAAGAGAAGATTTGAGGTGGGGAGGAAGTTGATAGTATTCAAGATTTTAGATGACTATCTTATGGGTCGTGAGGAGGAGAACAAAGATTGAGTTTGTTTTACTTGACCCCCAAGAGGAGATCTAAGAGCAAAAAGTAAAAGTTGTAGAGGGGCAGATTGGGATTTAATGTAAGGAGAAATTTCTTTTTTTGTTTTGTTTTTGCAAGGTAGTGGAGTTAAAGAAACTTGCCCAAGGCCACACAGCTAAGTAATTATTGAGTGTCTGAGACTGGATTTGAACTCAGGTACTCCTGACTCCAGGGCCGGTGCTCTATCCACTGCGCCACCTAACTGCCCTGAGAAATTTCATAACATTCAAAATTACCTATAGAAGCCCTGAGTTCAAATTTGACCTCAGTCACTCACTAGCTGTCTGACATTGAAAAGCCACATAAACCTGTTGGTCTGTTTCCTCATCTGTAAAATGAACTGGAGAAGGAAATGGCAAATCACTCTAGTAACATTGCCAAGCAAACCCCAGATAGGATCACAAAAAGTTGGACACACCTAATTGACTAAACAACAACAAAAAACAAAAATGGGATGCAGCTGCCCTCTGAAGACTCCTCCTTCTTAAATATATTCAGGCATGTTTAAAAAAATAAAATGAAGGTGTTGGACTAGATTAGATTATCTCTAAGGTCTTGATCTATTTCTTTATCCTACATATAGGTTGCTAAAGTCTTTTATGTCAGTAAAGGTCTTGTTTGGTTATTAATGTCTTGTATAGTTAGCTAGCTGGCTCAAAGGATGGAATGCCAGATTTAGTCAAGAACTCAGCTCCCTGAGTTCATATCTGACCTCTGACAGTCAATTAACTGTGACCCTGAGCAAGTCACTTAACCCTGTTTGCCTCAGTTTCCTCATCTGTAAAATGAGCTGGAGAAGAACATGACAAACTACTCTGGTATGTTTGCTAGGAAAACCCCAAATAGGGTCAGAGAAAGTCAGACATGGCAACTAAACCAAAAAAAAAAATCAGTAAAAGGGCTTGAGCAACTGATAATTAGCAGGCTTAGATCCCCTTGTCCTCAGTACTGTAGGGAATTCGTGATGAAAATGACTTCACTTTGTGACTTTTGTCAAATCACATTCTTTGTGCCTCGTTTTCTTCTCAGTAAACTGTGGGTATTACTATCTAATCTTATTAACATGTCTAACTGGATAATCTTGTTCATATTCAATTCACTTAAACATTTATTTAAGTATTCACGTTGCCTTCTCTATAGGCTACCTTGCAGACAGAACTGTACATTTATCATTCTTACATTTGAATTCTTAAAGTTTTTGTTACTTCATCTCCAGTTTTTTAAACATTTACTTCAGTAGGATTGATCCTTCTTCCCTATTTCATGACTATCAAAAAGTGGACCTCAACTATTTAAATTCTTCTGATGGAAAAGCCTTTTGGTATGTGTGACTTGAGTGAGCTGGGACTCAAGATGCTTTATGGAAACAAGGGAATAAAGGTAGAAACTAGCATCTCTAAGATCCTAGAGTCTTAACCTGGGAAACATCATGGAGGTGAACTCTAGGCATATACCAAGTTATTTTGACTCTCCTTTTCTTGACATTTACCCTTGGAACTGTGCTCAGGTCTCTATAGACCTTTCAGTTCATTCCCAAACCAAAGGACTTTGTAGGATTTGAGTCTTACAATAAATAGTGTGGACAGTGAAGAGAATTTCCTGGAATATGTCAGCATGCTTCAGCTACCTGCCCTAGACTTTCTCTTGAGACCAGAAAAGTCAGCTTTTCTGCATTTCTCTGAGTTTATGAACATGTTCTCCATAGCAGGTCATCCTAGGTATTGCCCTTTTTTTTTAGCTTCCAGCCTGGGGATATGCTTGATGGGAATACAACATATCTAGCCCACCTTAAACCAGCCCTGATATTCCAGCTATCTTATCCTCATGCCTCCTCTCTACTGTCCTGTTTCCTATGTCTTGGGCTGAGAACAGCAAATAAATAAATCAGTATTCCAGTGACTCCCCAGTCTTCAGACCAAAGAGACCAAAGTATTTGTCCCATCGCACAACTTTCCCACTTGTGTTTTCTCCTGTTGTATTATGTGTTCCTTGTGGGCAGATAGGGTCTTGTTTTTCATATGGCATTCCTGCTATTGTTACCTGTATTATTATATTCCTGGCCTATCCTTTCCCCATCCTGTAGGAAACATTTATTAAATGGTTTTTCAATCATTTATTCATTCTTTCATTGCTGTTAAGTTAAATAGGTTCCAAACATTATGTTAAAACTGTTATTTTAACTTATTCTTACAGGAATTTATTAAGGACCTATTAATATACAAGGAAAATATTGTGTCTTAGATGAAGGATAACAATGTCCTATGCTTGGTAATTATTTCATTCCAGGAATTTTGGAATTTGGGGACCATGAAACCAAACAACTCTTACATGTGGATTTATCACAGAGATATTCTGAGGTTCTATGGACTTCCTTAGCAGGTCATATTACAATGAATCCATTCTCCAGCAGCCAGAGACGATGGGCTGGTGGGATTGGGTTCTATGTGTGTCTAACTTGTGCCGTTGTTCTCATGAGTATGCATTGTTGTGTGCTGCCTTGGGAACTTGAGTTTTAAGTAGCGCGCTTCCTGAGCCAGGGCTGGCGTCCAGGCCTTCTGTTTATAATCATGTCTGGTCTGGTTTGGGGCGGGGGCTAGAGCACAGGCACAGAGCTCACCTGCCTTTGATTCTGGCAGTGCTGACCCTACTGCAGCCCTCTTTTGGCAAAGTGTGCAGCCTGCTCCCCACTGCCCTATACACTCAGTGCATTTGCAGCCTCTTCTGGCCTTTCAAAGCTGCATAATCATATGCTAATATCTTTTGACACTCTGAATCTTGCAGCTTCAAGTACCAATGCCAGCCTGATCTCCTCTTCATCCACAATTGCCAATATTCCAGCATCAGCAGTTGCCAGCATCTCAAACCAGGTAATTGGTGATCTCCATTCCTATTCACTAATCCAGGGTACCCTTCTTCTCCACTGGTTCTCTCCTGCTTTTGGATATATACTTATCCCCATTCCCAGCTCCAGATCTTGGAGTCTCCCCTTCTCCCTCCCCCCCATCCCTGCCCAAATACCTTTAGTTAACTATGGAGAATATCCCTGATTGTCATCAGCTCCCAGGTCCCGCAGCCTCTGTTCCACTCATACACCCTCCCAGAGCCACCTCCTTTATATCTCCTTCCTTTCCCAGCCCGACTTATCACTCCCCAAACTTGCCTTATTCCCCACCAAACTCCTGAGCTTATTCTCTAAGAAGTTAGCTGTCATCTCAATCCTCATTCTTCTTGCCTTCTCTGCAGCATTTGATCCTATTGACCCTGTCCCTCCTCTGCCTCTCAGCTGTCTTGAAATGTCTCCCTTGATGTACCCTTTTCCATCCTTGTTCTTTTCCTACCTTTTTCCCATTACTGATTCCTCATATCTTTTTAGACTCTGAACTTTAGAAATTTATTCTTGAGCCTAGATGCCAGAAACCAGGGATTCAGAAACAAATATGTAACAGGCCCTGCTCTCAGGGAGCTTCTGTTCTATCATATACTAATACATGTAGTATGAATGCAAACTAAAGCCAAGATAGTTTGAGCCCTAGCAGTGGAGGAAAGGCCTCATCTACCTTGCAACTGTCCCTCTTCCCCCACTCCCCCGCTCTTTGATATCTCTAGCTCTTATCTCTCCCAACCTCTATCCCTACATTTCTACCACTCATTTAGTTAGTAAACATTTATTATACTCCTTCTGTGTGCTCAGCATTGTGTTAAGGACTGAGGATACAGAGAAAAGTCACCGATGGACCTTGCCTCCCAAGGACCTCATAGTGTAATGGGATAGGCAACATCCAAATAACCATGAACAGACACTGTCTAAAGGAACAATGGGAAGATAATGCACAGGGGGTGGCCCAGCATTCAGGGGGATTGAAAAAGGCTCCCTGTAGAAGACAGAGGGGAGAGGGACAGCCACTGAAGAGAAGAGGGGTTTGGTTTAAGAAGAAGCCAGGTCCTGACCCAGGGGTATTTGCCAGAATTCCACTGTGATGACCTGCCAGCACTTAAGGTTCTGTATTTCTTAAATTGAACTCTTCCATCTCCCCTTTCTCCCACAAACTCCTTTCACCATTGCTGTTCAGCTTGCCCCTGTCCCACATTAGAGTTGTCCTAGACTCCTTTCAGATCTGTGCTTAAGGTCTGGCCATTTACCAAGTTTTATCAATGGTTGCTCAGCAGTATTTTTCTGTTCATCATGTCCTCTTCCACTTCTGATGCCTTTACCTGACCCTGGTTGAGAACCTGCAGCATGGCACTCACAATAGGGAGATTGCTGGGCCTGGATTTAAGAAGGACATTGGTGCAAATGCTCCATCAGACTTTTGCTAGCTATGAGACCCTCAGTTTCCTCACCTAATCTCTCTCTCTCCCTCTCCTGATCATTTCTACACACATTAGTCGATGAATCTTCTGAAAGCAATGTGCTCATTGTGTCTCTCTCTCACTCTCCTACTTGCCTACAGGATCAGGTTCAAACCCCTCAATCATTAAAGGTCTCCTGCTGGCCAGCCCCCAACCAACTTTCCCAGGCCCTTGGTAAATAGTCTTTTCTACTCACTTTCTGAAAATGATCCAAGTGAGCATTGCTCTTCAGGTCTGGATCTACACGTTTGCTGGTGCACCTGCCCCACTTCCTCTTTCTTTACATGCCAGCCCTTCTCATCTCTCAAGACACAGTTCAGGTTTTCTTGCTTCTCTGAAGCCTTCCAGCGCCATCCCAACACTTTCTGATGACCCTTATTCTCTATGTATTGTCTTGTCTTGTTCACATCTCTGTGATCCAACCTGGAAGGGATAAGGGGGTGGGGGGCCTGTGTCTTATATGTGATTGTACCCCTGTCCCACATCTCCTGTCCAGTGCTTTGTCATAAATAGTTCAGGAAATGTAGACTCTTGTCTGTTAACCACATAATTGCTTATTTGACACTGACAAAAGTGACTGTGGAATTGTAGGAAACATCAAGGTTGAGTATTCCCACAGGAACTGGTATGATTAAAGCTTCATTTCAGATACTACTTCCACAACAGTTCCTCTGAAGAGTATCATTTTACAGTGGAGATACTGACATGAATGTTGTCTGTCCCTTCCTAATTCCCTTTTCTGGTCTCCAGGATTATCCCACATACACCATCCTTGGCCAGAGTCAGTACCAGGCATGCTACCCCAGCTCCAGCTTTGGGGTTACAGGCCAGAGCAACAGTGACCCTGAGAACTCCACATTAGCAGCAGCCACCTACCAGCCTGAGAAGCCTAGTGTTATGGTGCCTGCCCCAGCAGTACAGAGACTTTCCTCTGGTGAGTAAACCTCGTCACACCGAACCTGTCCTTTGAGGTCACTCCTTTTAACAGGTATTTCCTAATAATTGTGAGAGACTTTTTTTATTTATTCAGCACTAAGGCAATGCCACAGGTTGACTTTCTTCATTGGAATGTCACCCAAGTGTACCAGATGAATGTAAACTCTAACTCTTCTGGATCCTTTGCAAACAAGTCCCCCTGG
Source organism: Macrotis lagotis (assembly GCF_037893015.1). Classification (NCBI taxonomy): domain Eukaryota; kingdom Metazoa; phylum Chordata; class Mammalia; order Peramelemorphia; family Peramelidae; genus Macrotis; species Macrotis lagotis. The sequence continues at coordinate 863,096,535 of NC_133658.1, forward strand.
GCTCCCTGCTCCCTTGCTGGGTTCATTGTGGTTTTACCAGACTCCCTGGAGGGACCTTCAGATTTCTGCTGTATGGAGCACAGGTCACATGAGCCTGTGTCTATGTGAGAGTTCCCTGGGCATCTGCGGAGCCCTGCGTTTCTATAGGCTGTCTGGGCACTTCTCTAATCAGTCCATTTGGGGTAGAAATGAAATGTTGTCCGAGCTTTGTGATGTGAAGCTGACAGGTATTTTCCTGGAGAAGAACGTGACTTAGGGAGGACATCCTAGCTATCTTCAAGTATCTAATGGCCCTTGTTTTATTGGACCCCAGGGGCAGAACCAGGAGCAGCAGGGGAATCACAGGGAGGCCACTCAGAGGAAAGTCCCCATGCCCAACATCGACTGGGTAGGGGAGTGGCTTGGGCACTCAGAGTGTCACATCCCTGTTGTGTGCCAAGGACTTGTAAAGGAGGAAATTCTTTGATTCAATAAGGATTTTAAATGTCAACTTTTTAAAATTTTTGTGTACTTAGATGTGCACTTTGCATTTGTATAGATTAAAAACTGAGGTCCAAAGACACCCAGGCATTATGTGACAAAAGCAGGATTCCTAAACACTATCCCCACAGTAGCATGCTGCCATCTGTACTGATCAGTATTCTCATATTGGCAACATGTCAAACAACACAAACTGGGCTGAGTGGAAAAGATACCAGAGGTATGAAGAGGAGTCACAGGCTATACACAGGGAGACAGAAAGAGCCTTGTGAGGTTGAGCCAGGTGCCCAGGAAGCAATACAGATGACATACGCTGCTGCCCACCAGAGAAAAGGAATCTGTGCTCCCTTAAGGAAAGGGCCATAGTTCAATAAGGAGACTGTCAGGAGCAGGAGTGAGTGGAGCATTGAGGTGAGGCAGAACTGATGCCAAGGCAGAGCAAGAGACCCATTTGGGAGTATAGGAAGGTTTGTGAAGGAGAGTAGTGGGGGGGTAGATTGGATGTAAACACAGAATTTAGGACTTTATTCTGTATGCAGAAGGCACAACTAGAGGAATTTGAGTAAGATTCATGTGATGTGCAAAATGGTGATCTTATCCAATAACCAAATACCAATCATTTCACTGATGCCTATTTATCACAGAATAATATATATGTAGCATCATATTTCTCTCTTCATTGGTGGATAGATTAATAAAACTTTATATTTATGCAGTTGAAGGAAATAAACCTTGCTTTTATATCTGTTTACACATAAAAATAATCCTCCCCATATATAAATCCTTAACAGTTTATTAGGGTTTCCTTTTATATACTTTTCTTTCCTTCATTCATTCACTGCTCTCATTGCTACAAGATGTTTCTGTCTTTTTCTCATATATAGATAGGAATTTTTTTCATAATTTATATATTGTTCTGGTTGTTTCCTTACCTTCACATTACTTTATACAAGTCTTTAAATTCATCAATTCCTCTTATTTTCATTTCATTTCAATATACAATAATTTGTTCAGTAATTCACTGTTGGATTAACTTTGTTAATAAATAACAATTGGCGACAATTTTTTTTTCAATCACAAACAGTTCTTCTAGTTATATATTTGAATGACCCATAATTTTTTTCCCCCCTCTTAGAAGCTAAGCTCCTTGAAGGAGGGACCTGCCTTGCTTCTGTTTCTATATGTTGTGTTTACCGCCCCCCCCCCCCCACTCCCCTAGCACTTAACAAAGTAAATGAAACAGAGAAAAGTTTGATTTAATAAATGCTCTTTATTCATTCAGGGAGGGATGCCTCTTTAGTTCTTCACAATGGTATACTCAATATATCAGTCAAATGACTAATGGGTCCTAGATTTGGGGTTGGGGGAGTGTTTTGGTTTCTTACTTTGAACTACCAGATGGTTTCCCAGAGGATTCTGCCAACTTGCAATTCTGTTTGACATATGTAAGTACTCTTTTGTTCTTAACACTACCCTCAACACTAATTGATTTCCCTTTGTCATATCCATCTTAAAGTCATCTTTCCTGATAGGTCTCTTGACCTCTGAGGGACAGACTCTCCCAACTGAGTTATTGATATCTTTGAGTTCAGGTTGCTGCATATCTTGGTCTCTGTTGTAGGAGACCCTTCTTCCAGTCCATCTCTATCCCGGGGTACACCAAGTAAGGACCCTGAAGAACAATCAAGAAAAAACACGCCTGCCAAGAACCGGGGAAAGAGGAGAGCTGATGCTGCACCTGCCCAAGACAGTGAGCTGGAAGTGTGTAAATCCCTTACTTTATGACTCTTCTTAATTTCTTCACTGTTCATGGTCATTACTTTAATGGCAAGGGAGAAAGAATGAGTGTGTGTTTATCTGCTGGAGAGAGGAGGAATACCCCCCCCCCCCATCCAAATCACAGTTCAGTGTTAGATGCTGGGTGGAAGTTAAGAAGTTTAAATAACACTGGTTAGAGCTCATATTTTGATGAAATATAACGGATAAAAGAATACAAATTAATATATAAGGACATAAGAAAAATGCAAAACCAAGTGGTGTATGAATTCTGATAAGAAGGCAAGTACTGACTAGAGAGGAAGAACACTAGGGAAGGCTTCATGAAGGAGGTGACATTTGAATCGAGTTTGAGAGATGGTTATGTACCTTCTTGGGGAAGTCTCACCAGAATTCCAAAGTGGATTTTCCAAAAAGAGCATGTCACATTTTTTCTCTTCAGCCATCTCCCAGATGAGCCCAGAGTCAGTAATTGATATAAACTGCCCAGTTGTGGGAGTTGTCTGTGGAACAATTACCAGATTGCAAAACCAGAGGGGGTCCAAGGCTACTTTGTGGTAATGAACTGGCATCACTATTAGGGAGTTTCAGCCAGAATGAGTGGATCAAGGTTTTTTGAGCCAGTATCTTTGGGACTACTACCTCATTGTTATTATGATTTTTATTTGGCTATTCCATGGTGTTAAATGTTCTCGAAATACTGAGTGGGCATTAAGCTCTGGAACAGCAGGTGTAGAGCCTCCCCTCCCCTCCCCTCCTCTCCCCTCCAGGCTTGGTTCCTGCAGAATGTAGTTCCACAACAAGGGAAACACTCTTGACACTTAGGGGAGAATACCAGTGATAGAGTGCAAAGATTGCTAGACAAAGGCTCAGTGGACCGCAGCAGCATCCTAGAGTTAGAGCCCAGCAAGTCCAATCCCATCATTTTACAGAGGAGAAAACTGAGGCCCTGGGAGTTGCCCAGAGTCACACAACCAGGACATGTCTGAGGGTCAGGGTTAAACCCAGATTTTCTTGACTCCAAACCCTGAATTGTTTCCACAGTACCACATTGCCTCTCATTAGGAGTCCCAATTGCCACAACATAACCTAAATGGCATCTGTTTCCATGTCTCTCCAAGGAGAGATTCTCAAGTGCCCTTCTTTAGTCTATAAATCCCATATGTCCTAGAATTGTAACCTGATTTGTCTGCTTTTATCTTTCCTGATTTCTTTGCCCCCAGCGGGTGTTTCTCTGGGACCTGGATGAAACCATCATCATCTTCCATTCTCTTCTCACAGGATCCTACGCCCAGAAGTATGGAAAGGTAAGTGTAGTCCATTCTTGGCTAGGTGGCGTAGTGGATAGAGCACTGACCCAGGAGTCAGAAGGACCTGAGTTCAAATGTGACACTTAATTGCCCAGCTGTGTGACCTTGGGTGTAGCACATTCTTTTTTAGCTCCACTCCCTCCCAGAAAAGGAAAAATTCAGCTGAGTAAGGAGTGGTCCATAGCTTAGACTTGTTCTTTTTTTCAAAAGAGCATTCTCAAAATTCAGAGTGTAAATTAAAACTATGCAATGTTTTCTTTTCTCTCTCTCCTTCACCTACAGTTTCCTGTTAACTTTTAAATAGTCTTCAGTCAGGGAGGAAACATCAGGCTGGATGATGTTGGTGTGGTAAAGATGGAAGTACAAGTCTAAGGTTAAAATCATAGAATATTCTTTAAAGTGAATGCTGAGGGGCAGCTAGGTGGCACTATGTATAGAACACCAGCCCTGGAGTCAAGAGGAACTGAGTTCAAATGTGGCCTTAGACACTTAATAATTATCTAGCTGTGTGGATTTGGACAAGCCACTTAACCTCATTTGCCTTGCCAAAAAAAAAAACCAAACCCTAAAAAAAATTTTAAAATAAAGTAAATGCTAAACCTGATGAGGTGTGAGTCAGGACATCAGGCACCAGAGTTCTGGATTTCAGGGATCACTGTGCCCAGGCTGCAGGTTCTATCTAGTCAAACAACTACCAAGCAGATCTATGTGCCCAGGAAATAGAACTCCCAGAAATTCCTCCATAGAATATAATTTAGGTTCCATTCATCTGTTCCATGTGCCTCGACTGATTATTGTGATCAGTGTTGATAAAAACAGATGTTTCTATGCTTCTTGTAGATTTGCATAGTAATTTATATTTATTACCTCTTTTGATATTCACAGCTCTGGATCTAAAGCTGGTTTTCTTTATGCTCATTTTACAGTTGAGACTGTGCCTAGAAAAGGTTAAATGGCTCGCCAGAGTCATGTAACTAAAAAAATCTTGTGAAGATGATTTTGAACTCAAGTCTTTTAAACTCCAGTTCCTGTGCACTATCTGCTGTGCTGCTTCTCCTTCACTGGAGATCAGAATAATCTTTCTCTAACTTTTAGTTTGCTCATCCACAATTCACAAATAATCATAATTGCATTGTCTACCTCAGCCTTGTTCAGAGAGTTAAGTCACATGAAATGACGTATCAAGATGTTTTGCAAACTAGAAAGTATTTTATGAATGTGAGCTCTTTTTACCATAATCAAAAGATAGCTAATCCGGCCTCAGAAACTTAATAATTACCTAGCTGTGTGGCCTTGGGCAAGCCACTTAACCCCATTGCCTGGCAAAAACTAAAGAAATAAAAAAGATAGCTAATATTGCAAGTGAAATATAGCAAAAAGGTAGACCAAGTTGTGGTTTTTTTTTTGTTTTTTTTTGTTTTTAGGTTTTTGCAAGGCAAACAGGGTTAAGTGGCTTGCCCAAGGCCACACAGCTAGGTAATTACTAACTGTCTGAGGCTGGATTTGAACCCAGGTACTCCTGACTCCAGGGCCAGTGCTTTATCCACTACGCCACCTAGCTGCTCCCAAGTTATATTTCTTTAAGCAAGATTATATTTTATTCACAGGATATAAAACCTGAGAATAAGATTGGTTAATAACTGTCTTAGTTTCCAAGCATAGACCCTGAGCAGAAAGATAGTTCCCATTTTATAGATTTAGGAGAGCACAAAATAGAGAACAAAGCAGAATGAGTGACATGGAGTTGAGGACAAGATAACTGGTTACATAGCTAAGGAATGGGGCATGAAATGTTCCGTTGGAAATGAGGGTCTAACAACATCCCTTTCCTTCCCTCCTGTAAGTAAGAAAAATTCTTTGTTTTAATCCACCTGCATGATAGTGACCCAAACTTATTTATATAGATGACCAGAGAGATGTCCTTAAAGGATAGCTTAGTAGTATAAAGATATTTCACACAACTCTTTTAAGGCAAGCCACATCATCCAAGGCTAGCAGAATTCCTTGGGGCAAGAATAAAAGTGATTAGAAAAAGACTGGATTTCTAAACTTAACCTATTATAGGTCAGTTTAGAGGCATAGAATCAAGGCTTAGACAATTACAGAATAAAACCAACTAACCATAAATAGGATCAATAAGAAAATTATATAGAATTCATTTTAATCTTCTCAATAATTTTATTAGAGCTATAATTAGCCATTTTTACACTTGCAGCAGAGAAAAATCAAAAATATTGTTAAGAGATCTTAGACCAAGGTGGTTAGGTGGAGCAGGAGTACCTGAGTTCAAATCCAGCCTCTGATACTTAATAATTGCGTAGCTGTGTGGCCTTGGGCAAGCCACTTACCCTCATTGCCTTGGAAAAACAAAACAAAACAACAAAAAAAGAGACCTTAGACCTAGGAACTCAAGGTTTCATCGTCTCTTGAGAGCAGAGATAGACCTTGTGTCACTGGAGGGTTCCTATATTTCTTGCAGAGAAGTAGGGATGAGCCTGTTTGGGGTAGATTCAGCTGGAATGGTTAATTCTTCTTGCTAATTAAGTTCTAGACTAACTAGTATCTTTCTGATGAAGGAATACAAATACTGTTGGCAACCTCTAAAATTTAACACCCTGGGAAAAGCCTCATCATCCCACTCTAGTTGTATCTCAATGTAATTGTAATCTCAATTATTCTGTAATTAAATCAGATTTTTTAAAGAATTGAACACTGACATAGTGTGCTTACAATAATGCCTCATCTAATATTATTGAATAAAGAAGTATGCCATATCAGTAAATCTTCCATGCAACTGAAATTTGCCCTTTTAAAGACCAAAATGTATCTCATTTTAATTAGTTTTCATTATATACCCACTTCCTTAAATAGTGTGCTAACATTACTACTTTCACTTTTCAGGAAGTCTGTGATTTCATTCCTAAAAGTGTTTTTCTACTGCCATAAATTCTATCCTTTTCACTCCTTAGTCTTCAAGAGTTGATATAACCAAAAATTTCATCACCTGGTGGCTGATTAAACTTAGCAAGACCTTTTGGTAAGAGTCCATTGTTCAGCCCATACCTGAAGGCTTTTCAACTGCCAGAGCTTATGCCCCACTAGCAAAATCAGTTTTTGGTCTACTCCACTCCAGAATATATCAGAGAGCTAGAACTATCCTTTGTTTCTGAGTCAGCAGAACCTCCAAATGATGGCCTGGCTTTAAATCTACAAGACAAAAAAAGGGTGAAGAGTTCCAGTTCTCTACAGATTTATTTATTAACCAATAGGAATCTGTTAACAGATAGATTTCCTCATATTTCCTCATCTTGTCTGTAACAGTCAGTGTAACAATAGTTAGTAAACACCCTTCTCTTCTTTGAGTCTTAGATTCAACATCTGTAAAATGGGGAAATTAATACTGGCAGTACCTAGACTGGGATGATGGTTAGGAAAGCTGTTTGAAACCCGTTAGGCTGCGTGAATCAGATGGTGTCATTCCCTTTAGTGCAGGGTTATGCATCCATTTATTCATACACTTACACATTCACATGCTGCAGTATTCATTGACTTGTACTGAACTGTTGTAAGGGACCAAGCCCAATGACGGAGAGAACCAGAGCATTAAGATCTTCATAGAGTTCTTGCTAAAACCAGACTTTACTTGTTTCTTAAGGTCCTATAATACACTTTAATATCATTCAGAGAAGAAGTTGCAGTGATTTATTGTTGCAGCATGTCCTCCTATAACTCCAGTTCTTCTTGTTGTGCCAAAGTTAAGATGTTCACCTCTTGTCTTGTAGGACCCAACAGTTGTGATTGGCTCAGGTCTAACCATGGAAGAGATGATTTTTGAGGTGGCTGACACACATCTATTTTTCAATGACTTGGAGGTAGGTTGGGGTTTTTAAACATCATTCTTCAGGACAGATTATAAAAGACCTAGAGGAGAAGAGCAGCTGCTCCTGGATACTGAGTATGACATGCTAGTGGGAAATAATGCTAACACATCACCACAAGAGTCTTTATCTGAGCTTTCTATTTGTTATGACCCTGACTCAGTTTCTCTAAGCTTGAGGTTCTTCCTGTGTCAGATGCAGAGGTTGGACTTTGATAGGGACTTTTCCAGTGCTTCTAAGACAGTCTAGCTAAACTATCCACCTTCATCAAAATCATCATAAATAAAGGGCAAATGAGTTCAACAGACATTTATGAATTGCCTATTACATGTTCACCTCTGTAAAATAAGGATTACAGGAAATAGAAAATAAGGGTATGGGCCTTGCCCTCAAGTTCTTTATAGTTTCCTAATGGGATGAGGCATACACTGAATTCTGGTGCAGAACAGAGCAAATGGATGGGATTCCAGGAGAGCTCCAAGGAAGGAAAGGCTTCTGACTCGGGAAGCACAGATGCTACGGCACACTTTTTATTTGTGGCGGTCTCTGCTGTTTGTGGTGGATCTATCCATCTGTTTGGAATCTTGAGGCACATGGATGCATGCCAGTGCCTTCGGGGTTTCAAGTTAGTTGCAGCAGCAGAGTCTTAAAGGTCAGAGGCAAACTGAAGGCTGGAGAATTTCTATCATCCCAGATGGACTGCCACAGTTCACTTTGACTAACCTGGTTCTCTGCCTGTCTCAGAAACGATTTCAACTGACAAGAACATTGACTCACTAGGCTAAAATACTTGGTGATTTGTTTTATTAACAGGAATGTGACCAAGTGCATGTAGAAGATGTGGCATCTGATGACAATGGGCAGGACTTAAGGTAAGAGAGAAACTATGATCTTGTTTCTTCTTTTTCATCACAAATTTTTTAGATGTCAGTCAGAAGAAAGTGTACTTTCACATTAGATTATCTTAATCTGAGCATGGCCAGTGCAGTGTTCTCAGCTCAGGCTGACTGGTAAGGCCTGCCCTATATTTTGGTGATGCCAGGAACCCTTGAGAGAAAAAGACAAAAATGGAGCTATAGTGAGGGTCAAATTATAGATTTTTAAAATTACAGATATTAAGTGGCCCCCTTCAATCAGCCTGCACCACTCAAATCACTCCAGACTAAGTCTGGACCAAGAGTCAGTCTAGTCCTGGCTTTTATCCCAGGCTGTGACCCAGGCTCTGGGCCACACTGACCTTATTCAACATGACTTTCTTACCTACCTCACGCAAGGGTCTTTAGAAAGAAACAACCTAACTTCTCAGGGTACTTTGTTTTGCCCTCTATCAGCCTTCATTGGCAAAAAGTTCTCTGCCTCTTTCCTTCTACTAATCTACTTGGTTCTAGTTGCTAATTGACAGATAGTCAGGTAATAGCTTTCTTATCATTCTTCATAGAGGAAGTAGTTTTCTCTTTGATATTCCCTCCTCTTGGCTTAACTTTTTTCTTGCTTGAGATTTCCTTTCCCAAATCCCATTTTTTCACCTTTTATAAGACTGGAAATTCCTCTTTTGTTTGCTTTTTTAAAGGAATTCATCCATAAGCCCCATTCTGTTTTTCCACATATTACATAATCAAATCCAATAACCCATCAAAAAGATCCATAGTTAGTTTGGCATGACTTGCTCACAATGAAGCTCTGTTCACATTCCTTTCAAGATGTTCCCCCTTCATCCCTTTAATGAGATATTGCAGAAGTTTTCCAGGTATCAAAGTCAAGGTCATTGACTTGTTATAAATGAACAGACTCTAGACTGTTCATTTAGATCATGGAAAAAATTCATTGAACCTTTAGAACTAGTAATAAAATGCCAGGAAAATCTGGAATCTCCAGGTAGTAGAGTTGTCTGATATCCAGTTGGAAGGATTTTAATCTCTTATTCTCTCATATTTTTTACCGTTCAGTAACTACAGTTTCTCAACGGATGGTTTCAGCGGCTCAGGAGGTAGTGGGAGTCACGGCTCTGCTGTGGGTGTGCAAGGGGGAGTGGACTGGATGAGGAAGCTGGCTTTCCGCTATCGAAAAGTGAGGGAGATCTATGACAAACACAAAAGCAACGTGGGTGGTGAGTGTGCAGGCTCGCCTGCCTTCCTGTTTCACCTGTTTTTTTTTTTTTTATTTTTTTTTTAGATTTTTCAAGGCAATGGGGTTAAGTGGCTTGCCCAAGGCCACACAGCTAGGTAATTATTAAGTGTCTGAGGCTGGATTTGAACTCAGGTCCTCCTGACTCCAAGACCAGTGCTCTATCCACTGCACCACCTAGCCGCCCCTCACCTGTTCATTTTTTACTATCTTTTCTTCTAAAAAGCATAGTTACTAAATGTCATTTTCTTGTTTGCAAAAGAAACCTTTTTTTAAAAGAAACTATTTAACTGTGTAATTCTGGTATGACCAGAGCCTCTGGAATGTGTTTCTCTTAATAGAAATTCTTTGTTTTTAACTCTTGGTATAATGATTTATTTTAAACTCTTAGTATGATGGTTTATTACCATCATAAATACTACAGAAGTTCTTTTCAATTTGTATGGCTATTATAAATTTTGTAAATGGTGTTTATAACTATCTTGTTCAAAATACTCTTGAAATCTCTGAAATGAAATATTAGTGATTATGAGGCTTCTGGCCCCTTGGTCTCTGACTTTTCATTTTCTGAGTATATCCACCAGCAACTAACACTATCTAGGAGATATTTTTTGCACATATTTCAGTAACTTTTTCAGCTCATCGACATAACTTTGCAGGTTCCACAACTGGTCTTTGAAAAAGAGGCTTTGGGGGGTGGCACAGTGGATAGAGCACCTGGAGTCAGGATAGTCAGGACAGAACCTGGAGTCAGGAGGACCTGAGTTCAAATCTAACCTCAGACACTTAATAATTACCTAGCTGTGTGGCCTTGGGCAAGTCACTCAACCCCATTGCCTTGCAAAAACCTAAAAAAAAAGAATAAAAAAGAAAGAAAAGGAGGTTTTTGAGTCTGCAGTTTGTTGATTAAGCTGCCATTCCTACATATTTAGAAGATTGTTCAAATTTGACTCTGCTTCTATTCATTGTGTGACCTTGGGCAAATCATTTCCTTTAAGACATCATTTCAATCCTTTGTCAAATGAGTGTTTGACTGGATTCCCTCATTCAATAGGCATTGAATAATATGTGTGTGTGTGTGTGTGTGTGTGTGTGCACACGCGCATGCATGCACGCATCCTACCATGCTGGACGCTGAGGAAGATAGTATGAGTGAGATCTCACCCTGCCCTAGTAGCTGTGCTAAGAAAAACTAGACTAAGCATTAGAATAGAATCACTCATGAGAGCTGTGTCCTACTAGGAGGTCTGGTGAAGAAAAGCTGGAGGAGAGAGAAGAGCAGTAGGGACAGCATCTTGGGAGGTGATATTTCAGTGGAATCTTAAAAGAATCAGTGAACATGAAGCAGCTCCTTGGTGCTGTCCCTGGGGAGAATAAAAAAGGGGAAAAAACAGCTTTTACTCTCAAGGAGCCTCCAGTCTAATGGAAGAGACATCCTGCAAGCAACTATATACAAAGAAGATGGGTCTAGAATAAGACAATGAGACTGAAGTGGATCAGGAAAGGCTTCTGGAGAAGGTGGGATTTGAGCTGAGACTCAAAGAAGCAGGGAGGTGGGGACCAGCCCAAGAAAACACCCTAAGTCAGAAGAGAGGCTGGTGAACAATGCCCAAGAGGCCCGCCAGGGCAGGGAGGCAGAAGAAGACTGGATACAAGGTTGGGCAGTCTGTGAAGGGCTTAGAACAGCCCCTAAGGACTTGGGATGCTGAGGGGGGGGGGTGTCTCTTTGCTTCTGCCTTTCACCATACAGGCAGCTGTTGGAGGGAAAGAGTCCCTTTCAGTGGAGCCAGTCGCTGGTTTCTGTAATTCTCTGGTTCCTTAAGGAGGCTCTTATAGTAGGTCTGCATCCCCCTCTGATTCCCCTATGTGAAAAGCTCACTCTTGCTCTCATCAGTCAATTTATGTTAGGAAATAGAGGTATTATTATTCAGTTAAATAAAGGCTTATGATGTGTTGACAGGCCTTGCACATTTAGAGACAAGAATGAAATAATCCCACACAGTCAGTAAATATTTTTTATGTGCCAGGTACTATGCCAAGCACTGGAGATGCAAATTACAAGGTGAACAAAAAAGAAAAGACAATCTCTGCTATCCAAAAGCTTACAGTTTAATGGGGGGGGGGGGGCACACAAAAAGAAGTTGTAAGGGTGGGGGGGCGAGACAAGTTAATAGCCCAGAGGCAGATGGAGAAAGCTAAAAGCTGTATAGCTGGTGGCACCTACCTTCAAACAAGAGCCACAAAGAATAAGCTAAGCAATGAACTGCAAAGTAATTTACAAAAGGAGATTAGGACTATCAGAGATCTGGGAGATGGGAGAAGACTTAGCTTGGGTTGATCCTTACAGATAGAGGTGGAGTCTAAGAGGGACTTGTAAGGAGGGACCTCATTTCAGGTACAGGAAACTGCCTATGCATATGCACAGAGTTAATAGATAGCATAGCAATTGAGAAATTGTTAGTAGTTCAGTTTGACCTAAGCATAAGAGCTCTTGAAGAAGTAACTGAAATAATAATCCTGAAAGGGAAGATGGAGCCAGACAGCAAGAGCCTGTCTGAGAAGCTTACTTTATTCCTAGAGACAGTGGGAAACCACTGAATACTACTGAGCAAGGAACTGGCATGGTCTGACCTGTGGCCTGTGAAATTGGAGGCAGGGAGACCAACAAGGGTCCTGAGAACTAGAATGGTGACTCTGTTGTTGGAAAGAAGAGGAGAGGTTGGAGACAAGCAGAGTTTGAACTAACAGTTTTGGAAAGCTGATTTTATGTTGTAGGTGAAAGGAAAAAATTGATATTAACTCCAAGTTTAAGAACCTGGGTGACTGGTAAAATGGAGGATTCTCTCAGGGAAATTAGAGAACTGCAAAGGACAGGCAGGTTTAGATGTGAGACATCTTTTTGTTGTGAGTTAAATTTTGAAGTGTCCCTGGTTGCAGGAATGAAATTCAAGAGAAGTGAGGAGTAGACTGGTAGATTTGGTAGTCATTGACATGGAGACTATGATTGAATTCTTAGGAGCTGATAGGATCACAGAAATTCTAGTTTGGTACCTACCCATGGAAAATGGGTGCAATATTGATCTTAGAAAAGAAAATAAGAAAGTTAGTGATCAAGTAGATAAAGAAAAGAGAATTAAGAAAGGACATGGTTTCAGAAAGTCAAGGAAGAAGAAAATCAGGAGGAGAGGCCAATGGTATCAGTACATAGTAAAAAATAAGGTCTGCTGTAATGACTTTAGTAATGATACCTACATATTATGATTCAAAGAGCCTGAGAAAGCCCTGTCGTCCAAAACACTTTTGCACACAGGTACCAAAAGTATTTGAAATTTTACTATCAATTCTTCTATGGTTGTAGCCATTCTTTTCTCAGTTAATCCTTTGAAAATGCAAACTGCCTTCCCCATCCTGATCAGTCACACTCTACCCCATCAGAAAAGAAAGTTTGGGAGAACTGGGTGCTCAGGGCAAGGATTGTGAGACTAAAGAGAACTGAAAAATTGCAGATTGAATTGGGGTTGAATATGAGGAGAGGAGTTTTACGCTGAAGATTATTCAGACTCTGTAGAATGAAACATTCATATGGTCTTAAAGCTAAAAGAATCAAAACCATCAGAGATGAGAAATACTTAAAACATAAGCAAATTATTAAAACACAGTGTTTCACAGAATCTGGAGACCCCGGAAAGGGAACTGCTTTGCCCAAGGTCATACAAGTTAAGTTAATGGCATAACTTGGACTAGAATTAGGTCTTTATCCCCTACTGCTGTGCTCATTGAACTCAATTGGGTGTCACCATTTCATGAATTACCTCCTGAATTTAGCACCAAGAAAAATGAACTTTATAAATAGACATCATAAGCTTTTGCATAAAAACTCCTATCCCTGTTCCCCTACAGTTCAATCTAGTAACTTCTTTTCCTAAGCCACCCCAAATCTGAGAGATTAGTGTATTTCACAAGCATCCTGTCTATTCTGCAAAAATATCCTAAAACATCTCCTAGATGGTCTGTTTGATGCTTAAATGTATTTCTTTAATATTCTGTGCTATCTGTAAGTTTGTAACACTATTTGGAAATCAGCAGGTCTGATTAGAAAAAAATAAATTCCTAGGGTTGAGTGGCATACTTAGATTGAATACTTAAATTGAAGTGCCCCACCATATAGAAAGTTACCTCTGCAAGGGAAGACTTTGGTTTTTTGGGGTGCTTCGCTCCTGCTCTTGACAAGAAGCATGTAATATGAGTTGAGGGCATTGACCAGGACAGTCTCATTGTGGGTCCCTGGCATTTCTGAGTTGGGGATACCTGATACCAGCCAAGATATAATGTCAGGAATTAGCTTTGTCTGGTTTTGTTTCCAAAGGCCTTCTCAGTCCCCAGAGAAAGGAAGCACTTCAGAGACTAAGAGCAGAAATCGAAGTCTTAACTGACTCCTGGCTGGGAACAGCACTAAAGTCTTTACTTCTCATCCAGTCCAGGTATGGAATTAATCTTTACAAGTAATAGTCTCAAAGCAAAGCCCTCCCACCCTTCCTCAGGTGGGCTAAGAAGTCAGGGAGGGAGGGGGAGAGGAGAAAGAGTCTGTGAGTCCTGGAGGGATGAGGGACAGTTTCCTAGAGGAAGTAGACATGCCGTGGGCTGACCTGGGGGAAGGCCATGGTCTGAAGAAGCAAACTTGGGGCAGGAAGTGGGATAGGGAGCTGTTATTTCTTATTCTGCCCTAAGAAGCTGATACATAAAAAGAGACTTGTTAATTCAGGGTCACAGCAAATGACAGCAACTGTGTCCATCCATACCCCAGCTGATGCTTTGGTGATTTTTTATTAAATATTGGCAGTCTTCACCCACTTCATATAGGCATGAGAATCCACACTCATGTCCTGGCCTTATTTTACTACCAGAATGTTCCCTTGAAATCAAATTAAGTTTGATCTAGTTAGAGTCCCCAATGAAGGGAACTTTTTTGGATCACTCTTTGTTTTTCTATTAAATTTAACAAGTTTGATGCCTAGCCATGACACTGTGGAGGATACAGCAGTACATGCATTCCTTAGGACACCCCCCCCCCCGCCTACAAATGTTTTGCATTCTTTTTGGGCAACCAAGCTTCCATACATATCAAACAGTCATAATGGTGGTATTTGCTCCTTGTCGTAGGTGTGTTTCCTCAGAGCAACTTTGTGGGTTGGGTAGTGAGGATTCTTTTATCCCCACTTTTTAGATGAAGCTACTAAGGCTCAACCATTAATCAGTCCTGGAGCTAAACCTTAGTGGTCCTGACCCTTACCTGCCTTAACTCTCCAAGTTCAGAAGGGAGCATCATTGCCTCAGGGGTTCATGTGGTAAAAATAGGAAATGGTAGTGGACACTCGGCCTGACCTGAGTCAGCTTCTGTATTAACCTTCTTTGAGAAGGATGGAGGAGACACGGTTCTCTGCAACATTGTGTCTGGTTAGATCTGGAATATACACTAAGTTCAAGTGTGTTGGGTAGGCCAGTAGAGTGTGAGGGGCTGAGAGAAACCTGCCAACCAAGGATCAGAAGACTTGGAGATGTTCATTCTGGAATAGAGAAGATTTAGGAGAAGACAGTGAAGAGCCATCAGAGAAAAGGAATTAGACAAGACTGGGACCAGAGTTGAAGTTAGCAAGAGGCAGGCTTGAGGTCAGTCTTTAAGAAACAAATAAATAGAGGTGTCTGTGCTTACTTGGGCTAAGTGACCTCACAGCAGCAGAGAGGATGGTGCTCCATGCCTAAGTGGAGGCCAAGGGATCATACATCAAGGATGTCTTAGGGGCTGGGGTAGAAAGAGCGATAAGCTTGATTCAGGTCAGGGCTTTCAACTTTAAATCCCAGCTTTTCCATTTACAAATTGTGTAATCTTGGGTAAGTCAACCACCTTCTCTGAGACTCTTCTCTTTTATACAGTGAACTCTCCACTTCCTGGTACCATGAGTAAAGCACTTTATCAACTCCAAAGCAACAGAGAGCTGTGTGATGGTATTATTTTGATGATGTTGTAGAGGAAATTCTTGCTTGAGGTGTATGTGGGTGCAGTCTCTTCTGCCATACTTCAGCTCTAGGATCTGGTTTCCCCTTAAGTCACCAACTATTGTCAGGACCTTGATGAGGCTACATATTTGGTTTTTGACTTGAATTTTCTCTCTCTTTCTCCAGAAAGAATTGTGTGAATGTCTTGATCACCACCACCCAGCTGGTGCCTGCTCTGGCTAAGGTCCTCCTGTATGGCCTGGGAGAAGTGTTCCCCATTGAGAACATCTACAGTGCTACGAAGATAGGTACTGAGCCAGCTTGTTCCCCATGGGCTTAGAAACTTTGGTTTCAAAGAAAGGACTTTTTTAACAGCAGCTAGGAGCTTGACTTTCTGTGTCTATTGCAAATGCTGTTTTTAGGAAACCTGCTTGCCTTTCTATCAGGAAAGTAGTGTTCTATATTAGAAAGATATGAGCTTGGAGCTCAGAGCTGGGAGAGCCTAGCTTTGAATCCCACAGCCAGCACCTAGTAACTGTATTACCAGAGGAAAATCACTTCATTTTTCTTTGCCTCAGTTTCCACATCCGTTCAGTGAGTTTACTAATGTTAATGGTGTCCCTTTTGCAGGGCTGTTCCAAGAAGTGAAGGAGATAACCATGTAGAAAGTACTATACACAGAGTACACTGGGGATGTACCCAATTCCACTTCCTGCCAGTGTGACCTAGGGCAGCACACCTAATCTGTCTGGTCCAAGATTTCTAGTCTATGAAATGAAGTTGAACCGGATTCCATTCAAGGCCCTTCTTCCCATCTTTCTTCTCTCTCTCTCTCTCTCTCTCTCTCTCTCTCTCTCTCTCTCTTTCTTCTACATCCATGATCAGATGACCTTAAAGATGACCTTTGAATTTCACTATTGAAATCAAAAGCATCATCATCCTCATTCTTAGGCCATAATTGTGACCTGGGGAGGTAGCAGGGTGACTTCACACCTCTGCCTGAGGGTCCCGGAAAGTTGAGGGCATTGCAATAATCTCATTTTTTCCAGTTGTACAGTGTTGTCACATGTTTTCTCTTATGTATTCTCAAAGTGGGAGGTATTTCTTTAGTTTGGTTGCAGTTAAATTATTGTTGGTAAACATAAATGAGCCATTTTACTTAGCAGGAGACAAATAAAGGAATTGAGGGACAAGCAGTGTGGCACAGCTACTAAGTGGTGGAGCCAAGACCTAAACTCAGGTCTTCTGACTTCAGACTCTGCTTCTCCATCTCCCACAAGGATAAATTGGGGAAACTGGGCCTGTCACTTAATAAAAGATGGCAGCCTGAGAAGGTATATCTTGAAGGAACTCTTAGCTTTTTCACCTCTTAGAACCTACCCATCAGAAATGTTAACTTGTTGTTGGTTGACATGTGCCCCCTGGATTAGTGGGGACAAGTTTAGGTGATACAGCACTTGCTCTTGTCCCTTGGCATAAGGAAGTGAGACAAAGCCAATGGGAAGTGGGACACTTCCTTAGCTAGGCTGTGCTTTGCAGTCAGGGCCAGGGCCTCAGTGCTGAGGTGAATATCGGAGGATAATGGGGCCCCCAGTGAGGTCAAGGCTGGCCTGCCTACCCACCCACCCCTCAGCACATTTGCCTTGGAACTGACTTAAACAGAAACTAATTGTTCCTGTGTAAGGGGAGAGGGAGTGCTGCCTGAAAATAGGAAAACCTAAATAGCCAGTCACTTGATGTAGGTGTGTGGGGGGGGTGAGATGAGGGGCTTCTTTGGGGGAGCTCAGGCCCAGCAGGGAAGCAGCTGGTTGCTTTCGACCCAAAACCAAACCAGCCCTCACCAGACATCTGTGAAGTTGTGTCAAGGAGTCATACATTTAGAAATTGAGCATGGCCCAAAGGCTGCAGGAGAGACCTGGGCTCTCAGGTCCAGGATTGTTACCATGGGGAAGTCACCATGTGGCAATAGGAAGCCACAGGGGAAGTTTGGCTGCACTAGGTTGCAAAGTGTCCCTCTCCCAGCCACAGAAGTGAGAGACAGAAGTCTCACCCCAAACTCTCCTTCTCCCCACTAGGTAAGGAAAGCTGCTTTGAGAGAATTGTGTCTCGATTTGGCAAGAAAGTTACATATGTAGTGATCGGAGATGGACGGGATGAGGAAATTGCAGCCAAACAGGTAACTTGGGGGAGAAGTCCACAACCTCCATGGTCCCTCTGACCCAGACCTGGAGATTCACCTCCTGAGAGGCCCCATGGTTCCCCTCCTCTCTTGTTGATCTTACTGGCATTCAGGTAAGGCTTGGAGGGGACATTGGAGGGGCCCTGTCGGCCATGTGCTTGGCCATATCATCCCCTTCATGACCTCTCCTTGCCCTTCTCTGCTTCCTCCTCATAGGATTCCTAGGTGGGGGAGAAAGTGAATAATGGTTTCTGTTCTCTTTGCCCCTTTCTTCTGCCAAGGGCAGCTGCTCTCCCAGTGAGCACCATCATGTCATGGGCAGCAGCACAGGTGCCATGCCCTTTCCCTACCTATGCCCTCCTTTCACCTGTTTGTCCTCATTCTTGTTTTGCTGGTCCTTTGAATCTCGTGGCTATGCAGTCCCAATAGCAATGGCCCTTTGCGTGCTTTTAACACATTATCCCTTTTAGGCTACTCTCATGTCATTTGTCAGACCTGTGAGGTGAGGAAGGCAAAGGTGATGTCCTTTGACAGAAGTCTGGGTGAGAGCAGAGGGTGCTGTGACTTTAAATTCTGGGTGACCGGGGCAGCTCAGTGATACAGTGGATAGAACACACTGGCCCTGGAATCAGGAGGAGCTGAGTTTAAATCTGCCCTCAGATACATAATTGCCTAGCTATCCTTGGGCAAGTCACTAACCCCATTGCCTTAAATAAAATAAAAGAAAAATTTTTAAAAAAATTCTGGGTGACCTGGGTCAAGTCCCTTAATCTCTCCAAGCCCGGGTTTTCCTGTAAAATGGACATTGAGATATGAAGTATGAGGAAGGGAGTGCTCAGCATTAGAAAAAGATGACCAGGAATGTAGTCTTCTAGAAGGAACCATATTCCTGAGAGGGACTTGAAAGATTTTGGGGGACTGATTGCTCAGCAAAATGGGTTGGAATGGGTCCTGCTGATGGCTCTAAATACAATTTCTGAGGACAGCTTGGAGGGGGAAGTACCAAGGCCTTGAGTGTCAGCAGGGACCTCGACTCCTTCCCAGGGGCAGACCAAGAAAGCTGCCTCTGCTGGTTCTGATGGTTACCATTATCAACAGTGAGGAGAACTGGCATGTAAGGTAGTGAGTTTCTCATCAGTGGAAATTTACCTCTTTCTCCTCCTTTCCCCCAAATGCGAAAGGAAAACAAAGTTTCTATTTCAGACTTATATAGGAAAGCAAAACAAGTTCTGGATTGGCTCTGTCTCCCAGAATTGTTTCCCATCTATCAGGGACAGTCAGAAATTAGGACCAGAAAGGACACTGATCATTTAATTTGCAGCCCCTCATTTTACAGAGAAAAGGACCCAATAAAGTTTCTCTTGTCTTCATTCTTCCAGATTTATCTGATTTGCTTTGTCTCTTTATTGAGGGTGGGTTGGATATGGATCTGATCTGCTAAAACTAGGGAGAAAAGAGGCCATCAGCACCATCACCTGTGGTCCAAATCTGGCAGGAGACTGGGAAAATTAGGAATGTCATCAGAATACAAGGGAAGCAGCCCGAGTGATGAAGCTCGTGGAGAGGGGTTGCATAACCAGGTTCCCCATCTCTTTCAGCACAACATGCCTTTCTGGAGGATCACAAACCACGGAGACCTTGTGTCGCTCCACCAAGCCCTGGAACTGGATTTCCTGTAAGGCTGGAGCTGAGCTGGCAGCCCCATGAGCCCTTCTCCCTCCCCACGGGAGCACTCTTCTCTCCTTGGGACAAGATGTGAGCCCAGCTGGAGCCCAGAGCAGGAAGGGACAGTTTGTTTTCTCCATGAGGGGGATCCATCCCAGGGCGCACCTGGTACAGAAGGAAGAGACAGATGGAGAGAACGGCAGTCTCATAGTAGCTACAGTGATTTAATTCTTCTCTTTTTGTTTTCTTTTTAAAAAGAAAAAAAATCCCTGAGGCAGAGTTGTGCTCAAATGTAGTGTGTGCTGGGAAAACACAGTGCTATTAACTTGTGGTCAATAGGTTAGAAGCAGAAAACTCTTGTGATCTCCGTCCTTTGTAGTCTATTTAGCTATTGAATTTATTCCCGGTGAATGGATGTGTTATTTTTATAGGTCAGGGTCTGGTCTCTGAAGCAGATTTTCTCTTTGTCCCTTCTTTATTAAATCAAAAGTCGGGGGCAGACGGACAGATTTTCTTGGAAAATAGGAATTGTCTCTGATCTCTATTACCTGTGTGCCAGGATCTTTTTCTGTTCTCTACCCTTAGGTCAGTGCTGCCTTCCCCCAAACTGTTCTGAACCATCTCTTGTTTGGGTCTGCCCCCTCCTGTGAGGTCTTTACTGCTGGGCGAGCCTAGTGTAGGACTTGGCCCTTAGGGAGATGTGTTGGGGACACCCACGTGTCTGCACTAAAAAGCCCCCCCACAAGTGACCTTCTGTCATTGTGACACCTAGTCTAAAAAAAAATGTTCTCTGTCCCCTGTGCCTCCCTTGCCAAACTTAGGTGAAATCACCTTGGATTCCTCGCCTGCCTTCCCTGCCCCTCCCACCCCTCCCACCCCAACACTCAGTTCTCCAGGCATCTCAGCTGCTGGGCCGGGCCAGAGAAACCAAAGAGAAGGCCCCGTTCCTCTTTGCACATTTCCCATCACTATGGTGCCCTACTGCCTGCTCCTTTTCCCTCTCCCCTTCCCCAACTCTTTTCTTGTAGCTGGCAGGTTGAAGTTGTTCTCCAAGCCAGGCCTCCAACCTCTCTTTAGGCTCTGCCCACACCTCTAGGGTGAGCCTGTCTTTGTGACCTATGAGGGATCCACCTCTTCCTCCAACAGCCGTGGGGACATAGCCCAGGCTCCTTTGTCCTGTGTAGAAGATGCTGCTGAGCCCTGGGTGCTGTGTGGACCCTTGAACCAGAGGCAAAGAATCGGTCTCTCCAGTGTCAGCCCCGACTCCCATGAACTCACATTTGCTATCCTCGGCTAAGCAGAGAATCCCAGGTCTGAATGGTAGAGGAGCTGCAGCATTTTGAGCTGTTGGTGGGACCTGGTTTTCCATTGGCTCCATTTGAAATGTCATCTTTGGGGCTCCCTCTGTCAGTCTGGAGGCCCTGGGAAATGCCAAACCTGAGGACCACTCTCCATGGCAGCAGCCTCCATCTGCCTCCTGAACAACTCTAGCCTCAGCCATCCTCACCCAGGGCCTCTTGTCAGAGAAAGCCATGGCTGGGGGCTTCTGAAGGCTCTGCCTCTCTTCAGGAGGACTGTACTTTGCCTCCCAGAGAGAAGAGCTGGGCCTTGCCTGAGGTCACCTTAGGCCACTGATGCCCAAGGAACTGCTCTTTCCTCATTCCTTAGAGTTGGCAGAAGGATCTCCCGATACCCCTCTTTGACTTGCAGAGCAACATCAGGAAGATGAGCCTCTCTTCTCTCTTGACTCCAGGCTTCTCTTATCCTACGCCGGAGGATGCTGTACCATGGACTGGGCAAGAATTGTCGAGGGTTTCACCCTTCAGCTTCCCACATGTCACCCCATAGAAAGTTCTCCACTTCTGGGACCTTGGGTGCCTAGAAGCCTGGTTTTTTCCCCTCTGGGACAGGGGCTGAGCCCATTCCTGCTGGTTGCAGGTTGTTTCCAGATGAACTCTGACTTTGCCAAGGGAGAAAGCTCTCCCAAGTTAAACACCCTGGAAGGCAAGCAGGTTACTCCTTGGCCCCCACCTCCAAGGGGAGGCCAGAAGGAATCTTACCAGTTTTCAGTGTTCTCCCTCCACAGTGCGTGTGCGTGTACACACACACACACATACACATACACACCACCCCCCACCCCCTTGGGATCGTTGGAATGGAGAGGACTGTATGTTGGGCTGAGCCTGATAAAAATGGAGCTGAGGAA
Organism: Macrotis lagotis; assembly: GCF_037893015.1. NCBI lineage: Eukaryota > Metazoa > Chordata > Mammalia > Peramelemorphia > Peramelidae > Macrotis > Macrotis lagotis. Next base: position 863,118,147 of record NC_133658.1, read on the forward strand.
TGCTATGAATCCTTTAGTTTCCAAGAAAGTCGCCTCATGAAACATGCCTGAAATTCTTTTATATTGGAGACAATCCCCTTGAAATTAGCCAAGTGATTAACACTTGCACCTGCCATTGGTTCCTGTAAAATGGGTCCAACAAATTCCCCCAGTGATAATCCCCAGGGTCATAGGAAGGCTTCACTTTCGAATGTAGAACTGACTGTGCCTTAGTGTCACCATGTCCAGAGCACTGACAGGGCAAGTCTGCGTGTCCATAAAATGGCCCCCAGGCCAGCCCATCAGCCCACTGAGGGTTCATCTACACTCTGTGTATTTTTTCATTGGGTTTTTTCCTGCATTCTTTGCCAAGGGGCAGGAGTGGATCCGTGAGCAGAGCTGCCATCTTTACTGCAGGTACTGTTTCCTCCAAGGCCTGGTTCACTGAAGGTTTAGGTTGGCAGCAGATTGCATTTGAGTGGAAATACTGTTCCAATCCCTGTCTATCTCCCACCAGCCAGTGACCATATGGATGCTGCCAATGTCTGGCGAGAGCTGCAGGGTGCAGACTATGCACAAACAGGACTGCCCCCCTTTCCGGGAAGATGGGCAGAGGGTCACAGCTGGCTCTGGGAAGGGCAGTCCCATTTTGAACTTCCAAGCTCCTGAAACAGGTTTCATTTCTTACCATTCCTTGTTTCATTATTCATTCAGAGAAACTAGATTTGAATCCTATGAGGTCTCAAGCCACAGGAGAGAAATTGGCCTGGCCTGACCCTGTGTGTTCTCAGCAGCAATGGTCCAGTCCTCTCTTTGCTCCCTCTCAGAAAGAAGACTGGAAAGCAAAACTTCTTGGCTAGTCCCTAAATGCACTGACTAGAACTATCCTCTTAAGGACCGATTCTGTTCAAAACTGGATTTTCCCCTCTGGACTTTAGATGCCTCAAAGCAGAAATAAACATTGGATTTGGAATATTTATGTGACCGAGGGCATTCGTGGCTGTAGATTCCTTGACCATAATGTTATATGTAATGGGAACTATCTTATAAACTTGAAAAAAAATAAAGTTTTTATTTTCTATACGATTGACTATTGTCCTTCTAAAGGGATGCTCAAGCATTGGGACACAGTTGACTGCCAGGTACAGCCAGGGCAGAAGGAAAGTCACTGTCATCTCTATCCTTCCTAGGAAATGGATTTGAGGGGGCTTTGTCTCACCCTCTAACCCCTCAATAGCCTCACTCAGTCCTTAAGACCATAGAGGAAGGGCAAGAATTGGGTCCATTTGATGAATGACAAAAATGGAACCCCAAGGAGTTAAATGACTCACCTAGGATCACACAGCTAATTAATGGTGGGGCCCAAATACATTGGTCAATAATGGGGAATTTGTTTAGTTATTAAGGGAGAATTTAAAACCCAGCAAGGCTCTTCCCCTCAAAGGACAGCTAGGATTAAAGTTGGCACAGGGAGCTCTCCTCAGGGCAAGGTGAGAAGGGCAACCCTTCCAGGTATTTTGACTTTTTCTGCCTCTAGCTCAGGGCACCCTTGAAAACACATCTTTTTCCCTCTCCAGGCTCATTTTCTGGTTTGGTGGTGGGGGTGTTGGGTTTTGTTTTTTAAGAAAAAGGGAATGGACTAGGTGATTCCTAGACTTGTCCAGACTTGAAACAGTTGATAAAGCATCAGTCCTGGGTTCCGAGGCCTGAGAACACGGCCTTTGTCCCTGACCCACTCTTTTGAGTGAGAGGCTCCTCATTGGGGCAGGCACCAGGCCAGAAGATGCTGTCCATGTCCCATGCCCATCTCTGTTTCTTCCCCCACCCCCAAACTAGCCATTGCTCCCATGGATGATGGTGACAGAGGTCAACAAAGCCAGAGTCCCTTTGTGGGATACAGGTTTGGAAATGACTGTGGCATGGATGGTCGGCTCCCGAGTCAGGCAGAGCCTCTTCCTTCAGTTGGTCATTTCCCTAGCCCCTTTCTAACAATGTAAAGGACACTGGACCCTGCTGCCTGGGTCTGTCCTTAGAGCTTTGTAAGGTGAGGGTTGAGTTGCCTTGGGACTGGCGCAACATAGAGGCTGAGATTGTAGATTTCACAGGTTTTAATAAAACCTCGCTTAACACTGAAAAACGAAATCAAACTCCGTCCTGAACGGAAGCAGCATCTCTTCCCTCTGCTGGAGATGGGATGTATGAAGAAATGACAGGACAAAGAAAAAGTGTCTTCTTGACAAAAATCCTCCAGGGAAGGAGGAATATGTTGGTCCTTTTTGGAAGCTTATGAGGCACTTCAAATGGCTCTTAACAATTTGCCTTTCCTGGTGGCAGGAGGTGAGAGGCCTAGTCGGCCATGGGCAGTGTCCAAGCAAACTGCCCCCTTCCTCCCACCTCCCTGTGATCCCTGCTGACACCAGAGTTGCTAAGGCCACGGGGGCTTCTGGACTTGGAGAGCAACCCCAGAGACCCCCAGTTGGCTTCCAACTAAACTGTGGGGCACAGCTTCTGACACTCCTCCCCTCTCCAATCTGAAGTCAAGACCCCATGAACTTGAGAATCCAGAGACAGACTCCTGTCTACACCGATCCTGCCTCCCCAGCTTGGAGGACACCATTATTTTCCTCACTCTTGGCAGGGGCAGCTCTGGGGAAGAAGATATCAGAGAGCTTGACCATCCGACTGTTCTGGTGCCTGTCCTGGAGGGCAAATCCATCGCCCTCATCCAAGGGTGCTGCTTGACGGCTTGGGTGCAGCCACTGATAGTAGGCCCCTCTCAACCCCAGGCCCAGGAGGAAGCTGAGCGCAGCCCCAGGCAGCAGCCAGGGCAACAGGGAGGGGCTGGGGAGAGGGACACTGTTTGCCAACCAGGTGCCGCCCAAAAGGGCACTGTCTATCGTGAGGAAGCTGAAGTAGATGATGCTGCGACTTCGAGTCCTGCCCTCTGACACGTTGAACCAGGAGAAGTAAAGGATGACAGCCACAGTACCCCGATACAGCCACTCGGAGGAGGCGCTGGGCATGAACTCGGTGTTCTGCAGCCACACCCAGAGCAACAGGACCACCCAGAGGATCAGGAAGTGCAGAGCCAAGTAACTGGGGAAGATGGTGCTGAAGAGGGCCAACGCCACAATGCGGGGGCCCAGGAGCAGCAGGTTCCAGAGGAAGTAGACGGCAGAAGAGACGTAGCCCAGGGAAGGCTTGGTGGGCAGGCAGCTCCGCAGGGCCCGGTGATAGTCCAGCAAGGCCCACGCGATGCAGACGAAGGAGGTGCCCAGGCCCAGCCCTGCAAAGTGCAAAGATGCAGGTGTGAGCTGGATCCACAACCCTAAGGATAAGACTGGCAGCGGTAGCAGCTCGGGCTGCCAGATGAGGTGACTGAGGACAGGACTCGCCACACAGGGCAGACAAGTCCCAGAAAACCTGCCTACAGTTCCCCACCCACCGGAGGTCCTCCCCTGGATGGGTCAGCTCCTACCCAGCTCCCCCTACTGCAAATCCCTTTGTGACAAGTGTTCCTCAGGATTGTCCCTGGAGGGGCTGTGACCCCCTGAAGGGCCAAGCAGGTCATTTCTCATAAGGGTCTCCCTTGGGGTTGGGAAGAAAGGAGAGGCAGGAAGTATGGAGTAAGCTCTGGTTTCTTTAGACCCTGACCTGGTCCCAGCCCTAGCCTGCTGCCCCTGGACCCCCCATGCCTGGTGGGTGTCCCAGGCCATTTCTCAGATGGAAGCTGGAAGGTTAAGCCCTTACTCGAAGGTAGAGGTTCCCAGACTTTGTAGGATGACAGCTGCCAAGTGGCTAGAGTGCTGGGCCTGCTGTCAGCAAGACCTGAGTTCAGATCCAGCCACAGACACTTGCCAGCCTGAGACCCTCAGCAAGTCACTTAACTTCTTTCTGCCTTAACCTAATGGAGAAAGAAATGACAACCCACTTCATTATCTCTGCCAAGAAAACTCCTGGCGATGGCATTGGCATGATATGGGCCACAGGGTCAGGAAGAGTCAAACATAACAGAACAATACATTTTTTTCATTGTACCCATGACTAACGGTTCCATTTAAATAGGTCAAAAATATGAACTACCCCACAATGCCCCCGTGAGTTAGCTGCACATTGCACCCTTGCCCCTCCATCTCCAGGCCCTGACCCTGTGCTGTCAAACTCTGTCGAAAGACCTGTGATTTCCTACGCCTGGGGCCTCCCTCCAAAGAGCAACCAATTCCTTTGGGTTTTGTTTCATTATTTACTGGAGCCAAAAAGATCTGCCCTGTAGTGGAGAAAGCTGGCTGTGCCTGCTAGGCCAGGGCCTTGGAGGAGCCTAGGGGGGTCTGATCCCCTGTCCTGCTGCCTGCTCTCCTGAGATCCCTTCCTCCAGATGTCGACCCGTTTGAGAGGCCACACGTAGACACACGGCTCTAGTGGAGTGAGCCCACGCCACAAAGCCCTTCTGTCCGGCAGGTCTGGCCAGAGTTTCACATCAACTTAAGTCAGTGAACATTCATTAAGTTCCTACTAAATGCAAAGCATGGGGGGGAGTACAAAGACCACGAGCTCCCTGTCTCATAAAAACCACAGGGACAAGTAGGATCTAGCAGGATAAACTGGGTGCCCGCTCACAGGGGAGGCTTATCAGCAGGGGAAGTGCCTGGAGCTGGGAGATGGGAAGTCTAGACGGGAGCTGGGAGGCCACGTCACTGGACACTGGAGACCAAGAGGGAGGACCGGGTCCAAGAGGCTTCATACCTGACCTGAAGTTCATGGGGAACACCAGGGGTTTACTGGATGGGAGGGATATACCGGCAGCCCTGGGCTTGAGAGGTGGGGGATGGGGAGAGGGACACTTAGCAGCAGGATGATGTCACAGCATCTCAAAGTCTGCCTCTAAAACCAGAGCCCCGGATGCGGGTCTGGGTACCTTCCGGCACCCCCAGATGCAACCTCAGCACCCTTCTCATGCCCTCTTCCTCCACAACCAATCAGCAGTCACATTGCTGACTCTCCCCCCAGGGGAGACAGCCTACTGCCACCCCCTCTCTAGCATTGCTCCCCAGTACTTCAGCTGCCACTGCCTCCTTCCTCTTCCTCAAACTCGGCCCCCCAACTCTGAGCCTTTGCTCCCCGCCTCCACTCCTTAGCACTCCTAGTTTCCATCCAAACGCAACTTGGGCAATACTTTTCTTACTCAACACCATTCTAGCTCTTCCCCAGCTGCTAGGGCCCTCCCCCTAACAACAACCTTGTTTTTATTCTGTATGCAGCGGGTCCCCAAAGTCTTAGGGTGGCCAGAAGCTATGAAATCCACTGAGACTTTGGGGACACCCGTATATCTCAGCTTCCTGAGGCCAGGGCCTGTGAGTTCTCTTTGTTTCTCCCAATTGCTCCCCAAACCAGAAAAGATATTTAATAACTACTTGTTTATTTCTTTTCAACAATGAATCCCATCCTTTTACAAAAGCCTGCCAGAGGCCTGGGGGGCCTGGGACCCCTCTCTTGGCAGGGAGCATTTGGGTGCAGGGGAAAGAGCAGATCTTTGCTTTGTCACCCTGGGAAACAAATCCCAGATGATACAGATAATAACAAGCAAAACCACTGCTACCTGGGAGACCCAGATTCTGGCCTGGGGCTGTTTCTGCCCCACATCCAACCCCACTTATTTGCCTGGCCTTGAACCAGCCTCCCAGACCTTGCCAAGCCCACATTTAGGCAGACCATGTGTTTTCTATGAGATCTTCATCTACCTGAGGATTTGCTTCCCAAGTTGCCACTGGAAAAGCAAAAACAAAAATAAACTTTGGGACATTTTCTCCCACCCTGAAACATGGTGCCTATTGCCAGCCCTACCCTGGAGCCCGGGGCCACCTTCCTCCTGCCCCCACCCCCAGCCCAGGACAGGGTCTGGGCCAGCACTCACACTGATAATATTCTACCCTGCCCAAAGACAAGGTGATGTGGAGTAGCAGGATGAGCTGAGGTGTGGCCTCCAGGAAGGTCTCGAACAGCCGCAACATGCTGATATCCATGGAAATGAAGCTGGCATATTCGAGGTCAAATTCAGAGGGCTCCTCCTGCCTCCACAAGGCAAATTCCACTTTCAAGGCCTGGACACACCTGGCAGGGCACCAATAGGGGCAGAATTAGACCTCAACGGCGCTGTGGTCTATGACATCAGTTTCCTTTGGCATCCTTAGTAGATTATTTTATGCATTTAAGTTACTATTATGAAGAGCCCATAGATTTCACCAGAAACTAAAGGGGTCTGAGACATGCAAAAAGCCAACCGCTCAAATGCCAGCTTTACCTGCCCAGGGGAGCCTCTCAAATCACTGAACAGATTTGGGGACAGGCAACACTAGCTTTAATCCTGAACTTGCCCACAGAGGAGCCAATGAATTGATAATTAACCTTCTGGTGCACATATCTCACACTATTCAAGAAAAAACAAAAAACCTGATAATAAATGATTGTCTATTAGTCATTGAAAACAGAAAGGCAGTTCTTGTTAAATGAGCATTAACTTTATTTGATGCTATTCCAAATGGCCAAAGCTAAAAACAGCCTTTAATTTGGGGGATTTTTCTTTGCATCAATTCCCTTTGCAATTTCTACCCACCCCATGGGGCTGGTTTTGCAATCTGGGGCCAAGGACAAATCTGTTCCCTCCTCAACAGTTAAATCTCAACTTGTCCCCAGGCTCTTATTCTTCAGTTTAAACATCTCTCCATCCTGGCTGCCCTGTCTACAACTGCCCAGGAGAGAACACAGGACTCCAGTGGTGTGGCCTGTTAAGCACACTTCCATCATCCTTTACTTGAGGATCCTCTGACCTGAGCCTAATCTAGCAGCCTCAAATACTTCGGATTTCTCAACCCTATTAGACGCATTTGGGCATGGAGTCTGCTAAACCCTCAGATGTTTTTCACTGAATTGCTGTGTTTCTTCCATCCCGTACTTGTGAAGTTAATTTACTAAACTCAAATACGTAAGACTCCATCTTATTATCCTTTTTAGATTTCATCTCATGCAGTCTGGTCCTTTGTTCTCACCTGCCAAAAATCCAACAGTCATTTACTAAATGGCTACTACATACAAGACAGCAGGGATGGAAAGACAAAACATGAGAAGTCTTTAGACCCTGAATCCATTGTCAAATCTATTAACCGAATGTTAACCTACAGCTTTGTGCTATCTGTAGAACTGACCACAGACCATCTCTGTCTTTATTCAAATTATTGGTAAAAATGGCAACACAGGGGCAGCCAGGTGGTGCAGGGGACAGAGCATTAGTCCTGGAGTCAGGAGTACCTGAGTTCAAATCCAGTCTCAGACACTTAATAATTACCTAGCTGTGTGGCCTTGGGCAACCCGCTTAACCCCATTGCCTGGCAAAAACTAAAAAAAAAAAAAAAAAAAAAAATGGCAGCACAGGGCCAAGAGGTCAATTAATAAACGTTTTTAAAAATCTCTTCCTATGTCCAGACAGTGTGCTGGAGATACAAATGCAGTCTCTGGAGTGGTCCTTTCAAGTAGACCGAATCCTCCAACCAGGTTTTTTTTTATATATTGAAATTTTATTTTATTTTTCCAATAACATGCAATGATAGTTTTTCAACATTCATCATTTACAAATTTATGAATTTCACATTTTTCTACTAGTCTCTCTTCCTATTCCTTCCCCATAGCAGCAAAGAATCTGGTGAAAGTTGCATATTTACATTCATATTTAATAAATTTACATATTATGTCTTTATTGTTTCAGCCCTATTTTGTACCTTCAACCCTTCTGTCAAAATATAGTACTTTTATCCGTCCTGATAGAAGCACAATTCAAGGGTTGATTGATAAGTAACATTGCCTCATAGCCCCTCCATGTACATTGCCCTCTTCTGTCCCATTAGAAATACACTTCTTAAGAATCATAAATAACATTAAATCATAATTTATACCTCACCCTTCTTTTCAGTACTCTAAGACATAGAATTTCATGAGTTAAAATATCATGTAAATCAAAATCACTTCATGAACCATTTATTCCCTTTGCCTCTCAATTCACTCCCTCTAATTGCAGCGTAAGTATCAAGTAGAAAAAAGCACTTCAAGCCTTATTTTAGGTCCAGGCCCTTTAACTACACTCTCTCCCTTTGTCCCTATAGTAATGCAGCCCTCATTAACTGAAATATCAAGTAAAGCAAGATCCCTTCATGATTTATGTATGTAAAGACCCTTTAAGTACTCTCCCTTCCTCTGGCTCATTAGATAAAATACTGGCAAATGGCTCATCACTCTCATAGTAATCCTAAATTCATACCCTCTTTCTAAATATGTTTCTTTTAAGTATCCCAAGACAAGTACAATTCTCAAGAATTACAAGTATTATCTTCCTTTGGAGGAATGCATTCAGTTTAATCCAACCAGTTTCCAAGTCACAGAACTATCTCAGGAACAGCACAACAGCACGAGACAGTGTTTTTTTTTTTAATTTAATTTAATAAATTTATTTATTTAAGGCAGTGGGGTTAAGTGACTTGCCCAAGCTCATACAGCTAGGCAATTTTTTTTAGGTTGTTTTTTTTTTTTGCAAGGCAATGGGGTTAAGTGGCTTGCCCAAGGCCACACAGCCAGGTAATTATTAAATGTCTGAGGCTGGATTTGAACTCAGGTACTCCTGACTCCAGGGCTGGTGAATTATCCACTGCACCACCTAGCTGCCCTCTGAGACAGTCTTAATGTTTGGTAAAATCTGGATGAGCTCTATCTATAGCATTCCCCAGACTGACCAGTCTAGTCACCCTGTTAAGAAAGAGAATAAGGCTGGGGTAGCCCAAACTCTTCTAAATGAGGGCTCTCTGGCCCTTCACTAACCATCCCTCCAAGAGGGAGTTCTAGACCTCAGCAGGTTTGAAGGTTAAAGTCATTACAGTTTGCAGCTTCCGTTGTCTTCCTTGGGCCAGACACTGGCAGCTCTTCAGACCTTCCTTGGGGGTCTGTCCCATTCTCTCAGATCTTTTCAATATAATACCAACAGTGCCTGTGCCATCTAGCAGCCAGGTATCCTAGAAGCAGTCTGGGTCTGGTCACGTGAACTTATAGCAGGCATCCAGGTCCTTAAGACTGAATATTTCTATCCGGTCCTTTCCTGGCAAAGCTTGTTCCTCTTTGGCAAAGAAAACAGAAAAAACAAAAGGCTGGTCTAAGGGGTATATCACAGAGCTTGTAACAGGAAGACCTAGATTTCAATACTATCTCTACTATTAAGATCTAAGACTTAGAGCTGGAAAGGACCTTAAAAGTCATGGACTTCAGCTCTCTCCTTTTCCAGATCACATAGTCCATTTCCTTAGCCACTGAACCACTCTACTCTTCTCTTGCTGTCTGAACTACTTTTCCACGCCTGTTCTAGAAAGCTGCTCCGTCTCCAGGAGTGGTAAGCTCCTTGTGGGCAGGTACTATTTTTTTTTTTTTTTTACTTGCCTATCCCTGTGGTTTAGCAGTTTCTGGCCCTAGAAAGAATTCAGCATCTGCTTTCTCTAGTCTAATCTAAAAGGAAGGGAAAGGGATGATGACCTCTAAGATCTCTTCAGCTAGAAATCCAGAATGTTCTGCAACCTGCCTTCACTCCAGCAGCTCACAGGTCTGGTCCACCTTTGATCTACTACTGGAACTAAAAATTGGGTTACATAAAATATGAGGCTAAATTAAAAAAAAAACCTACAGGGGGCAGCTAGGTGGCGCATTGGATAAAGCACCGGCCTTGGAGTCAGGAGGACCTGGGTTCAAATCCGGCCTCAGACACTTAATAATTACCTGGCTGTGTGGCCTTGGGCAAGCCACTTAACCCCATTTGCCTTGCAAAAAAATTTAAAAAAACCACCTGTCAGGTTTAAAAAAAATACCAAAGCTGCTTGCAATCCTTATTTTCAATTTCCAGCCCCAGCTCATCCTGAGCCTAAGTGTTCTCAAAGTGATTTTTCCAGGTCTGTTCTAGACAATTCAGAAAGGTGACCAATCATCAAAGCAACAAATTCAGTTTGGGAAGGGGACACAGAGCAAATGGACAACTCTTTACGGTTTTAATTTGGTTTGTATTGTGGGTTTTTTTTTTTTTAGGTTTTTGCAAGGCAATGGGGTTAAGTGGCTTGCCCAAGGCCACACAGCCAGGTAATTATTAAGTGTCTGAGGCCGGATTTGAACTCAGATCCTCCTGACTCCAGGGCTGGTGCTCTATCCACTGTGCCACCTAGCTGCCCCTTTTATTGAGTTTTTAAATAAAAAATGCATCAGTTTGAATTTCAAGGTTCTCTCAGGAGCCATGACCCATTTGGCCTATAAATGAAGGGTTCCTACCTTCATGCGATATCAGGGAGGGCTCCTTCCTTCCAGGAATAATTCCAACTTTACAGTTTTACTACATTTTCAATTCAAACCAACAAGCATTTATTTATTAAAAACCTACTGTGTAACGGACTCCTCACAATCATCAACCACTGCCAAGAGCCCTCTTTGAGAGATGGAGCAGGCATCGTAGTCCTATAACAGATGTGAGGAAACTGAGGCTCACTGAGGAGAAAGGTCTGCCCAAGATGACAGAATAAAGGAATAGCAGAATGGGACCTCAAACCTGTCCCTGACACAAGGAGACCTGATCAGCCAAAAAAATGTCTCCACCTAGCCCAGGGTCCAACAAAGTGGATTTGAGTAAAAGCCCACAATATAAAATGTTCCGGTCCTTGGCTGCACCATAGGCAGGAGGGACTATCACATTTTTTTATTCAACCTTCTTTGCTCCCAAGGGCCCCATGATTAATAATTTGTAGTTAAGTCCCCAAAGTCTCTGTAATTCTGTAGAGCAGAAGGCACCTAACATCCAGGCCACAAATGGGAGTCTGCTGAATAGGCCTGCAGGGCAGTGCCCACTCCTAGAAAAGAGCTTAGGAAGGCCATGGGGGATATAGGCAATCCCTGGCCCACTGACTCACTAGGTCAGGAGATAGTGGATAAAGCGGATGAAGTGTGTTCCAGCTTTAACATTCCACATGAATAAGAAATATTATTTCTAGAGTGAGGGCAGCAAGAGACGGCCTCAAGTCCACGTCCTGGCTGGTGCATTTGGGTGGTGTGAGATGCTGGGCAAGTCACTGTTCTTCTGAGGGGATGAGAGGGAGAATGACTAAGGCTGAACTGTTCTTAAGGACTTCAGATCCACCCTCAGAGGAACCAAGGCAACTTCCTGGCCTCCTCTGGGTTTGGCAGATCCCTCAGAAAGCCTTTAAAGGCTCCTCCCTCCCCTAAAAAAATAAGCTCCCCGGGGCAGGCGTCCCCTTCCGGGGCTTCCATTTTAGTCCCAGGGTTGAGCATTCACACGCTTTAGCTCAGAATCCTTGGAAGCTTCATCTACTCAAACCCACCAAGGGCAAGGCCTGGGTTTGGGGTCAGAAAGTGGAGGACAAAGATGGCCTCGGGCAAAGGGCATCAGGCCCGATTCTGGATGGGCGAGCCTGGGTGCAGTCATCACCATCATCATCATCATCATCATCACCATCACCACCATCATCATCATCACCACCATCATCACCATCGTCATCACCATCATCATCATCACATCATCACCATCATATCATTTTATCACCATCACCATCATCATCACCATCAGCATCATATCATCATCACCACCATCACTACCATCACCACCATCATCATCACTATCATCACCATCATCACCATCGTCATCACCATCATCATCATCATCACTATCATCACCATCATATCATTTTATCACCACCATCACCATCACCATCACCATCAGCATCATATCATCCTCACCACCATCACCATCATCACCATCATCATCACTATCATCACTATCATCACCATCATCACCATCGTCATCATCACCATCATATCATTTTATCACCATCACCATCATCATCACCATCAGCATCATATCATCATCACCACCATCACTACCATCACCACCATCATCATCACTATCATCACCATCATCACCATCGTCATCACCATCATCATCATCACTATCATCACCATCATATCATTTTATCACCACCATCACCATCACCATCACCATCAGCATCATATCATCCTCACCACCATCACCACCACCAGCGTCACCACCACGTGGCATTCACATGGCTCTATCGGGTGGAGGGAAGGATAAAGCGCCGGGCCTGGGGCGGGAAGATCCGGATTCCAACCCGCCCTTCCCGCCGCGCCCGCGCCCGCGCACTTGCCTGTGCGGGAAGCCGAGCTGCAGCAGGTGCAGCAGCGCCAGGGAGCGGCGCGGGGGCAGCCCCGGGTGCAGGCCGGCGGGGTCCCCGCGGTACCAGACCCAGCTGAAGAGCTGCAGCGCGGCGGAGGCCAGGCCCAGCGAGGCCAGCTGCAGCGCGGCCCAGAGCGGCCGGCCCCGCCGCGCGTACTGCCCCGCGGCCCAGGCGTCCGCGCCCAGGTCCAGCAGGAAGGCGCCCGCGCCCAGCGCCGTCAGCCACAGGTCGAGCCGCAGCCCGGCCCGCGGGCCGCCGGCCATGGCCGCGCTCGCTCCGGCCGCCCGCACCGGGCTCGGGACTCGGGGAGGACGTGCGGGTGCGGGCGCGGGCGCGGGCGCGGGCGCGGGCGCGGGCGCGGGCGCGGGCGCGGGCGCGGGCGCGGGCGCGGGCGCGGGCGCGGGCGCGGGCGCGGGCGCGGGCGCGGGCGCGGGCGCGGGCGCGGGCGCGGGCGCGGCGGAAGGCCCGCCCCCGCCCCCGCCCCCGCCGCCCCGGCCCGCCTCGCCCCACCCCTTCCCGCCCTCTCCCTCCCATCCGTGCCGGGACACGCCCCCTTCCCTCCGCCTAGCCCCGCCCCTCTTCCCCTCCTCCTAGCCCCGCCCCCTCTCCTCCTACCCCCCACAACGCCCCGCCCCTTCTGTCCCGCCCCGCCAAGACGTCCTCCCTTCCTCTCCCTCCCCCTCCCCTTCCCTCTAGGACCCAGCCCCGCCCCCTTTGCAGCCTCAGGAGAAGGCGGGGGTGGGACCAGCTATCACTCGCCCCTCCCCCCAGAGGGCGGGGCCTCCTCAGGCGTCACTTGTTGCTAGGGGACTCCCGGAACTGGGCGGAGCCTGTCTCCCGGGGTGGATTCCCAGACCGCCCCCCCCAGCCTTCCCTAGGGAACACTTTATGAAACGTGGGGGGGCCCGCCGGGCCTGGCCCGGGGCAGGGGGCAGGGGAGACGGGGGTCGGCCGTGGCTGGGAGGGGCCATGCGCAGGAGACTGCGAGCCTGCAAGCTGGGGGCCGAGACCCACGGGCAGAGTGACCAGGGAAGGTTCCAGACATGGGGCAAAGTCGGCGCACGAAGAGGCAGTTTTAGCGGGGAGCCGAAGGAGCCAGGGAGCCCTGGGGGACGGGAGGGGCATGCCAGGCAGGGGCACCGGCGGGGCATGAGCCTGCAGTCCGGGGATGGGGGGCTCCGCCCGCGCCGCCTGGGTCTCCTGAACCCCGGGACGATGATGAGATAATGATGAGACATTGAGACAAGGAGAGCCCGAAGAGCTCCTATTGGTGTACCGTGACCACGTGGGGGCAAGACAAAGCAGGCTCCTGCCCGGGGGGATAACGCAGGTGAGCGCGGGCTGGCAGGGCCGCCCCGGCCCCGCCGCTGTCCTAGGGCACCAGGGCTCCGAGCAGGCCAAGCCCCGCGGCCAGGCAGAGCAGGGCCAGGGCCCCGGGCCGGGCACAAGCAGAGCCCGCCACCTGCAGGCACCGCTCGTACTTGGCAAAGTCCACCTCCCTGATGGCACACAGGTGCTCGGCGCCGCAGGCCGGCTCGCAGGGGCCCGAGTCATAACTGACAGAGTTGTAGCGGTAGTATCTCTGCAGGACGCCGCCGTCCCGGGCCATCTGGTCCAGCACCTGCTGCAGGGAGGATGCTGATCCGTCCGGGACCTGGAAGGCCTCGGTCAGTCGGTACTCCTTCTCCCAGCTTGGGGTCTGCAGGTTGGCACGGGTGAGGTTTAGATAATAGGTCACCATGTCCTGAAGGGCCGAGAAGAGCAGCAACCTGATGAGTGACTAGCTCTCTCCTCCTCCTCCCTCTCTTCTCCTACCTCCATCTCCTCTTCCTCCTCCTCCCCTCCCCTTATCTTTTACTCCTCTTCTCCTCCTCCCCTGCCTCAAAAGCACTTAATGCTGAAAGAATCAACCCAACGCGGTGGCTTTAGGCTTCCCAGCAACCACAGCATGCTAGTGGACACAAACCAAACTTTGCTGGACTGAGCCAGAAGCAGGATGCCCCCCTCTACAATGCATGCCAGGCCTAGCCCTTGAAGGTTCTCTTTCCCTTTGGCACAGGGAGAGGAATGAGCTGGCTCATCTCTTCTCTCTCCATCTTGGTATATGCTTGAGAGGACATGGGATCTTCTTCCTCTGTGGGAATGCTGCGCACAGATGTCTCCCCACCAACTCAACAGGTATTTGTTCCCCGATCTCCCTCTTACCCCCACTGAGATAGCCCCTACCAACCAGTTCCTTCCTGTAACCCTCAAGACACATGGCAAGGTACCAAAGAGCTCCTGCTGTGCCATAATGGCTCTAGGCATCCTTTCTGGCACAGGGGTAGGAGACATCACAACTTCTCTGTATTACTTTGAGCAGCTATCACAAGACCTCCAGGAAAGTCTTGAGTATATAGCCAAAAGCCTCCTACACATTCAAGATCAGCTGGACTCCCTCTCTGCTGTACCCTCACAAAACACACAGGGCCTGGACCTACTGACAACCAGGAAGGGAGGCCTCTGTTTCTGCACGTAGAATGTTAATCTATGTTAATCAGTCTGGATTGGTTCAGGATGCTGCTAAAAAACTGGCTGACAGAGCCTCATGTATTACAGAAAAATCTGTTTGACACTTGGTTTCAGTCTTCCCACATTCCCTACTAATCATGGTCTTGTTGGCACTCTTCTTAGTCTTCCTTTGTTTCTGATGCTTGCATCCTTCATCCACAAAACAGTGAAGGCCTTCAGGCCCTCCTAGGATCAGCCAGGCCAAGTTCAATTCACCCCAGGGACTCTCTTTTGCCTTCTATCTTTCATATGCCTCCATCTTCCACTAGAGTATCTTTCTTCTCATTCCAAGAGCAGCTCTTGGCACAGTGCCAAGACACAGGAAGTGGGGTTGCCCAGACTACCAACCCAGAAGTCCTCCCCTTACCACTTACTCTCCTTATGCTTACCCTCCAACCCCTCATCCAATCAGTGGTCAAGTCTGCCATTTCTACCTTCATCTCTCCTACAAACCCCCTTCTCTGCTTTGACCACCCCCACCAGGCCCAGGCCCTCAGCACTTCATGTCTGGGCTAATCCCACTGAAGTCTTCCTCTAGTCAGCTGACCAACTGATCTGAAAACATAGATCTGACCATGTTGCTTTCCTAGTCAATAAACTCCATTATCTCCCTGTTGCTCCAGGATCAGACATGAGACCCTTTTATTGATTTTTTTCTTCTTTTTCTTTTGGTTTTTGAAAGGCAATGGGGTTAAGTGACTTCCCAAGGTCACACAGCTAGGTAATTATTAAGTGTCTGAGGCTGAATTTGAACTCAGGTCCTACTGGCTCCAGGTTCAGTACTCTATTCACTATATCATCTAGCTACCCCCCCCCCTTTTATTGACTTTAAAAATTTTTTTAATTTGTTTAATGGGCAATGGGTTTAAGTGACTTGCCCAAGGCCACACAGCTAGGCAATTATTAAAGGTCTGAGGCCAGATTTTAACTCAGGTCCTCCTGACTATAGGGCCAGTGCTCTATCCACTGTGTCACCTAGCTGCCCCCTTTTATTGGCTTTTAAAGCCTTCCATAGCCTACTCTCTCCCACTCTAAGCCCAGGTTTAAATATCTTGGGATAAGGGGAGAACCCGTCTATTAACTACTTTCTAGGTTCCAGGCACTGTTGTTAGCATTTTAATTTTTTACTTATATAAATATATTTATTTATTTATATAAATAATTACATTCCCACAACATCCCTGGAAGTTAAGAGTTATTATTCTCATTTTTGAGGAAACAGAGGCAGACAAAGGTTCACGGTCTTGCTGGGGCGGGAAGGGTCACTTAGGGCAGTGACTGAGGCAGATGTGAAAATCCAAGTTCTAACCACCATACATACACCAACAACTGCCTCTGGAACAAAGACTAGAAGAACTGGAGGGGACCTCCAAGACCTCCTCAACCTCATTTTGGAGTGAAAGAAAGTGAGGCCAGAAGCAGAAAATTGACTCACAGGCAGACAGGGAGTAAGGGGCACTATCATTACTATTATTGTTATTATCATTATCATTCTTATTATTCAGACCCAGACTTTTGGACCCCAAATCCAAATTTACTCCTTCCACTTGTAGAAACTTGTCAAAAAGCTGGTTCTTTGTTTCTTTAGAATTATTAAGAGATCTTTTGATATTACCCCTTGGAAAGGTGATGATAAATGGGAGACAAAAAGAATTTTCTTAGGGAGAGTTTAATCAGTTCATCACCTCTCCATCCCTAGTAAAGGACCCTACAGACCACCAGTCTCCATTTTTAAAGGATTAAGATATTGAGGGAAGTCTGTTCCTTTGTTGAGTTTAAACCCCAACCTTCCTGACTTCAGCCCCAGAATGCCATCCACCAAGCCAAAACACAAGTGGCACATGACCAAAATATTGGTCAAATACTGTGAAGTATTTTGCAGCCTTATTCATTTTTTGTTTTTGGCTTCAACAATTTGTGGCCCCATTTGCTAAGACACTGCAGGGAGGGTTATGGCTTGTGGAGGTAGAGCCAAGCCCTACCAAAGAAGTCAATCCATCTTGTTACCTGTCACCCCTCAAGAGACCTCCAGCTGTGTTCATCTAGCTACCACCTCAGCCCTTTGCTCTGCTTCTCAAAGATCCCAGTTCCTGCTGAAGCACTATCAGTCCCTTCTGGGGGATGAGATGGATTGAAGGTCTGCCCCAAAGGGAGATTGTTTGAACAGACCAAAGCTGATGGATGAGAGATGCTGTCGGTGGTGGGAAAAACAAGATTTTATAACTCATTTTCTGCATGAGATGAAGAAGGCAGACAATGACTTGGGCCTTTTGAGACTTCCTTTACCACATATGTCATATCCATCCCAGTCTCTCTGCTCACATGACTACTGTCCTAATGTAGGCCCTCATTATCCCTTTCTTGGATTATTGCAACAGCTTTTTAATTAGTCTCCTTTTCTAATCTCTCCCTTTTCCAAATGAAGTTCAAAGCTGATAAACAGTCTTCCTAAAGCACAGGTCTGATCACATCATTTCCCTGCTCAAAAGCCTTCAGGGTTTCCCTACTGCTTTAAAATAAAACACTGACTCCTCAACTTAGAATTGAAGGTGCTTCACCACTGGCTCCCACCTCCTTATTTCATGTAATCCATGTTCCAGCCTAGTTAACTTAGTTGCTATTCCCAGAGTGTGGCATTCTACCCCTTGCTTGTGTGTCTCAGCACAAGTTGTCTCCTAGGCTGGGAAGGCACAACCTCCTCATTCTTTCTATTTAGAGTTCCAGGGTGGAGGTTCAAGACATTCACCTCCTCCTGTGGAAACTTCTGATGCCCCCAGTTTTGAGTGTCCTCATTCCCATCCTCCAGTGATCTTAGATTTACTTGTCTGTTTATACATTGCCTCCCCAAATAGAAGGTAAGCTCCAGGAAGGAAGAGGCTGTTTCTCACTATCATCTTTGCATCCTCAGCCCTGAGCATACAGCTGGTGTCACACACACACACACACACACACACACACACACAAGCACATACACATATACACAATTGGTTGTTAACAAATGCTTATTAAATTTTGGATGAGGTCATGCCTGTGCATACCTGAAGCTGTAGGGTGGTTCGATCATAGTCCCAGACTCGGATCCCAGGATTATTGGCTCCATTGTGTACTCCAGGAAGTGTTGTTTTCCAGGGAGTCACCCCAGGAGCTAGGAACATGACGTTGATGGGGTCACCTTTACAGAGGAAGGCAGATATGAGCACAGTTCAACATTTTTAACATATTCAAGGATGTCTCAAATCTAATCCCACTGACTCTACTTCCCATTAATCAAAATCTGTTTTTTCTCTCATTCTTCTTGTCCAGTCTTATGTCACAGTGGCCCTCTCTATATGTGCTAAATGACAGTCAACCTGAACTACTCATAACCCCCGCCCCCATATATATCCCTCTGCTCCTCTTACTCTCTGAGGTGAAATTACCCTCTTCCTGACTTCTCCTATTGAACTTGCTCATCCATTACATGCTTCCTCAGATGCTAAAGTCCTTCAGGTAGCCCCATTCCAGATAGTAATGACTTTCTGTCCCTGTATTCCAGAGCAGTTTAACTCATACCCAGTATGTATTTCTACAGATTATGTCTTATTCTCTTCTATCTGACTGCATCCTCTAGGAAGATGGACTCAAATCTTATTTGATCAGGGTATCTTTCCTATCACTCAACTTGGTGCTCCACAAATAAAAGGCCTTTGAATTTTTGGTATAAAATATAGGAGACTCCTGAGTCCTAAGGGCAGCTAGATGTTGCAGTGGATAGAGGGCTGGGTCTGGAATCAGGAGGACCTGAGTTAAAATCCAGCATCAGACATTTACTAACTGCGTGACCCCAGGAAAATCACTTAACCCTCAATTCCTCATCTGTAAAATGAGCTGGAGAAGGAAATGGTACCATTCTAGTATCTTTGTCAAGAAAATCTCCAATTGGGTCACAAATAGTTGGACATAACTGAAATGACT
Source organism: Macrotis lagotis (assembly GCF_037893015.1). Lineage (NCBI taxonomy): Eukaryota > Metazoa > Chordata > Mammalia > Peramelemorphia > Peramelidae > Macrotis > Macrotis lagotis. Next base: position 863,136,902 of record NC_133658.1, read on the forward strand.
GAACAAGAGATCCACCAAGTGACAATTCACTGGCCAAAAACATCTGCAGTTTGGGAAGAAAGGCTACTTGAAAAAGGGAGAAGATACAGTTTTAAGTCACCCTGGAGGATTGGACACCTGCCTGCATCATCATAAAACATCCGGAAGCTGTCAGTGTGATGATGACCGAAAAACTGTCCGGCAATCACGTGATGATGTTTCCTGATGATTTCCATGTAGCGTTGGTTGAAGTTGGGCCGGAACCAGGCTATGCTTCGGGTCTTCTCAAAGAAGCCAGGGGGCACATGGCCAATGACATACACCTGACAAAGGAAAGGGTTTGGGCTTTCCAGGTTACCAAAGGGAAAGACTCAGAGAGATCCTCGCTCCTTCCTGCATCCCCTTCATCTCTGTCTGTTGAAATCCTGGACCTCCTGAAAGGCCAGAAAGAGGGATGGGCTTCTTCCATTCCTGGAGGACCCCTTATTGGGGATCACAAAACCCATATTTTACATATTTGAAAAGGCCTCTGATAATTAGAGTTGTCCTCAAGTAGATACATAGAATGGAAATGATAAAGAGATTCCTATTGTGGTTCAAATTGGAGCTTCCCTAACAAAGGGGATTCTAATACCTAGGATAATATGTATTTTCTTGTTGGGGATTCCCAACAATCCTGGGAGGCTGATACTATTATTATTCTCATTTCACAGTTAAAGAAACTGAGACAAAAAAAAGTTAAGTGACTTGGCAAGGGTCAGACAACCAGCAAGTATCTAAGGCAGAAATCAATCTCAGGCCTTCCTGACTCCAAGCCTACCGCCTGCCTACTGCACTATCTGGCTACCACAGAGGAATGACGCCAGACCAACCTCTCCACCTTCCCAAGGAATCCTGAGCCTTTCAGACAATCAGAACTCAGGAGATGTTTATTGAATGAAGGAGAGGTCAGGAGGTGGCAGAAGGCCAGGGTAGGCTGCCACCCTCAGATCGAGGAGAAGGAAACCATTTCTTTACCTTTTCTCCTTCTCTGGATGCATTGTTCAGCACATCATCCAGCCACTGAAACTGGTTCCCTGGGTCATCCAGGTCAACGGTCAGCTCATTGTTGCTATAATACAGATTAGTGTTGAGAACCACGATACGTCCCATCTTGTTTGGACCTGGCAGCTTTTCCGTATAGAAGGCACCTGGGGTAACACATCCAGAGAAAGGGCTGAATAGAACGGATACATGTATGTGGTCCTGATGGTCTGCACTCACCCATCTTATGCAGGGTGGCTCAGTCAGGAGCCCTGAGAACCAAGAGTTAGGAGACCTGGCTTTAGGACCAGGCTCTGTCCTTAACTTTCTGCAGGACCCTGGCAGGTCTCTTCCTCTCCCTGGCTCAGTTTTTTCCTCTAGAGGATGATTACTCAGAGAGATCATAGGACTTCTGTCTTCCTCCTTTCCCTTCCCTCCTAGATGCTTGTAGCCCCAGAAGCAGTGAGGCTTTTCATGCTGCTTTTTGATATTAACAGTCTTTGGGGCTGCTAGGTGGTGCAGTGGATAGAGCACCGGCCCTGGAGTCAGGAGGACCTGAGTTCAAGTCCCGACTCAGACACTTAATAATTACCTAGCTGTGTGGCCTTGGGCAAGCCACTTAACCCCGTTGCCTTGCAAAAAGCCTAAAAAAAAAAGATATTAATGGTCTTCTGGGTATGGGACCTTCTACTGGGCTCCCTGGAAATTTTCACTAATCCAAGCTATCACTGCTTTGTGGAGCCAAAGTGCTGCCTCTTAAAGATGCTGAACTGATTTTCTGCATGGGGACCTCTTCCCCCCCCCAAAAAAAATCTGCTCTGGATACAAGAAAAAAGCCCTCAAATTAGGGAGACAAATACACACCTTGGGTGGAAACTCAGGGAACTTCATTATCAATGAGGTTTTACCAAAGGGTCTCAAATGATTGTCTAGAAAGGCTCAAAAACTGGCCTTAGTACTTCACAGGCAATATATATAGGACAGGTAAAGGCACATTCCCTCCCCTGACCTGGCTGTCCCTCTCTTCTTCTCCTTGCCCTCTCCATCCCTGCCTTCTGGGGGGACACAGCCCACACCCAAACTGGAAGAGGTGGGACAACTGGATCCTGCCCATAGAGATCCCAGGCAACCTCTCACTGCTATCTCCATGAAGTTCTACTACTGGGTTTGTTGTTTTGGGTCTGTTTAAACTCATTTTCAAGGCATTATAAGCATAAAATGTACATGAACCAGAAAAACATTTTTCTGAAATCTGGAATAAGGCTGTAACCCAAATAAGAAGGTTTGATGATCAGATGGCCCTAGTATCCTGACATCTGGGATATGTCCACCCCTGCTCTAGCCAAGCCCACATTTTCTTTTTTCTTTTTTTGGTTTGTTTTTGCAAGGCAATGGGGTTAAGTGATTTGCCCAAGAGTGCTCTATCCACTGTATCACCTAGCTGCCCCCAGGCCCACATTTTCAGTACTCTCTTCAGTCTGACTCTTTCTGGCACTATTGCTTGTAGCTCTTCAATTCTGAAGCTGTTGAGTTTGGTGCTAATGAGACCAGAGTTCTAAGGTACAATATCTGGGCTAGGAAACTAAAGAAAGTG